>NW_020538040.1:151266560-151314095 GCF_003426905.1 Ctenocephalides felis
GTTAGATTTTTTTATAATATATTTCTATATATAAATTCATATTTATATTATTGATTTTATAATTTATAGGCGCACACGATTCGTTTTTATAGATTTGATTTTCACCAACTCCAAAAATTTTTAGAATTTATATGACATTTATATTTTTAATTGGAACATATTTTTAGCCTATATTTTCAAATAAAAATAGATTTCGCTCCTGCACGATATCAGGTCGTCCAAAGTGAGAGCTCGAACTCGCCAATTTACGGGGTGATAGTATTGATCATGACTATGATGAGAAAAATTATAAAAAATATCTCACTTTATTTGTAAATTATGAGCTTTCAAGTGCAACCTGGTAAGCTTTGGTGAAAGTGAGACCACGGTTATTGTTGTTAATTTTTACTTTTTTATTGTTTTTGTTTATTTAAAGTTTAAATTTTAAACCGTAACCGGAAATATCATTTCTATGGCCACAGTTAGTCATAACCCACCCAAGTTTTCAAAAATTAAGACTTTTTATATGTATATTCTAATACCTCAGCAAGGAAATATTTATGAAAATGAGGAAATTCATAACAGTAGAATGAAAAAAAACAAATCTTTAAAATTCTATATTTTAGGCGCCAATTTTTGAATAGAATAGAAATGTTATTATATTGTTACGGGTGAACCATTTTTGAATTCCTTTGATTGCCATTATTAGAATTTTTCGTTATTATTGAATAACTGGAATTAGTGTTCATATAATCTTTTATTTCATTATCTACAACTATTAAATACCAATAAAAAATATTTCTACTTAAAATATCAAAATAGTTCACCAGCTATCTTATTATCTCGCAGCAAGACCCCTTGTGTTGCAAATCGCTACGGCCTATTTCACGCCAGGAATATGGGACGCAGACAACAATCGAACCGCAATCAATTGCTAGATTTATTTTATCTATCTTATACAAAAATATCGGCGACAAAATATCATTGTTCAATTTTTCTTTGGTTCATTTCAAAGGTCGAGTAGCGATTTTCACGCCGATTTAGACAGGTGCCTGCTATTGACTTATAATGCTGTCTGTTTGTCAGTATCAAATAAATCGAGGATGAGACAGTAGGGCTGATTTGGGCATAAAATGGACCAATATTATAGCAAGACTATTTTACGTAGCAACGTCATATGAAGTGGTACTAAAAACTGTCAAAATGCTATGTACTTGCTGTGCAGTCAGGCGTTTCACACATAAAATGCAACTTCACTCGTATGTTATTAACCACATCACAAAGATACACTTATGATTAGATTCTTTTTTGACGTTTGTGCGTTTTTATGGTTAAGTTTTCTATCTAAAATGCCTGACTCAACTACATGGAATTTTGACAGTTTTTAGTACCACTTTATATGAAAAATGCTACGTAACATCGTAGACTTGCCATAAAGTTGGTTTATTTTACGCCAGAATCGGCCCATGTTTCAAATTAGCTAAAATATGTGTGTTAAAAATACTTGTATTATCCTTTGGTTGAAATATGTATAAATTTCAGTAAATTTAGGTTTTGTGCAGGTTATTTTGTTATGTAATACTTGTTGCATCTTTAATTTGTAGTAAAAACAATCTATATTTTATTGAATACATATTTTATGTATTTAATAAAATAATTGTGAATTTGTAATATTTCATACAATTGAACGTTTTAATGAAATATAGCACCCATACACACACACACACATATATATATATATATATATATATATATATATATATATATATGTGTGTGTGTGTGTGTGTTATATTTTATTAAAACGTTAATTCTCAATTAAAAAATTCTCTGAAAGTTTTAGCTCTTAATATTAACTTTTAGATGGTGCGCAATTCAATCAAACTTTGTATGGAAATAGCATGAATAAAATTTTGAACTTGTATTCTTATTTTTATTATTTTGTTTTTTATATTTTTAACTGTAAAGGGATATATACATGGTGTCCCAGACCGTGATGTCAAACCGAAACGTGATGATAGTATTGACCTTAACTGTCCTGAAAAAAATTTACAAATAAAAAAATTATTTGCAAATTATGAGTTTTTAAGAGCAACCTAAAGCTTTGGTAAAATTATGACAATTTTTTGGCTCTTTGAACAGTAAACGCGGATAACATTTCATGCCCCAGGTTTCTAAAATTTAAGACTTTCCGCCAAATTTTTGAAATTAAAAGCTTTAAAATCAGTCGCTTTGAAATTCCCTCCTTTAAAAAAGGCACTAATTTGTGTTGACAAGTTTCATCAGAATTATAGAATTGAAATATCAAATAATTGATAATTTTATTATTGATATAAAATTTCGAGTAAAAAACTAAAAATTTAAAATCGGCATGATTTTTGCATACATAATGACCCAAAATCACAAAAGTATTACGCTTGATTCTCTATCACTAGTGAATATGGTATGAATATACATTGAAAATTCGACAGAAATTTGTAGAAGAGCAGATTAATTTTAGAAAGACGAATACAAGCGTAATACTTTATAGTACAATCATAGACCTTATACAATACATGGACTGCTAGTTGAGCGCATAAAAAGTGTCAAAAGATGTTCTATGGTATGAGGGCATACGAGGGTAATTTTGCGGCCGAGATATGTCAAATACGAACACGAGCTTTACCGAGATTAGTCGAATGCACTCGATCGCTTAAATTTTACAGTTACTTGGGTTCACGTGATGTTTGATCGCTCGGGTTTTTAAACTAAAGAGGATAAAAATATACCTGTTGTAAAATTGTTAAAAGTAAAATGTCTTCTAAAATGTGTTTGGTCTGTGGTAAAGTTCCTGATTGCAGTAAAACCTGTTCTGAATGCTTCGCAAGTATTGCGGGAAATTCGACATTCATCGATATAAAAAATCGAGGATATCTTTCATATCCTTCCGATGAAATGTTTAAATTATATTTATATATAGAAACCCTAATTCGAAATTCTTTAAATTTAATGTACAAAAGTTCATATGAAAGCACGATTCTCCGAAAGTTGAATGACTTGGGACTTGCACATTTTTTTTAGATCAAGCCATTTCCAGCAATTTGTCCAGCACTATCATGACCTTATCAACTTTGACGCAAAAATGTATTTAACAATTAGAATGCACCATGAAGAACATAAAAAAAGCAAAGTTGATAAATATGTACGCCACTTTCACACAAAAATTGTGCTTTTTAAACACCAATAATAAATATATTACATATAAACAAATATTTCATTGTTGCTTTCTAATTTCCCATAATAGCTCTAGCCAACTGTTCTTATTTTCAGTGAATTTTATAATATGTAAAATATTTTTTAAATTTTTTTTCTTATTTTCCAAACACTTTGTATAACTAAAATAAATAAATAAATATATAAATAGTTCATTACATTCATTAGTTTAACATAAATTGTATATTATATAATATTTTCCCAACAATTTCGAACACACGGACTTTCATTTGACGTTCAAGCGATTGAATTTGACATATCTCGGCCGCAAAATTACCCTCGTTTGCCCTCATACCATAGAACATCTTTTGACACTTTTTTACTTGAGAAATGTATGGGGACTAGCAGTCCATGAAATTGTATAAGGTCTATGAGTACAATACTTATTTTGTTTATATAGTGCACAATGCATTCTGTACTGTGCATTCGCGAGGTGGCAAGATTCGTAATATCAACCCTTAGCACCATCTATACAGATTTAATGCAAACGCATTTTGATTATAATGGACTAATAGGTTGGAGTCATAAATAACAATTTTTAATTAGACGCGCGTTTGTCTTTTGTTCATTAGTTTATAACATTAAAAATACTTCTCAAAAATAAGTAATATGTTTAGCAAATTTGTACAAGAATAATCTGTTTTAGTTCATAACGTTAATTATCCGACCAACAACTCCGTATACCTATAAACCACTCAATATTTGGTTTATTCAATATATTGATTCTTGTTATTGATCTCAATATATTTATATCGTGTTATTGATGAAGTCGATTATTCACACACATTAAGAAGTTTATGCATCTTGCCATTGGGCAGACTGCCCCTTACACACATTTAGGCTTTTTATTCTTTCATAATTATAAAATTCAGATTGAATTGAACTTGCTTTATCTATAAAAATTAACAGAAAATTTATTATAGAAAATGTTAAAACTTAATATCCTTATTACTAAGGTGACCGTACGTCCCGGATTGGCCGGGACAGTCCCGATTTTCCGGCTTGTGTCCCGGTTTTTTTTAAAAGCAATATTTGTCCCAGTTTTAGGTGTTTTGTCCCGGATTGTCCCGGATTTTTAAAAATAGTTTGATTGCCGATATTTTTTGAAATATATTTCAACTAGAAAATTTGAACCGAGAAAATGTGCATATAAGTTTTTAGCTTACCAACACCCCCCCCCCCCCACCGCTCTCACAAAATTCTAGTCCGTCCCGGATTTAATGCAAAAAAATATGGTCACCTTATTATTACAGAAATCTAGCAGTTATAGAGAAATAAAATTAACATTGATTGGCCAAACACTAAATCAACGGATTTGACAATATGTATTTCGTTTAATTGATTTTGATTTTAGTGCAATTTTTAAAGATATTTTTATACAATTAAATATTACTACATGTATTTCGATCATAATGGCTATTAAGTATTGCAAAGTTGCATATTTTTATAAATAATGAAGAATAAATTGATATTCAGATTTATTACTCTAAACAAGAGATCAAGCACAACAATAGTCTGTGTCTTCATAATGAACATCTACACAGTTTATTTATTGATAGTGTTAATGAAATTATTCAAGATCATTCAAGTTCACTGTGTGAACGAATATTATAGATTTCAATCAGCAATTACTTCATTTTTCTGATAAAAGTTCAAGTCCTAAATGCTAATTACAATGACAAACCGATTATGTCTGAAGTGCGACTTTAATTACATTAATATTTTCAAACAATATAAATATTTTTAATGGTATTATATATATATATATATATTATATTATATTATATATATATATAATTAATAGTTTTTACTATATAATTATGTATAATGGTTGACATTAAAAATGTATGCATCACGAGTGTTACCATATTACTAATGAACATAATTCAAAATTAAATGCCATGTCGTACAATAGCAAAAAAGTTTTACTTCAATCGCGTGTGAACCTTACGCGCACTCTTTTTTTTCAAAAGTTACATATTTACCATTCACATTTACCATTGCATCTATCTTTATAATTTATTTTATGCTATGAAAGATACCTCACATCTGTTGATATGCAGATCCTAATTATTGACACTTATATATCAGAAGCCGATAAAACTATTCTTGAAAATATGATCGCATTTGTGAACTAGTATCTACTAGGTAACTAGATTCTCTTTATTTTTATATGATGTTAAAACTATATATAATATTTTTTGTATGTGACTCTGGTCACTATTTTCAAAGATTAGCACTGGCAACGTTCAGCTCAATAAAAAACTTGTTATCTCTGGACTGTATTTAAAATCGTTTTGAATTCTAAAATCTCGCTCAATATTAATGAAACCACAAAATCCAAAATTAAATTGGAACTTTTGTTCAATCATTAATTTATTTCTCATCCATCTTCTTTGAATGTTCGGAAAATCTTAATCAATCACTTTATTATTTCTGCTTGCTTTTACAAACTGCTATTAGGGTAAAAGCGAGTTCTTGCATTTAAGTGTTCAGAGTCTCCCATCACAGAACACCACCAGGCAATGTCAACATCTGTAATTTCCCTGCTATCATCAAAACATATGTGTGTGCCGAAGACTTAAATGTTAATGTATATTTATACATATTCTCGAACGCAAACATGAGATATTTGTATACCGAAATATGTAATTGTCACACCCTTACATTTCAGAAACTCGATACTCTTTCACGCCACGTTTCTAAACGCTTTAATGGACAACAAATTACTACATTGAGTCGTGAAAGCTTTATTATTTTCAGTGTTTGTAACATATTAATGAAGATTATATCTATATAATAATGTGATTTTCCAAGGTTTATTATATACTGATGAAAACATAAGATCATGTGTCGATAGCTCTGTTCGGATCAGAGACATGAATTCGAAGAAAGAGCGACAAAAACAATCTGGCATGTTTTGAAATGTGGTAAATGAATAAAATCCAGTGGACAGATAAGATATTAAACGAACATGTTCTGATCAAAATGGTGAAGAAAGAATTCTACTGAGCACGATCCTGAAACAAAAAGGTAACTGGATCGAACCCATTCTGCAAAAAGAGTTTCTTCTACATGACATCGTCAAAGATAAAATAAAAGGAGTAAAAGGATTAGGGAATGGAAGAATGCAGATGATTGATGACTTAAGTGTGAAGAGAAAATATAGGGAACTAAGAGCCAAAGAAGAAGTACAAGATCAGATAGTATGGAAGCAAAAGATTGGAAAAGAAAATGCATAAAAGTTTATAAAAAAGTAATTAATGATAATGAAAATATTAAACATACGATGTACAGAAAATTACTGATTTGTGGTGCTCTCACACCATGGAGCTGGCTTCGGCCAAACAGCCATATGTTATTTTCATTATTATGATTATATGTCGATAGTGTTTTCCGCAGGAGTGATTCTGCTGTATAAGCCAGTAAACCACCCAAGTATTTGTTACATAAAATATTTTCAGATTTTCCAATCATTGCCAATAAAAATTGAAAATTGCAGTTATAATAAACAAAAAACGACAATGCAAATTAAAATGTTTGGAAATTTGAATTATAGTCATAAATATTGAAGCAAAATTTGTCACACTGGATGCCTTTTATAGGCGACATTCGTGCACATAGGTCGCCAAGAGGATATCGTCTATAGATGACGCTCGTGGTAAATTATTTTACAAATCATTGTTATTTAATTTTATACAATGCCTTGCAAAACACTAAACTCATTTTGATTCATTTTTATTGAATCATAGTTTAATTATACAATTTTTTTAATTCACATAATATATATTTCTAGTTCATTGCATCATAAATACAACTTTATTATATTATGTTCGTGGCATAATAATACTAAATTATGTTCTTATCTTCATTAGACTGACGATGGGAATAATCCGAAGTCCTGAAACATTGGTAACTTTCAACATTATTTTAATAGGGTGGTTCTGATGTTGCAAACTCGGTAGTAATACATGTCTATAACTTTCACACTACACACACATAAACATATATATATATATATATATATATATATATATATATATATATATATATATATATAATTTTTATAATAAGTCAAGCCTGTATCGTCGCCAGTCTATCGATTCTACCTTATTAGTTGTTGGCATATTTGCAGAGAATAATGTAAATAGAAACGCAAATTGAACGCGTTTTAAAAAATAAATATAGTTATATAAAATACAAATCAATCAAATACACAATTGATATAATACAATTTTTTGTTACAACAGTGAGCAGATCTACTCCAAAAATACTTGTTTTGTAAGCTGTTTGTTTGAGACTTCGCCTAAATATTATATTATGCCGCCTGAATATGATATCAGGCGCTATGATATCATGCTGCCTGATATCAAGTTAGGCCGACGTTGGGTCAAACCCGAAGCTAATGTGTGCTTGCAACCGTCAATAACTGGTTAAGCCACGGCGAGCTCATGATATACTGAAATAATTTCATTATATTGAAATGGTCTTATCGTTGGTAGAAATAGTAAAATAAAATTATAAGAATTATTAAATAAATTTATTTCTTATACGAAATATTATCTACTTAAAAGTAGATTCAATTCCAACTAATAATAAAATGTAATAATAAATAAAATGAATTTAACACTATGTTGTAAAACTTCCTATAAGAAACAGATGAAAGTCGAAAACACTACATTTAATGTGTACCGTTGTTTGTTCAATTACCTATGAAATATTCACCTATTAATATAAAATTACTGGTAAAATTTGGAACAAAGACTTTATGCTGAACTATGAATTTAAAATGTTCAAAATCGGATACTTTGCAATAAAGCGTGTTGGTAATAGTTATGAATATTATGTTTATTATTATTAATGTACTTTATAATATTTATTCTCTAATTTATTATGTTTATACTTTAATGTAAAATTGTATGTCAAATCGTATGTGAGAATAATGGTTGTCTAAAATCATTGTCTTTTTTATTTGGCTCACGACTTCCAATGTTTTATACCGACATTATATATATATATATATATATATATATATTTATATATATATGTATATATATATATAAATGTATATATAATTATATATATATATATATATATGTATATATATATATATATATATATATATATATATTACCTCGAGTATAGTATGGTGTGGTTGGCAAAACCTCTGGTCCAAGGGTATATTTTCGGTCGTCAAGCACGAAAATACTAATTTTGGCGAATGATAAAGCCAAACGCATCATTATTCTATAGGATCAATGGCCCTGCCTCCCATTTGTGTTACAAGTCGCCCTTTCAATATTGATAGTTATGTTATTAGTCGTCAGGTATTCCTGTTTCAGGATCACCCATGCGTGCGGCACGTATGGCACGTATGGGCGCATTTTGTATTGCGCGTTTCAACGTCAGCGGAACTAGAGCAAATAGTGTATTTTTGACCTATCCTAATATTACGGCATATATATATATATATATATATATATATATATATTCGGGTGGTCCTTAATATGGACATTTTCAAATTTTCTTGCTCCCAAGGGCTCAAATGGTTCCAAATTGATAAACAATTCTCTAAAAGTTTTAGCTCTTAATGTTTTTTAGATAGTGCGCAATTCAATCAAAGTTTTGAATGAATTGAAAGAAAATAGCATGAAAATTTTTTCAAAAATTTAGAAAATGTTTTTAGATATAATTTTGCGAACAAATGAATGAGTTTTATTTAAAATTTGTCGCTAAGTTATTCCTAATTTTTTTTTTTAAAGTTTCAAAATTTTTTCCGTGCTATTTTCATAGAGAGTTTGATTGAACGCACTATCTAAAAGTTAATATCAAGAGCTAAAACTTTCAGAGAATTGTTTTTTATCAATTTGGTAACATATGAGCCCTTGGGAGCTAGTAAATTCGAAAATGTCCATATTAAGGACCACCCTAATATATATATATATATATATATATATATATATATATCAATTTAAAAATATGAACAAACAACACTCTTTTTTGCACTGATTTATTAAATAATAATTTTACAAACTTTTCGAGAATAGGTTTGTCTCATCATCGGTGTGTTATAATTTAAAATCTAAAACATGAAACTCTAAATTAGCAATATGTGTTATCCGTTACAAGTCATTCCTTTTATTGCATTACCAACGATCGTCGGAGTCTGAATTCTCTATCCAAGGTCAACTAGGTGAGTCATGAAATATAAAAAAGGAAAGAAAATTTCCTTTGTGATATTTCATGGCTCACCAGTAACTTGTAACGGATAACACATAATGCTAAATTAGATTTCCATATTTTAGATTTCAAAATTATAACACACTGATGATGAGTCTCGAAACGTTTGTAAAATTATTATTTAATAAACTAGTGCAAAAAAGTGTTGTTTGTTCATATTTCTAAATTACTATCTATCCACTCAGAATACATTTGTTATATATATATATATATATATATATATATATATATATATACAGTGGAGCAGAGTTTCCGCGGGTAAAAAGGTACACCACCGATATCTCGAGAACAAGTAAGTTGAGAAATTTTCGGATATTAGAAAGTGGAGAGTAAAATATGTATATATAGCTATCATCTTGATTGTTACGACGTTGCTATCAGGATATAAATCAGGAAATATTTGAAAATCCATAACAAAAGTATTTTCTTTTGTTGTTACTTTTTTGGTTGTGAGCACTGTTGTTTAGTTTACGATACCTAAATATAATTTTTAATATACGTTATTTGTATTATAAGATGTATTGTTTATTTTTGAGTTAGATTCCACAGTTTTTTACATAACCTCGTTTTAATGGTAGAGTAAAAAGGACCAACTGAATCTTCACTCAGGTATAAACAATGAAAAATAGTGAATAAAACAGTTGATTAAGTTAAGTAAAACAATTTTACAAGAGATAAATTAAATAACTAGTTACTTCAACTCTGTAGATGAATATTTTCGACTAAGTACCAGATTAAGGTTATATACAGAGTTTATAGTATCTCTGTAAAAAATGCACCAATGAAATTTGTTTTGCATTAGTTAAATGATGTAGTTATTATTTCGTAAAATTCCTTTAAAAATGAAAATAAAACATTGGACCAGTCGTCGCATTTTATTGCGCTTATGGGGTGAAAAGAACCAGGTGACAATTTTTATGAAGATCAACATAAAACACATTTTCACAATGATGAATTGGCTTTACTTAACATAGTCAAGTAGTTGTTTGTTTGTTGTGTATTATTTGCTTTGATGTAATTAGTTTGGTTTTCACAATATAACTGCTCAAAGTCAAATTGAACCTTATATATAAATAATTATTAATTATTAAGTTCACTGTCAACATTTTTCTATTGAAATAATGTAAATAATTAAGTAGCTGTAACGATTATTATTAATAAAAATATTTTATTCATGATGAAAAATCGACCCTGATCAGAAGTTGGTTTTTAAAAAATTCTCTTTTGTACCTTATCTCAGACTAGATTGTACACTTTAAGACGTAAACAAATTCAATTTGTTAGACAAATAATAATTAAAGATCTGGTTTGGTGTAAATAGTATTTAGTGGGGATCACTATGATTAATTATATAATAAGCGGTCTGTAAATTACAAATATCCCAACACCATAAGTTATGTGAATAAAACAACTATTTTGTTTACGGTATACATCTTCACTCTACAAACTTTTCCTCTCGTTACTTTTGCTAGTCTCTCGGTTATAATAAGTTACAAGTATTTATATTCATACATTTATACCCCCTGCCCCGAAGGGTCCCGGGTTGAATAGAAAAAGCCCTGGTCAAACTTGTCCAGTATTATTAATTATATTAGTCTTTCAACAAAGAAGAGTATAAGGAAGTAACTATTGAGGCATAGACACCAAACTATATAAATATAAATTACTAGAGAGAAATTCCTCAAGACCAAAATATTAGTTACTTAAAATAAATGCATTGAATTTTATACAGTGTTTTAATCTAATCTTCTGTTAAAATGAAACTTTTTAAAACAATTTCAGCAACCCATATATATATATATATATATATATATATATATATATTGCATTACATACTAAAACTTGCAAATAAGGTGGGACCCAAATAAAAATATATCCCTTTTTCGTGCGCTCGAACATATAACGAAATAAGTTTTTACAACTTAGCTCCACGTGTTATCAATAAAACCGCGATCTCTTCTCAGAATTTCACCATATCAAATAAATTATTCATAGGCAGTAATTGATATCGTGTGTTCATGGAATGTGTTACCAAGAGAATAAATTTTCCATAACTCGCCACAAATCTTGCCGTATGAAACAATTAAACAATTTTGTGCTATGACCCTTATTAATTTTGAGCTTTATTTGTTCAGGTCAAACTGTTGTTTATTTTGTACACGACACTGCTCGTTTTGTTGATTATTCTGTTTCTCGTCCACTAAATATGAATTTATTTTGCTACCATATTCTAGAAGCCAGTCGTAAGGAATGTTACATTTGTTAATCTCTATGGAATTTTTAAGCCAGTCGGATTGCGCATCCATCCGTCGAGACATGACAGAAAACCGCAATTTTATCTGGAGACTTGGAGATGTAATGTGACAGTAAATGCGTGCTTTAAATTCTAATAATAGCTATGGAAATTTACATTAATATACTAAGAAATATGCTTATTTTTTACAGATAAATATTTT
Organism: Ctenocephalides felis; assembly: GCF_003426905.1. Taxonomy (NCBI): domain Eukaryota; kingdom Metazoa; phylum Arthropoda; class Insecta; order Siphonaptera; family Pulicidae; genus Ctenocephalides; species Ctenocephalides felis. The sequence continues at coordinate 151,278,485 of NW_020538040.1, forward strand.
GAATACAGGTTATATATCAGCATTCTTCAAATATTTCAGGATGCCGAATTACTCTATTTTTAACTTCCCGTAGGGTAAGTTAAAGTACATATTTCCAAAAAATTTAAAATGAAAATGTTTGCATATCTTTCCGTGTCAAGACTTCATGAACATTTTGGCATACATAAGAAAAAATGATGTATGTGTGTGTGTATATATACTCGGACACAATTTTTCATCCACGATTTCAAGACCATGGATCAACTGATTTGATTGACTCATCGCCTGTCCAGCCATTTTAGAGATACACAGAAAAGAGTGCAAATAATGACAGTTTTTTAGAAAACCAAGCATTCGATTCAAATGATTTAAACTTGTCATGGCAAAGTGAAAAATTGATTAAATTTTTGCGAAGCCAGGTTGAGCTATATTGAAGTTGAAGGAAAAAAAAGAAATGTGGTCTGAAACTACCATTACAAATTATATTGCACACATTACACATATGATTGACATATCTGGGTACGGCTCTTTTCGAGCCTACCCACATCGCTTCAAGCACGATAGCTCGCCGGATTGCCCATATTGTTTGGGTGAAATCGAAGATGCTGAGTACGTGTTCTTTATGTGCCCGCGATTTAGTGCTCTACGGGACGATGAAGAAGAGACAAAAAATTACTCCATTTTTACTGTTGTTGAAGTGATGCTGACAACTGAAGCTGCTTGAAACGCCATAGACAGATTTGCGAGAGAGGTGCTAATTGACCTGCGTTCTATGGAAAGAGAAAGGGCGAATGGGACTTTGCTCATTCAAAAGATGATTATAAAATAAAGTTAAAAATGATAACATTCTAGATCCTCCCCCACAAAGTAATGCCTAACGACGGTTTCCGTGGGGACCAGAGGCAAGGGCAAAGCGGAGGTTTTAGTCGGTATTATACCAGGGCAGTATTGAGTCCGACATACCCAGACAAAACACTAGTCTGTGATACATAACGGCATTTCCTTTGCTATACAAAAAAAATTACACATATGACAAGTAGGTAGGTGGATAGGTAGACAGATTGAAAAATATACCGATAGATAGGTAGAAAAGTAAAATGGTAAAAAGGTAGCCAATTTGCAAGTAGACTGGTAAACCTAAGAGTGCATAGGAAAGGCGGTTACAAAATTAGCAGGTACATACTTAGACAGGTAAACAAGTAGATTGTTAGACAAATAGATCGGAAAGTTCATGCAACTTGCTTTAAGAAAAATACCACTTTCGTCGAGTTTATATTTAATACGGTGAATAGAATAAATATTAGTATTGTTCGTTCTAGTGGAAGTCAGAAAAATAATTAAGTTTATAAAAATTTGAATTTGATAAGTTCAACTTCTCGTCTACAAAACGTGTTGCATCACCTAATGCCTTTCTCAACTCCAACCGAGCTTTCACAATACCGGGCTTTCACATTCAAATTGTCGGATCACAATTTCACAAACCAGTTATAGTACTAGTGTACATTATCAATAAAGTACCGATTTAAAATTATGCTTTTCTCTATATTCCATCAAAATTACAACGCTAATCTTTGACCTTATAAAATAATCTCTGAAGTTGGTGTGGAATCATACAATTTAATTTAATTACACGTGAAATATTAAATGTAGAAAATTTAACGCAAAGGTACACTTAAGTGTAGAAAAGCTGGCGTTTCAGGATAATATATGGTTGGTATAAGAATTATAGTAAAGTTAGAATTTTTAGAGATTAAGGATATTGTTTGCTGCTCAATCGCGTATTTTTTATTCAACATAAATTGTTGCTATTTTTTATAAAATATATTTGTTATAAAACTGATATATCAGTTTGATAGTGAAATATTTATTATTGATTATAGTAACATAGTTGTCATCCACTACATTTTTTGTTCGAGACAAAAAGTATTACAACTATCAGTATGCACTCGAAGACTGCATTCAAATCAAATGCATTTTATTATTATTATTTATTTATATGGCTTCAACACTAATCGGTTAAGGTTATTTAGCCAGTTGTACAAATGCAACTTATATTATACTCACAAATTGCAGAAGCTCTATTAGGTGTTTTGACTCAAAACTGTGCTTACCTGAAAATAAAAAAAATAAATATTATACAGATATATTAAATGCATATAATAATAATATTTACAATAATATTTTTAGGTAGTGAAATGTATATGCATAAATAAATAAGCTTTTCAACAAATATACATCAACATAATAGAGACGCAACTAAATTACGTTTCTAAAAAAATTTGATAGACTTTCATACGTTTGAAGTCTTATTTTGACTTTTCTTCAATGGATATAACTACCAAATCTAATATAAACAAAATATTCGTTCACACTTTGGATTAAACAACGCCTAAACAAATATTGTTTTCGCAACTTCACTCATTATGCAATTGTGTTTGAAGAACTTCATGTAATTAAAATTAACATACATTCATTGACTGCTTGTCTTTTTTTACTTTTTCGTTGGCGATATAATCTCATTCTTTGAACAGCTGTAATATCTGTCTTGTCTGAAAATATTTTCCATTTTAATAACTTCAAAGACTTATAGAAACTACGAATAATATAGAAACAATTTCTAATCAATAAACTTACGTTTAGTACATGGCAAAATGTTTAATTTGTTTTATTATTTTCTTCTGATTCAGGCATTTTTTGTTAAATCAAGAATTGTGCTACGATGTAACTTTAAAATGTTTATTTAGCTATGCTTATTTCCTTGTTGATATCGGAACGCATACAACGTTGATGCCGGTACGCATATAACTACAGATATCTATTCACATACACGACGTCTAATCACAATCGACCCGTATAGAAATGATTTCATCGAGAGCCGTAAAGCACTTCCCTTGCATTTGTACGGATTTACACCCTAGTCGCGCCTAAAGAAGTTTTACTTCAATAATTTAATAAGTATCTAGAATTTATAAATCACTTAAATATGAATTTATAATGAAATTATAATCAGTTATTTCATTGAAATCAGAACTACTGACATTTAAAAAGGCTTTTTTATTCGATAATATGCTCTTCAATATAGAGTCTTTAGTATCTTATAATGTTCATCTAAAAGTTTTTTCGCTTTTGAGCTTTTTATAAAATTCTATTAAATTTTCTTCACGATGAACTCATTTTTAGTATAAATAAGCACTCGTTTCAGGCAGTCGTCATCGTCATGATCTAATATACAATTTTTGATAATTTTCGTAAATTTTTTGTTGGAATTTTATTATAAAGTAAATGCAAATTTTAGTTTAAACCTATACATTCGACAAACCCTGGACAATCCGGGACGACAAATCAAAATCCGGGACAAATATTGCTTTTAAGAAAACTCGGGACATAAGGTGCAAATTCGGGATTGTCACCTTAATAGTGAGCCAAAACTAATATAAAAAAATGAAAATACAAAATCAAAAAATGTACAGAACTATTACATATGTAAAACAATGGAAAACAAAACAAAATATTTCATCAAATGCCACTTTAAAGAAGCAACATATTTTAATCTTTTCTACACGGATATTGGCGCTCCGGCGACAGAATTCATATAAATCTTGGAATTCGCGAGTGGAAAGAGTTAATTTCAGAATAGACTTTTCTCTGAACAATGAAATAAAATAATCACATTTAAGTCCAATTGAATCATTTGCTTAACTTTATCTAGTAATAAAAACTAACTCACATTTATAAAGTATAATCATTTAGTAACCAAAATATATTTGTTTCCAATTATACGAATAATTCATGGGTTTATATGTTAATCATGGATATGTAGTAAGTTTTGTAATACTGTTAAAATTGATGACATAATTACTGATAAAATAGTTATAATTATTATATTTAGTTAAGCATACTGAGATAAATCAATAAATAATGTCTGAATGAAGTTAAGAGTGAATCTGATATCGGCTAATTGGCACAACACTCACTTTTAGTTTTAATAGTAAAACTAAATTAGTATTATTTCATTCTACAATAAATTTGCAAGTTTTATAAAAATATTATATTTAATTTGAAACTCAACTCTATTTAAAAAATTGTTAGTGAAATATTTAACACATTTTTGAACCACGATCTTCTTGCAAATTCTCCGAAAAAGAACGCCAAGCTTAAATTTATTCTCGAGAATAGTTTCGAAATCGCTGTTTTCCTTCAGTGCTAGTCCATTGTTGGAAAATAGTTTTCACGAACCACTATGGCGGGAAAATTGCTATGGATGCGGAAGATTCCATGTTTAATATATAAACAGCGTGCATTCCGAATTTCATACATTCTTCATAACTCTGTATCGCAACCTCACATGAATGTCTATAAGTTGTTGCATATGGTCGAGTCGAAATGGATATGCACTTGTAAATAGGAATGTAATATTAATTAATAAATACCTAACATTGTTATTTAGAGACTAGCAAAACTTATTGGTAGACTTGTCTACTTATTTAATCATCTTTCTCGCATCTGTTGGAGCATAGAATTAAGAAATAGTTGATTTCTCTAGCTAGTATTAAAGTAAATGTACTTTCTATACTTTTGTTAGTTAAATATTTTATTCTTCATTAAGGCATTTATAAATGCAAATGCTTCTAAATTATCATAATCTCCTAAAATATGTATATTTAATAATTAACTTCCCGTAGGGTAAGTTATAGTAAACGCAAAAAAATCGAAAATGAAAATTTTTATATACATTTACGTTTCATATGTTTTAGCATACCATATAAAAATATATGTATGTATGTGTGTGTGTGTGCGTGCGTGTATGTGTATGTATGTGCGGATACAATTTTTCGTCGATGATTTCAAGAACACGGATCAACCAATTTGAATAATTCAAAAAAACATTCGATTTCTATTGATAAGGAAACGTGCTGGTTATTAGATTTTGGCAAAGGCAGGTTCAGCCGTTTCGAAGATACGGGGCAAAAATTGCCAAAAATGGAAATTCAATTTTTGAGAAAACCGAGCGTCCGATTTGAATGATTCAAAAAGCATTTTATTTGTTTTGACGAAATGAAGAACTGGTGAAATTGGAAAAGCAGGTCTAAGGGTCTCGGATATTCAATAAAAAAAAGTAAAAAAAGCCATTTGGCAGACAAAAATGATGATTAGACAAATGCACATCACATTATCAGATATTTTATAGATATTTTGATAATAAGAACAAATTTTGTTTACATTTCTATTGGTTTTGTACGAATGTTTATTCGATACCTGATGGGCAAGTCTTATTTGGTTTATTTACAATATTGTTATTTGGACAATTTCAACTATAATACGTGTGGAAATTTTTACTTCTCCTAGTGGAAAAAGCCTATTTTACTTTTGTTTCAATTTATTTTTAATATTACTGTTTTGATTATTTTTTTATAATATATGTAACAGTTTTTCTTCTTTCTGGTTGAGCAATCTTTGACTTATGTTTAATTTTACCGTTTTCATAATTTTAAAAGTACCCACTATATGTAAAAATAATAATAAATTGCACATATTTTTATATTACGATTCAACAAGTAAAGCTAGTTTCTTCAAATTAATAAGCTTTGATTAACCATTAATCCAGTGATCGTGCATAGACATAAATATTTCAATCCAAAATTCTTTTGCTGATTCTAACATGCAATTAATTAAAATCTACTTTTCTTAGACTTTGAAAAAAAACTTCATGGTACAATTACCCGCACATTTTGTGTTTTTACTGCCATAGTTTTGTTTTTGCTTATTTTTGAACAGCAATCTGAAATTAAAGTTTTCTTTAATATCGCTTTTGAAGATTTAGCCTAATGGTTGTATCTATTTTTAGATATTTTTTATAATCGATGGCATGACAATTGTTGTTCTTTCTAATAGAGACAAAATGTTGACGGTAATCAATATGTGTTTGAAAATGTGTATTATTACAACTAGGTATCGGAATCATCCTAACGCAGATTTGAATCTCAGACTTGATATGTCTAATCTGTAATTTAATGTTATTTACTATTATCAAATTTAATTGTTGATATTTTTGTGGATTTGTAAATGTATTTTATAAAATCATTTAATTGCAAAAGTTAATTGAAATCAGTTTCATTAGTTTGAACGTAATATGAAAAGCCAGGATGTCTTCAAATAGATCGTATTTTTATATAAAAAATATTTGCATTTTGCCAAACTGGAAAATAACATCAGCCTGGTTTATTAATTACAATTTTAATCAACTTAATATTTGAATTTTCTTCTTCTATTTTTCATCATGTGTGATTATGTAGCAACTTACGTTACATGAAAAATCATTTGACTCTTCCGCGCGCGTTTGGATCATTTATCTTCGTTTGACATTCACTTTTCACACATTTTTTGGATTAACTTTGGAAAAAATATCATGCAGGGAGGAGATTACTTTCAGCAGGAATAAATTATATCACGATCGTTCGCCCCTTATCCGCTCATGAAAATAGCTTCTGCTTATTTTCATATTGGATTATTACGTGTTGCAATTATGTTCGATCATTTTTATATCTCGGAAGTAAGATTCACTCAAAATATTGATTATGATTTTAAAGCAGTTGAGGTAGAAATGAGGAACTTTCGTTGAGACATAAATTTGAATATTTTATTTCAGATTGTTTCAGATCAGTTTCGATTATATATGATGTTTTAAGATGTTGAAGAAACAGTTAGATACATTTTCTGATATGATATCAAATAGGGAAAGATCATGGGTTAAGATAAACATACAAAATAGAGATATAGATGGAATATATATTGAAAACAACAACAAAACACTTAAGGTTGATATAGTGAACATGAAAGACGTTTGACAGAAGGTTTGATTTATTTAGATGATCAATATAAAAACACAGTTCCAACACTTTTATACTATTCACAGACAAACAGCAGCAGCAAGTCAATTTTCAGTTTAATCTAATAATTTGCTTGCATTTATCTGATTATTTTAAATCAATAACAATAGTAACACACTCAAGCAATCAATTGCATTGTGTTAGATTTAATATTTTGTAATACAATTTTAGTATGACAATTTCACTTGCAATCAACTTGATTAGTTGTTTCCTAGCTTACTACAATTCTAAGTTTCTTTTAACTTTCCGTAGGGTAAGTTATTGTAATCGTCCAAAAATCAAAATTGAAAATGTTTGCATGTCTTTACGTTTTAAAGGTTTCTGAACATTTAGTCATACCATAGAAAAGTATGTGTATATGAATACAAATTTTTGTCCACGTTCTCGGAAGCACGGATCAATCGATTTGAATGGTTCAAAAAAACATTTGATTTCTATTAATGAGGAGATGTGCTAATTCATTCAATTTGTCATGATGTGGAGAAGTGGTAATTATATTTCGGCAAAGGCAGGTCCTGCCGTTTCGGAAAAAATATATCTTTTTTTTTCAAAATTTTGATTCGTTACGGAAATTTCCAGTAATTTGTCTTAAGGCACGATGCCATACACCACTTTTTCATTATTTATTATTTTATTCTATCAAAAGTTAGGTAGTATTTTACACTTGGTCGGTTACAAACGGTTATTTGCATAATAAAGGATTGTTGTAATCCTATGAGAAGGTACTGAATATGTTTTATGATTTATTTTTATATAAATATAATTTATATTTTTCGTAACACAGTGCCTGGGATAAAAGATTATGGAAGATAATTTTCAAACAGTTATCATCAATGAATTTCTTTATATGTATATTAATTAAAACACATGTATATAAATATTAACAAGTTACTGGTTTCACCAAAAATCTCTACTTGCTAATTTTGTTCTTGGCCTTACAAGTCATTCTGAAACGTTGGACAGCAAAATTGGATGATGTATGTATCTATCCATATGTATTTGAAACAAAATTTGACTATTGTTTTCACTAAAACAAATAAGCCACATCAGAAAGTTAAACCATTTGATAAAATTTAATAAGGATTCGCATTACAAAACTAATTCTCGTAAACAATTACTAGTTTTGTAAGACGATAAGTTTGAGTCATTTCTTTAATTTATCATAAAAGTGCAAATTTTTCGTCCACGTTTTTGCAGAAATTCCTGAACCGATTTTGAAAATTGAAAATCAATTCGACAGATATCAGTTTTGGTTAGTTCTTGGTAAACGAGTTGCTTGTTGGTATTTAATGTTGAATATCTTTTTAAAAATTTTACTGAAACTTAGTGTGATTAAATTTTCAATTTCGATTCACTAACTAACCACTGAATGGTCACAGAATTTTGTATCCTTCGGTCCGAAACGTATGATTTTACCCTTTTTCTGTTCATTTTAGGATAGTCACCTTTGCCTTTACTTTACCTATAGCTGGTGCTTTACCTTTACCTTTACTCTACGTATAACTGGTGCTTTACCTTCACTCTACCTATATCTGGTGCTCTAACTTTAACTTTACTCTACCTATATCTGGTGCTTTACCTTTACTTTTACCTTTACTCCACCTATAACTGGTGCTTTACCTTTACCTTTACTCTACCTATAACTGGTGCTTTATCTTTACCTTTACTCTACCTAGAGCTGGTGCTTTACCTTTACGTGAAAGTATATATATATATATATATATATATATATATATATATTGTCTTGACAAATCCAAAAACGTTAAAACTCTCTGACAAGTAGTCTAATTATAAATATTGAATAAAGTTTAGAATAATAACCCATGTATGCAATTTAGAAATTGTAACCTGACAATTTGAGCAGTCTAAATTATTATTGTGTAAGTCGATTATTTTCACTTAATAAAAAGTTATTGCAACTTGTATTAAGGCACCTAATTTATTCAAGCATTTGCCAACTCTGAATATTACAATAAACATTAATTCTCCAGTAATTGAATTATAACAATAAATTGAATCCCACACATCGCCCTGACCCAAATCAAAATCAAATCGTACGTGGTGCACGTATCCCTCCAAAGTTTTATAGTCCATGTATTATATTGAATAAGAAACAGTATCTCCGCAGTCAAAGTTTTGGCATGATTTTCTTCCGAGGACATAATAAAGATTCTATAGATCTCTACCCTACGCAGAATTTCAAATCTTATAAGAAAATGTTCAAAATATGATATCGGATGTTATGAGACGTTCGACCTTCAAAAATGAAAAAGAAGCTAAGAGAATAACTTTTTTTATAAAATATATTTTAATATTATATTATTAAAACATCATCCAAATCGATGTTCAGTATTATAAATAGTTTTTGCAGATATATCCACAAAAACTATATAGTTATTACTTTGAAACTCTTGATTGCCTCATAAAAGACAACATTTAGACCATTGTTTTTTTTTGTAAATATAAAACAGAATACAAGTCAATATAAAATCACATAAAAGGCCGTGTACATTTTATTTATGTCATTGTTACCAAAATTAGTTAAAGATTTTGTAAAATTAGTTAAACTATTGTAAAAAGAATTTTCTCATGCATTTTCATTTGTATGTTAATATTAATTAGCTAATATTAGTTTTCATTTTGTAAATTACCACCACAAATTTTTATAATTTTTTACCAATTTTTATAAGGCATCAAACAATAAAACTTAGAAAATGTCGAATTGTTTAAGAACAGTAAGAAAATTTTAAACATTCGCATGAATTACATATTTTACAATAAAGCTCACTTGGGAGAGGTAAACAAAAATAATTTTATCCAAGGATTATAATTATGACAATATTTTGCTCTTTACCAATTTTGTTCAATTTGGAATGTGAAGAAAATTGATCAGGCTCTGTATAGACATTCTTACCAATATTTATATCACAATAACCTAATTTTTATTAATAATATCAAACCAATATAATAACATTTATTATTATATTGAAATAAATTAATGTCACAATAATAAACTGCTGCTGAGTGAGATTTTATTCTTATAGTAACAAATTTAGTTATCTATAAATAAAATATAATAATAAATAATAGTCTGCCTGAAGGCAGGCCTATGGTATGAAAGCACCACAAATTGATGATTCCTATTCCCTTCCTTGTTTATTATTCCCATTACCATTTTTTATCACTCTTAACTTTTATACACTTTTATGCATTTCCCTTTTCAAAAAGGTTTTTTCCGTGGTTTTTGGTTCTGTGTTTTGGCTTTCACTTTCCTGTATTTTCTCATCCCGCATGAGTGTTCAACCATCTATATTCTTCTTCTTCCCAAACCATTCAGTCCTTCTATTTTACCTACAACGACGTCGTGTAGAAGGCACTCTATTTGCAGAATGGGTCCAATCCAGTTTTCTTTACTTTTTAAGATAGTGCTCAGTAGAAATCTCTCCTTGTCCAGTTTTCTTAAGAATTCTTCATTTGTTACTTCATCCATCCACTTTAACTTCTTCATTCGCTTCCAGCACCACAATTCAAAACTCTCTAGGTAGTTTTCGTCGGCTTTTCTTATAGTCCATGTCTCTGATTCGCAAAGAGCTATGCTCTAAACATAACACTTCCGAAAATATATAAATGTATTCTATAATAAATTTATCTATATCTCAGAGGTTACTACTACTACATTTCTCTTTTATTTTAGCTGATAAACATAGATCTATCGATTGTGGTTAAGTGGTTAAGTGATGCACGCCCAAAACAACCCTTCGATACATACAATTAATAACTAATTTGACGTCGTCTTCTAATGCTTCACTAAAGGATTGTCCTAGAATTACCGATTGATGGTCAGAAATATAATTAATCAAAATTAATTGAACTTATCTCTCATTTACTATAATTGACTAAAACACATTCATCATGGCAAAGACATCTTTAATACGTTTTTAATATTACAGCAAATTTATACTAATAAGAATAATTATATTATTTCTCTGAATAAATTGGTTTAAAGTAAAAAAGTAAGATACAAGTTGTACAGATATGAAATACAAATTACAATTGTCTTATTACTGAAATCCCGGAGGAAATTAATAAATGTAAATAAGAGTAATAAGCGTAATATCTTGAAAAATATGTAAAGAATAATATGTAATATATATTTGTTATGCATATTTCCCCAAAACTCAACGTCAAGTCAAAACGGCAGTAGTACAGAGATTGTAAACCATACAGTTTGGAAGTTATGAGCTTTTAAGGACACCCTAGAGCTTTGGTCAAACTGCGGCCATTTTTTGGTTTCTGTGGTTAATTTTTATTATTTTTTGTTTGTTCATAGTTTGAAATCGTAACCGTAAACTAGTGGTGCATGGCATCGTGCCTTAAGGCAAATTGCTGGAACTTCCCGTACCAATAATTTTTTTTTAAAAAAAGCTTTAAAAATGTTTTAACACTTTGATATATATATATATATATATATATATATATAATACATATATATATATATATATATAATACATATATATATAATACACAGGTATAGTCGTGGCCTTCTATATATAGATGTGTGCGTATAAATAAGTTATATTTCCTTGTTCCAGACCGTTGTGCAAAGCTGTAAGCTACTGCGCACGTATTCAGTAAACTTTAAAACAGAATTAGACATCAAAGCAAAAGCAGCTAATATAATAATATAGTAACACTGTATGACAAAAGGCTTTAGGATTACGGTTGGAGGCCAATTCGCATACCTTGTAGGTTAGACTCCGTGTAGGCACGACGTCTCGGGGGGGATGAGACACCCTTGAATTCAATTTCGATTAATACTGTACACATGGCTTGATTACACATTCCGTAGGTCACCTTCATTCGATCAACTATGCAACTGGTCGATTAAGAAGGAAATGCAAACAGCGGTTTGCGCTTTGCATTTGTCTCTATGAGTCTGAGAGAGTGAGTATCAATTAATACAATGCGACTCGGCGAAGCGGTAAAGCGGGACAATGTGCGGTAGCGGCAGCGTAGAGCGCGATCGACGTTTTTCTCATGGCACAGTCTGCCGTCAGTAAATGTATATCGAATAATGAGGAAGAAGCAGCTTTATTATTTGCCAACACCGTTTATCGATCTTTCTTGGCTTCTCCGTGACCATATACTGAACGTCATAGCGTATATATATATATATATATATATATATATATATATATATAATTTAAAATGTTGAATATTAACAATACATTCCTCAGATTTTTAACACACACTTTATTTGGCAATTACAGACGTTTCGAGACCATGGTATGCCTCATTTTCAGTATAATTTCAAAGCAGTTACTTATTATATATATAGCAGTTACTTATTATATACTACACATTATTTAATATTTTATTTAAATTACATTTATTTTTTGAAAATATCAAAAACACCAACTATCACTTACAGAGCTTGAAATATTATAGTACTAAAACATGTGAATAGATACAGAAATATTTTAAACAAAACTGAAGTATCGAGATGAAAAGACAGGATGGGTATTATTATAATATATATATATATATATATATATATACTATATAAATCTGATCTATCAAATTAATTGCCTAGATTGCAATTCAATTTATATTGGAGAAACAGGATAAAATTTTACTAGTAATGTTCGAGTAATTTAAATATTTTTAAATAGATTATTATAAACACTGTAAATTTCATTATTCGTATTTTATAGACAAATTATAAGAGCTTATAAATTGAACGATGACGTTTATATAAGTTTACATAAAAAGTAAATGAACAGAACTTAAAGATTCCCTTCAAAGTGGATTTACAATAAACGATCTTGTCTCATATTTTTAGGAATCATATGAACTAAATTGCAAAGTTAAAATTATCTATTTGAAGTGTATAAGTGAGCTTTGGGATTTTAGTTAAAATTAAATTTAATTAAAATTAAATTCCGTATTTATTTCAATAATCAAATAACAATGCAAATTTTTTGAAGAATAAAAAAAATGAAATAAAAAAATTTACTTTTGCTTTCCCGAAAAACAATCGTTTTATCAATACAAGCAAGAGGTTTTTTCATTGAAATCGGATGATTTGACCTCTGCCTTCTTTTGCACATTCAGTTACGTATCTCCAAAAAGTCTGTATCTGTCTTTGCCAAAAACTGTTCGCCACTTCTCTCCATCTCCGTACTCCCAAATCCGTAGCTCCAAAACGGATGTATCAACTTTTGCCAAAAACGAAACAAACAGCATCTCATCTTATCAACAGTAATAATTCCTTTATGAATCATTCAACTCGGTTGTTCCGTACGCCCTAAATTGTCAACAAAAAATGTATCCACACACATACATTTTTTCTAAGGTCCTTCAAAATGTTCAGAAACTTCTGTAACGTAAATATACGCAAAAAAATTCAATTTCGATTTTTGGACGATTACAATAACTTATCCTACAAGAAGTTAATAAAATGAAAACAAACAAAAAAAATCCCAGACCCTTTAAAACTATAGATTTATTTAACCCGACTATAATACATTTTATAAAAAACTTGGACAAAATACGCGTTTCTGAATGAATCTTTTTTAACCATTTATAACGATAGAACTGTAAATGTTCGCAATGAACTCAACATGCTTCTGATACAATTATCTTTAAACAGATAGAATTTCCAAATTTCTTATAAAACAATAGATATTAGATTTTTTCGTTTTTAACACTAAGGTTAGCGAAATTGTACTTTTTATAATTATTCAATGTCTGTTGTTTTAACTTTTAAATTTTATTTTTATTTTCAACTGAATGTAATATACTGAAGAGTGATACTGTAGCCGAAACGTACGGATTGTAAAATATTTTTTTAAAAGAGTATTATGTTGCTCTTATGCCCCATCATTAGACTCTGTTAATACATTTGTCAACATCAATTTCAAAATTATACTGTACAAATATGCATATACATATATATATATATATATATATGTGTATATATATATCGTATGTAGAGAGAATCTTCAAAGGCTTTACATTACACACAAATCATATATTTATGAAAATCCGTAAACCATATATGTTTCTACTTTGATTCATGTCATCATGCAGGGATCATTTAGCATGGTAATAGTAATATTTGGTTTAGTGATGTTTTGAATATAAAGATTTGAATAAGAGGATATCATCACCAAATACAGATTACGAGAGTAACTTTATTCATAATTTTAAAAAAAAGAACCAACGTATATACTAATAGGTACATTAGTATACAGCCATATTTGCTTTACCATACAAAGTGAGCAAAATTTTTATTTTTTCACTCGATGTATTTGTATTATGGAAGTATCAAGTATTTTACAATTTCACAATCCAGATTAAACTTGCTAACATATTTTAGCACATTTTTGTACAGGATAGCCATTCAATGTCGATTAATTTTGAAAATATTCCTTGTTAAACGAATATTTTTGAATCTAGAAAACTTGAGGCAATTGTGTCATTGTTAATAATCAACCACAATAATCAAAAAATCATCTCAGTTCCACCAAAGACTGTCCTTAATAGCTCATAATTATCAAACTGCAATAGATTATTGTTTTCAAGATAGTTGCGATCTATATTATCGCGTTGGCGTCGAGTTCTGGGACACTCTGAATATGAATATATTGATTTAGTGTAGTAAATGGAGAGAAAAAATGGGTGTGACCTCTGATTTTTTTTTAGTGAGCTCCGATTTGCATGAAATTTTGGAATTAGGTTCATCTTACCCCCAAGTTCAAAAGTGAAAACAATTTGGACTCCGCCGCTATGCCAAAATGTTCAGAAACCTATGAAACGTAAAGATATATGAAAATTCTCATTTTCGATTTTTTTTGCAATCACTATAACTTACCCTACGAGAAGTTAAAAAAGTTTACTATCATTTGCTTTAGATCTCAACAAATTTTTTATGCTTTATTCTTTAGCTTCAATCTGAATTTATTATCATTTTTTTCAACATGTGTACTAATTACGAGTTCTAAATTTTTCCAATGTTATTTCTTTGCTACTATTTTTTATTCTTTGTATCATGAATTTATAATACCTTGTTCAATAAATATTTTATTTTATGCTAGAAGGCTATTATTAGTACTATGCATATGAGGTGGTGGTTATCCTGTTAGAGTAACTAACCATGTTATGTATATAATTGATTTTAAAGTTTAGAACGGAATTGAGTTATCACAGCAGAATTTAGGTTGATGTTACTGTTCTAGTTATATTTCATTAGAAAATATTAGTTTAAAACTTATTTGCTACTGTAAAAAGTAGCAATTTTAAGTTAAGTAAAAATAAATACATCATATAACAATTTTGAATAAGGTTTATTAGTTATATGGTAACACTCGTGATGCACATATTTATTAGTGTCAACCATTATACACATTTATATAATGATAAATTATAAATTATCTATTTATAATAGCATTAAAATATGTATAATATTTAAAAACAATAATGTACTTAAAATCATACATCAAATACGATATGATCGGTTTGTCATTGTAATTAGCATTTAGAAATTAACCTTCATTAGAGAAATGAAGTGATTGTTGATTAATCAATTTTATAATATTCGTTCACACAGTGTATTATGTTAAACAACGCCTAAACAAATATAGTTTTCGCAATTTCATTCATCATGTAATTGTGTTTGAAGAACTTCCTGTAATTAAAATTAACATACATTCATTGACTGCTTGTATTTTTCTACTTTGTCTCTGCCGATATAATTTTATTCTTTGAACAGCTGCAATATCTGTTATGAAGAAAACTAAATAAAATTTTATACAAGGGTCAAAGGCAAAAAAAACATATAGAAACAAAAGTCTGCAATTTTGATTAATGAAAAATGATTCATATTTTTTTTATTGTATTCTCCCTCATTAACGACTTTAAAAATATGGTCACCTTATATTAACCTTATCTTTCAATATAAAAATATATAATTGAAACTGAAAGATCTTTGAACGTAAATCGTCAAACTGCGGTAATCCACAAAAAGTAATACGATTACGTTGCTTTCTACGCGAACAGGTAGATTTCAGTTACAAAAGCTATGTTCTAAATATTTGAAATAGTATCATATAAGAGTACATCTCAAAAAGGTAACTTTATCTTATAAATATACGTTTGTTCTTGGCTTAGACATATTTTGTGCAAATATTAATATTTAAGTAGGTGTATAATTCACTCAAAGCTCATGTCAATATGTAAAATGTTTTTATATAATTTCTTTAATTCATTTATTATTTATTTATTTATTTTTGAGATTTAATTCCAAATTTTATTTGCAATATACGTGTTTTAACATTCCAGTGGTAACAAAAAATACATTATATTTTAGGGAATGGTTCTTAAAGTTTGTACAGTACTATCATAAAAAAATAACTCTTTTTTTTTAACTTTATTCAATGGGATGATAGATCAGTTTATTTGTGAAATCTAGAAGATACAAATTTCAAGGAGCATCTTGAATAAGAGTACTATAAAAAAAATTGCGTCCTTTTTATATCGTTACCTATATGCTGCTCATATTTAATTCTTACATCTAGTTTAGTATTTACCCTGTTGATTGTAACTGACGAATATATTCGTCATAGAGAAGTGGCAGATTTTTGTATATTGACGAGTATATTCGACATGCGTCTAAATAACTATTTGTTAATTAAATAGGAATTTTTGAAAAAAAATATATGTATTTGAAATACCAAGTTGTTAAGAATATTTTGTAACTATATTATATTTTGTAAATTTCATTTTAGCTAAAGCCCAGAATAAGAACTAAGCTATTCATATAACATTTTCTAATGTTTATTTTGAAAATCGTTTCAGCTTTTAATTAAAAAATATTTTTTGTTCTTACATTTACATGTATAATATTTTGTTGAATTTAGTATGTTTTTAGTTTAATAAGTAATATATGATATTATTAACAAAAAAGTAAACTTGAGTAATTGATTTTCATCCATTTTGTAAAAAAAAGAGTGCGCGTAAGATTCACACGCGATTGAAGTAAAACTTATTAGCTACTAAACAAGATGGCATTTAAGTAAAAATAAATACATCATATAACAATTTTGAATAATGTTTATTAGTAATATGGTAACACTCGTGATACACATATTTATTAGTGTCAACCATTATACACATTTGTATAATGTTGAATTATAAATTATATATTTATAATAGCATTAAAAATATGTATAATATTTAAGAACAGAAACGTAATTAAAGTCATACTTCAAATATTGATCGGTTTGTCATTGTAATTACCATTTAGAAATGAACTTTCACTAGAGAAATGAATTAATTGCTGATTAATAAATTCTATAATATTCGTTCACACAGTGGATCATTTTAACAACTCCTAAACAAATATTGTTTTCACAATTTCACTCATTATGTAATAATTGTGTTTGAAGAACTTCATGTAATTAAAATTAAAATACATTCATTGACAGATGGTATTTTTTTTACTTTTTCGCTGGCGATATAATCTCATTCTTTAAACAACTGTAATATCTGTCTTGTCTAAAAAATATTTTCCATTTTAATAACTTCAAGGATTTATAGAAATTACGAATAATATCGAAATAATTTCTAAGAAACAAGGTAAAATATTAAGGAACAGAGTAAACTATTTTTCTGATTCAGACATTTTTCAATAAATCAACATTTGTACTACAATGTAACTTTAAAATGTTTATCTATGCCGATTTTATTGTTGATATCGGTACGCATACAACGACGATCTCTATTCACATTCACGACGACTAATCACAATCGACCCGTATAAGAATGATATCATCGAGTGCGTATGACGAATCATTGGCACTCGACTCTTATCTTATCTTCCGTAACGCACTTCCGCTGCATTTGTACGGGTTTACACCCTAGTCGCGTCTGAAGAAGTTTTACTTTAATAAAACAATATTTATTATCTAATATCTTATCAGCGTAACTTACTCTGTGATTAACGAATATACTCATCATAAGCTTAATTCGGACTACACAAAACAGAGCAATTCGGACTACACTCAACCGGTTAATTGAGTAAAATCAAATCAAGAACTGCATTATATGATAAGAATGTAGAGTAATACCTTCGTACACAACTGTATAATCACTTACTTATTTCAGGGAAATACATTTATCGTATTTATTCATGATGACAAAAATACAGAGACTAATAAAGAGAGTACAAACAAAAACAAAAACACGGAGAAAATGGACTGAATCTTTTGATATCGCTCCCCTCTACGGAATTAAATAAAGAACTGTTACGACGTAGCCACGTGTGATGATACATCACTCAGCTTTATACTCGCATTTTCTACTGCGATTTTATTTTTATCTCATATATAGAAAGAAGCCTTCAGGTGTTGTATGCCGGCTACCAATACCGTAATTCCTTCACGTATATGGAGAAGTAGTGCGATTTTACGACGATTCATATAAAGAGTTCTTGGAAAGATATTATTTTTGGACATGAAATTTTCTATAGCTTCGAATAGATTATAAAATATTTCATAGTTATCTAACATACTTCAACTGTATTCAACGAATTACTGAATTTTTAATTAATTGTAGCTTTCTCTGGATTAAAACAAATCATAATCTCGTTCTATTGCCGGAAATGAAAATAAGTTTTGAGCATGAAACTGAGATAAATATATTTGTTACAGGTAGCAACTACATTAAAATTTGACTCCAAATTAAATTAACTTCCCGTAGGGCAAGTTATTGTAATCTTCCAAAAATCGAAATTCTTCTCGACGTGTTGAAGGTTTCTGAACATTTTGGCATACTTCAGAAAAAAAGGATGTGTGTGTATGTGAGTGTGTGTGTGTTTTGTCTGTCCGCATTTATTCGTTCACGTTTTTGGGCGCACGGATCAACCGATTTAAATGGTTTAATTCGATTTCTACATTTGTTTCATAATTAATAATTTGTGTCTGTTGCAATTTATAATTAAAAAGAGATATTTCTCCAAGCATCAAAGCGATGCACACAAAGTTTGAAATTTGACTATAAATTAAATTTTTATTTCATAATTAATAATTTTTGTTTGTTGCAATTTAATATTAAAAAGAGATATTTTTCCAAGCATCAAAGAGATATGCACATCAGTTTGTATTTGGTACTCGTTTTGCATTCACTATTCATCAGTTATGTAGCTACTACATATTTTTCTTATTAAACTTATAGTTTATTATTTTATTTTTGGTCTGTTTCTTGGAAACAGTGTTTTAAAAAAATATTTTGTGATTTTTCCTGGTTTGAATTTGTTAAACATGCTGAATGATACCACACCTAAAGTACGTACAAAATAAATAGTTAATTATTTATTGTTCTTTATTTTAACTATTTGACTGCAAATTTCATTTCAAGATTATGTTTCAACGTCGAACAAAATAATCTAAACTTTATGTATAGGGTAGGGTGAGGCACAAAAGTCCAATTTGACTTTGAGTAATTATACTGCCTTAACCACGACAAATAATTATCGTACTTACGTTACGTTATTAAATATAGAAATGTGTCTTTCACTGTTTTCTAAAATTTGTTTTCAAACTCTTTGCCAGAATGGTTCAGTAGGTCCATTCTGCCTCAACCATATGTAAAATTTTATGGAGGTTATATAAAAAAAATATTAAGGTATCGTAAACTGAACCATAGTGCTCAAATATAAAAAATTCAAAATCAAACGATTCATTTCTATCAAGACACATTTATTCAAACAACCTTCTCAAAAAAAACCTTTTATGAAACCCTTCTATTGAATTTAAGAATGCTTCACATTGGACAATTCTATAATACGTATTATTGATTAAAACGTTAGCTTTGATTTCAGATTGTCAATAATTACTAATAATTTGTGTACAACATGTTAAACTGAATATTTAAATTTTAACTCTCAAGACAAAATTTTAGCGATGGCCACTGATGTTTATTACTCATTTGACCTAACAAAATTGCATTTACCATTTTTGCAGAACCCTTTTAACTTTTTATAAAAAATAAAAATGTATTATATCAGACGACTTTATATATAATCAAATAAATCGTTTGCTTTTAATTGTTATCAAAATTGATTTCAGACACTTATTATGTTTTTTGCGTGAACATTTATTTTTAAACATTACAATTCTAGATAACCATAGATAACCCTAATACTCTAGATATACCTAAAACTCTCGAAACAAAATTTGTTTTGTATTGTATACAATTTTTTTTGCCGATTTGTATGCATTATTACTCCTCAATAATAATTTCAGGAAAAAAACTCTTGAATTAATCAATATCGTACAATTACTAACGACATTTTTCTTGAATAAATTACATCGTCTGATAATTCTGCATGTAAATGCAAATTTCAAAGCATACCATTAAGAAATTAATATTCATTTTATTCATTTTAGAATTATGAAAGCGAAAATAATTGGAATATTACAAATATTTTTTTTTGTTTTGAATTTTGATTATTTATTCTGCGTTTTCATACGCTTGGGTTTCGAGCAAATATTATCCGTATATTCCATAAGGCCAGGTATCATATTGAAATAAATACATATTTTTTATCAAATACGCTTTGATCATATATTGCAGTATATATATATATATATATATATATATATATATATATATATATATTATTCCGTTCTCTTTTTTGTCATTTGGCTAAAAACATATCAATAAGACAAAAAAAATATTATTTTTGTTACGAGATCATTTTATTTTGATATTCATTTAATTATTCTTGGATTTCAATTAATTATCGCATATTAATTATATTACAAACATGAAAAAAAAGTCAAAAGCTTTCTCAATTTGTTTGATATGATGATTTCCCTTTTCTATGAATTATTGCTTTAAAATAAAGTTGTTCAAATAAAATATTCGGTTATAATAGTTGACTTTGAAATGTGAGGAATAAAACATTTACGACCAAGAAATAATACACATCCGTGAAAATCTCTTTAAAACGATCAAACTTTCTCACCTGCGCCACGAATCTATTCCTATATGCGATCGTTTTTCCATAAAACCTTATAAATGCGATTCATGATGACTATATACAGAAGTTTTTATATGGACAAAATATTATGCTTAGGGAATAACGGGGTAGAATCATTAATTTAGTTTTTTTCTAAACTTTTTTGTGTTTGATGATCTTAGCATATAATTTTTATACAGATGTTATTCTTCTCTTAATTGCTGATGTCACTCTTATTTCAATATTTATTAGGTTGAAAACCAAGTAAGAATATTATTGTTAGAAAATCGAAGGCATTTCTTTCACGGAACTGAATCACCTTATTCAGAAGTCGATGTAATTTATTTTATTCGGAAATGCATTGTTCATTTTAATGATTGACTTTAGGTCATTTTTCAAGCAGCACTTTTAAACAAAGTTAACAAGAATTTTTTGTGTAATCTTTTTTTCCTTTATTGAATTTTTCTTTTTTTTTCCTTCGTATTTTTTTAATTTTCTTTTCTCCCCTTTCAAAAAATACATTTCACAATTGTACCCCAAAATTTGTCACAACCGTTCATTTGCACGTTCATGTTCAACTTACAGCAAAATGATAAGAAAGAAATCTATGTTTATACAATTAACAGTTACGGTTAAAAGAATTCGACTTTTGATAAAAACTTACTTCTGACTCTACTGAAAGCAATAATGAGGACTTGTTCGAACATACATCATCTTTCACCCTTTGAACTCTATGTTAAGATAATTACGACTATCACTACCGTATCTCGGCACAATCGTACCCCTACTGAATTAATTTATACTGATTAGGGGGCGTCTAATAATTACGTGAGGTTTTTAGGCGGAGGGGGGGTTTGGCAAAAAATCACGAAATATCACGTGGGAGAGAGGGGGGTATAGTAAGATATCACATGGGAGAGGAAGGGGTATAGTAAGATATCACGTGTATTAATTTTTAACTATTTTTTTTTTTAAGTTCAAATATTTTCAAAAAAATTCAAAAATGTTAGTTTTTTCACGTAACTAAAAATGCACGTAATGTTTGGTGGAGGAGGGGGCGGTAATTTTGTATATCACTATGTATCACGAAGGTGAGGGGGGTCCAAAAATTCTTAAAAACTCGCTCACGTGATTAATGGACGGGGCGTCTTACTGATACTGAAAAGCAATCAAATCTTTAGAAAATTTATGGTATAATAATGTGATAATCTATTTTTAATAAAATATAACAAGTTGTTAAAATAACAAATGTTAGTTATTGAATTCTACATATACTTCAATATGCATGTGTATATGTATATGTATCTGTAGATGTATATGTATTTGTACATATCGAAAATTCTGTCTACGAAAATAGTTCCATACCATCCTTTTACTTCTGCGACCATTGTTAGTGTTAACACTTGGTTTTCCTATGGGTTCAATGTGATTGATGAATTTAACAATGAAACCACTAACGAATTATTCACAATTAGTTCGCCGCCCCATTGTGTTGTACCTACCGTCCCGGTTTCCCTTATAACATGCTTTGTACATCAGTCGAACGTTCCCAGGTAGATATCTCTCTTTCGGGCGCGTTTTCGGTTTTGGCAGGATGTTACTCCGTCGGCAGCCAAATCGAATATTGAGTGTATTCCTCGGATTTTGTTTGTATTGTGTTTGTGTATCTCCCACGAGTGTCCTTCAGCGACGAGCATAAGATAAATAAACCGGCCATTGGGTGGTGGTTCTACGCGCACCTACGGCCCTTACTCTACTCTATTCATGTGATAATTCCATTCCTTCGACATTTGCCGCATTCGTTCTTTCCTAGTTGGTTTTATAAGCGTTCGTAAAACATTTGCGGTTTTGCGGCAGATGCGAGGCTGAAGTATTGTGGACAAGTGTTTGGGAATTCTGATATTTTTTTGTCGTTAATAATAAATACAATATTAATTAAAAGAAAAATTATCTGAAGGTATTATGGTTTTAATGCAGTTTGATAAAACTTTGTTTTGTGGATAAAGATCAAATGAAATATTGTATCATATAAAAAAAATGATATAGGGTAGAGCGGAGCATAAAGATCCGCTGGTAAAAATGCCCAGCATCAATATCTCAAAAGCAAGTAAAGTTAAGCATTTTTTAACAACAATATTTCTAAGTAGAGGGATAAAGATGTATAACCAGCCATCACCTTGATCCTTTCAGTTTTAATTATTGTTTTTTTTTTGGGTGTGAACACTGTTGTTTAGTTTACGAGAATAAAATATAATTGTTGAGTATTCGTTATTCAATATATCTGTAAAAAAAGTATCCATAAAAATTATACTTTTCATTGTTCAAATAATGTAGATATCATTTTGTAAAATCGCTTCAAAATTAAAAATAAGACATTGAACCTGTTTGCCCCCTAGCGGTTTCTTTTTATCACGTCTATGGGCAGGGCCGTAGGCGTGATAAAAAGAGACCGCTATTTAGAAATTTGGCGTCCTGGGGCACTGACAAATTTTATATATTATTCCCGTACCAAAAATTAAAATTAAGAAAAAAAAACATTTTTTTGAGAACTTAAAAAAATTTTTTTTTTGAAAATTTTGAGTTTTATTTAATATTTTGAAGTATTTTTGAAATTTTTAACTTTTATTAAAGCAATCGTGCTGCTTCAGCAGCGCGGATCCAAAATATAGATGCGCGTAAGCGTCGCGTCGCAGTCTAACAGAACCCATGGGTTACAGAACCCATAGAAATGTAAACAAAATTTATACTTTATTATTAAAATATCTATAAAATACCTGATAATTTGATGTGCCTATGTCTAATGATCACTTTTGACCGCCAAATGTTTCTTTTTCAATTTTTTTTATTGGATCACCGAAACCCATAGACCTACCTCCCACTAAGCAATTCTTCATTTTGTGATATTTGATGCTCCGTTTCTCAAAAACTGAATTACCGTTTTTGGCATTCTGACCTTTATCTTCGATTAAAAAAACTGATTAGTTTTAGGCACAGGCAGGTTCAGCCGTTTTGAAAAATGGTAGTTGAGTTTCGATATTTCTTCTCTGAGAAAACGACGCAGTGCGATTGCTTTGAAACAAGTTTATAATTTTCAGAAAATTTCAATATACATATTAAAAAAAAGTTTTTTAAAGGACATTTTTTCGTTTTTCTAAAAATTTTAAAGCTCTTTATAAAATGTAATTTTCAGTACGAGAAGTTCCAGTAATTTGCCTTAAGGAACAACGCCACTAGTCACTAGTTTAATTTTTTTTTTGGCGCTATAAGCTTGGAAGTGCATAAATTTGTCGTTTGGGCTCGAGATCTGAAGAACATATTTTTCCTTAATTTTCAACTTATTTACGAAACTTTATTTTAGCCAAATTGCCAAATTTGATAATAACTTATTAACTATTATTTGATAATTTACGTTGGGAAAGGGAGGCAAAGCAAAATAATAAATTTTAATAATCGGTTATTTGGACCTAAATTTTGCATTGCAATCGTATTATGCTTTGTTAATTATATTTCTTGGAATAAAAAATGTTATTAAAAAAAATAGTTAATTACATTGTATAGCATTTTTTACTCACTATCCCAATTTTACCGCCTTGGGCAGTAGCCCCGACTGCCCCTAATGTAAATCTAGCACTGCCTATGGGATAAAAACGAACCAGGTGACAAGTTTTTGAAAGAAACATTTCTACAATTTGTTGGGAGTTTTACTAACCATAGTTAGATATGTAGTTGTTTGTTTGATATGTGTCATTTGTTGTGATATAGTAAGTTTGGTTTTTGCAACAAAATTTCTCAAAGTAAAATTGGACCTTTGTGCCCCTCCTACTCAGAATCTCATAGGCCATAACAACATATTCAAACAATTTGATATTGCAAAATATATTTTGCTTTTTATCAAAAATCTCGATTTAAATAGTAAATGGTCACTGTTTTATACGTATGAATCTAAATTTTTCAACAGTAATTATTAATGCACATTACAATAATATATAGATTCATGTTATTATAATTTATATTTTCTTTTTTCATATCTTATATAAATCCTGAACCATTTACTTTAATTACAAGGCTATTACTATTGTTATTATTATTTATTATTTCGGTTCATTGGCAGAAATTGTTATCAGCTAAAGTCCAAATACACGACTTTTTTTTAACTCTGCTTTAGATAGCAATCAGAAATACATAAAGATTCCTATGAGCTACATTGACAATATTCGAGAGCGATGTTTAGCAAGAACCCATAACGTAATTAAAATTCACTAGACGTTATCAAAAACAATTTATATAATCGCATAACAATCATATTTCTACCTGTTCTACAATTGCTTCGTACCTGCAATTACCATGTCTGAATCATTACGCACAGATTAAATCTTTTCATTGTTTAATTACCGAGTTATATAACTCGAGATTATTATTATAAGCGCCGACCCCTATTTTTAAGGGATGAAAGTAAAAAGTACGGCGATGTGGGTAGCTCGGTGAAGGTGTTGGTTGATATGGATTTTCTCAATGCCGCTCGTTCGCATCCGTTATTTTATAACATCAATTTGCATAATCGGAGTTAAACAATAATACATAATCTGCATCGGGTGCGAATTTTTCTTTTTATCCGTCTTTATGTAAATCAACCCCCCATCGTAAAAGAGGTTTTCTGTAGCCCGACAGATGTTTGATAGCGGATGCAATCAAAACTGAAAGATGGAGATTTTATTGTTATGTGCAAACTAGTCGAGAATATTTATTTCTTCATATCTAGATGGCTATCAAATTGAAATATTTGTAAAACTCAATGAAAAGGTCTTTTAGGGTAGGGCTGGGCACAAAGGTCAAATTTGACTTTCAGTAGTTAAACTAAATGAGCAACACCATACACACAACATCGATCATACAAACTAACATGTTATGTTCAATAAAATTTACAGTTAATTCCTAATTATAGAAATATGTTTTCTAAGTATTTTTTTTTTTAATTAAATTGTTATCTGTGTTCTTACCTCATAGGCGGAATTTAAAGAGACAGCCAGAGGGCAAAGAGTCTCATTTTTAATTTTGAAAAGAATTTACGAAATAATAGCTACATTATTCAACTATTGCAAAATACAAATTATATGGCCACAGATCACACCGTATATAACCTTGATCTGGTATTTCAATATTGTCATAAAATATTATTTAGCTGATTTCAAACAACTTTATAAGTCGACAAAAAAAGTTGTCTAGATTAGTTGTGCGACATATGTTTTCCAATGTATTTTTTACCACTGAACATGGATCTAAAGTCAAAATTGCGGGTCAAACTGCAGAAAATTAAGGAAATTAAAAAAAAAACGATGAAATTTAGAATCTAGGTATTGTTCTGCATAATAATTGAAATCTTATAATTTCTGTCGTTTACTGGTCCTTTAAACCGTAAATGACCGGAAGAAGGATGAAAGTTCTGCAAAACTTTTTTCATCTTTGTTGAGTATCTTTTTGCAGCTTCCTACAGCAGCAATTTTCAAATATATTTTGAGGTATCTGCAAATGTCAAATAAGTATGTATGTTTGCACATTTCTGCTAAAAGCTGCAAAAAGATACTGAACAGAGATGAATTTGATGATATTTTTTTCGCAGAATTTTGCATTTAAGGAGTAAAGGACCAGAAAACGAAAGAAGTTATAAGATTTTATTTATCATGCAGAAAAATTTCTATATCGGAGATTTTGTCGTTTTTTTAAGTTTTTCAATTTTCTGTCACTTGACCTCTAATTGACTTTTGAAAACCAAAAACTACTTTTGATATGAACATGATCATTTATTTCTTGATAGCGACGTAAGATTAAAGGTGATGACTAGATACAATACTTTTGCCCTGTTCTTTAAAATAGTATCATTTTCAAAATGGTTTCTCGGACCATTTTCCTCGCGGACCTTTATGCTCCGCTTTACCCTACTTCAAAACGCTTATTCATCGTTCGAGAGAAACTCATAGTTTTATGCTTGACATCATATTTGATAGCGTATATTTACATTATATTCGTTCTTTCATTTTATATGACTTTTGGTACAGGGAAAATGCATTAAAGAAAGCTCAACATAACGAACGTGAATTTTAATTCGATATTTTATATGCCAACATTGGACGTCGCAGACTACATGGAAATTGGCTCGAGGAACGATACTGCATTCGGTGACCTCGGTAAAAATTTTAAACTATCTGAAATAATGAAACTTCTGAAAATTAAACTTGTCATCAAAAGCAAGGATAGAGAATTTTTTTAATATAGCAAAAATGCAATATATTTATCATATAACATATTATTATTAAAGCTATAACGCAATATATTAATTAATATAAATCATAAATAATCATTTTCAATAAAGCGCAACATTTACGGCAACATCTAAATTCTATCTAAATAAATAAATCTAAATTTTATGTGATTTATAATGAGGTTTTTAAAAGCAATAATAATATAAATATTTTATATTGTAGCGTCTTTAATAATTTGCAAGAACTTTATAAATGTCAATATTATATTTTTATATAGAATAAAGCAGAACTTAAAAGTCCGCAGAAAACGTGGAACATCGTTATATATGAGGAGTTTTACGGCCATATATAAATATTTGGAGCAGAGTGGGGCATAAAGGTCCAATTTGTGTTTGAGCAAATTTATTGTAAAAACCAAACCAATTACATTACAATAAATTAAACATATCAAACAAATAACTATTTGATTATGTTTAGTAAACTGTCCAGCTGAATCATCAATTCAAAAATGTTGTTTTTTAAAAATTTGTCACCTGGTCTTTTTTACCCCATAGGCGGGTTAAAATGAGACGCCCAGGGGGCACACAGGCTAATTTTTTTTTTACTTTAAAGTAATATCACTAAATAATAGCTACATTATTCAATAAATGTAAATTATTAATTTTCTGGGTACATTTTTACAGAGATAACACTGTAAATAACCTTGATCTGGAATTTTGTCAGAAATATTCATCAGAAGAGTTGCATAACTATTAGTTTAATTTATCTTTATTTTTTAACTTAAGTTCTTTTATTTTAATATTTCCTATTGTTTACACCTATGTCAATGTAAAGGTTTTGTTGTTACTTTTCACTCCACCCACATGTGAGCTGTTATAGAGGTCATTTAAAAAAAATGAATCTAACTTACGAATCTAAAATACTATACTGGTTGTTAAACCGAAAATCTCAGTTGAGTATATGGAATAAACTTCTTCTTTACAAAGTCATGTTAAAACCGTACGGAATACAGCATTGGGAAACGGCGCGTAACTCCAACATCGCCATAATACAAAGATTTCAAAACAAGATTTTGAAAGAAATTATAAACGCACCCAAGTATGTCCGAAATTGGTTGGTTCATACAGATTTGAACATTAACACTGTTAAGGAAGAAATTGAAAAGTTTAGTCTGAGATATACAAGGATAGAATTCAGAACCACCCCTAACATCATTTTTTTATCTCTTTTATTTAGCCGTTTATCTCCTCATATCAACGTCGTAAGAATTACAGTGATATCTGGTTACACATCTTTTTCCTTCTACTTTAAAATAGAAAACTAGTTGAAAAAGTCTTTACTTTGTTTTTGAGATAATGGTAGTGGACCTTTTACCCCGCGGACCTTCAAACTCAGCCTTTTCCTATATAAAATATATAATCGTATGATTTTATTATCCCTTTGAACTAAAACCAGAACGTGAAGCTTTGATGCAATGATGTATTTATGCGTTATTATTTATTATGCACCGACGACAAATATGGAAATAAGCGATGAAATCGAGTCAAGGTGTTCTACTGAAGCAGAAGCTGAGAGTTTAATTGAAGTTTCTCCCGACTAAAAGCTGAGACGCTAATTTGAGATTGTGCTATCAAATAAGCGCTGTTTGCTTATTAAGTAATTCAAAATAGTAAAGACAGAGAAAATGTAAGCACAGATACGGTAGAAATAACATTGTGTGTATTTGCAAACATAGTATGGCGCAATTTCCAGTAAAGATTATTGAACAATTTAGTTTTATAGTTTTGTACATAGAGCATTTGACGCAATCATCATATTGTTTCAGTCCTTCTTTTTATTACTGTCATTTTTACAGGGTGTCCCAGAAATTAACGTCAAGCCGAAACGGGGTGATGAAAAGTTGGCACACTTAATCAGGATTGTAACATGATGAATTACTTGATAATTTTATTATAAAAAAAATTCGAGTAAAAAAATAGAAACCTAAATTAAAAATCGAAATTTTTCCATTATAAATTATCAAGTATTTTACCATTTTACAATCCTGATTAAAAGCGCCGACTTTCATAAAACTTGCCAACACAGTACATTTTTTTAAAAGAAGGGTTTTTCAAAAATGAACAATTTTAAAAATCATAAATTCATAACTCAACAAAAAGTCTTGTTTTAAAAAAAAAGTGTTATTATTTTTTTACTGTGGTTCTAATGTTATTGACAGTTACAGTTTCAAAGTTTAAATGAACAAATTTAATAAAAATTAGTCAGAATAGCCGAAAAATGGTTATAATTTCACCAAAGCTCTAGGTTGCACTTAAAAGCTCATAATTTTCTAACAACGTGAGATTTTTTTTCAATTTTTTTTCACTACAGTTAAGGTTAATACTATCATACCCCGTTTTGTCTTGACATTAAGTTCTGGGACATCCTATAATAATAATAGAAAGTACTACTCTAGGGAGGGTCAGTGAGCTGAGTTCAACTCCTACTCGATTTAGGGATGAATAGTGTGAGAGATTTTCCATTGCCATTTCACACCGCAGTGCCCGAGATGAAAACGTATTTTTAATCTAAATGAAAATGGACAAATCTACTGCACGATATTAATCTTTCTGAGCGCTGGCTCAAACTTTATATTTATATATATATATATATATATATATATATATACATATTATTCTTCATGTATTAAAATGTTAATTTTTAGTTTAATCGTGCACTATGTTTTTTCCCTGCTGAATGATAACACATTTTGTTCTCGATGTTATAATTTTAAATAAACAGTACATTTTATTTCGACGCATTGGCTGAAAAATAATTATATACAATATATATATATATATATATATATAAATATATGTATATATGTATATATATATATATATATATATATATGCAATTATTATTTATGGCGAGCATAACATAGCTGTCATAATGGAAACGTTTATTTTAAATACTGCTCCGATGCGTTTTATATTCAAAACAGTAAAATTGAACGCAAATAAAATATAAATAGATCTGACAAAATTGAAAATATAGTTGAAATCTCCATAAGGTTATTGCATGGTGTTGTTGCAAGTTTTCAACTAGCTTCTCAGTAGGTCAGTCACCTGTTACTTTTAGAGCAAAAATTTCATCTTAATTAGGAAAATTTTTTCCTTAATGAATTTCATTAAAAACTTTATTAACTTCTGTATTTTATGTAAGCAATTTCATGAAACATAGAATGTATAGACGTATTGTATATATATAATAGTTTCTTGAGCGTCATCGGTTTTTAATTGACCAAAGAGATCTTAAATTATTTAACCGTTATGTGTAATATTTCATCTCGCATTTTCTATTTGTTATTGGAATTTTAAATTTGAAGTTTAACATATAAGCAAATTAGAACTCCGAAGCTTTTTTCCGTAAAAAAATGTTGTGTCAGTATATCTATTGCCATGTGGAAAAGTTTCAAGGCATTATATAAATACAATATCAATTCCCAATATTATTAAGCATTAGATTTATATCTCAAAACACTTCATATTACAAAAGACCATGACAATAGTGTAACTAATACCGTTGGCCAATATAAAAGCTTTTCTTCGAACTATATCATTTACTCTTCACTATTATATGTATCTACATGAGCTATGCTTTTTCCTTCGTATATTATATTCCTATTTTATACGTACTTATATAATTTAATATCACTTTTTGTATAAAAATTGTAGTAGGTTAAATACTTTGAACATGTACATACAATTACACATGCAAGTTCACACACGAAATTTCAGGTTTGATGCACAAATCGGATAGCCTAATATCAAGCAGTATTGATATCGTTTTTGTCTTGAAAATATAGATTTAAAATATGTTTATAAGTAAAAATAGCCTTTTACTGGTATTGTTGCATCAAATTAAAAATATATCATATCACCGTTTAAAACCCACGTAGTAAAGAAATATCGTAAATGTATAGTGAAATAAAGTTAGTTATATTTAGCTATTTATTTAACAATTTCCACTGTTTAATTTGAAAATAAATTTAGTTTTTCTTACCTTCTTACATTTACATGCATAATATTTAATTCAAATTAATTCCTTTTTAGTTTAATACATATGCTTCTGTTAACAAAGAAGTAAATGTAGTAATTTTTTTTATTTTGTAAACTAACCCTGTATTTTTTATCGGATATTTTACCAAGGTGTGATTGACGAATATACTCGCCATGGGTTCGATTCGGAATACACAAAACTGGTCGATTAGAGCGCTATAGTTAACTGGTTAAATAGTAGATCCCGGAATTGTTTTTCCCTAGCTTCATTTAAGAAAATCGTTAACAGTCCGAACTTCCTTGCCTTAAATTATGTATGACCTATAGAAATCGTGACACAAAAATAGTGAGAAAATTCCCGCTAATGAAAATTAACGTCTATTCAATCTTTGGGATAAAAATAATCCCCAACTGAATTGTGCATGCACATACAAACGCTTCTACCTTCTATTCACAACGCAGTGGAATATATTAGCGAATACGTCGACAAACAGATCGAGCTACGCCAACGTATATGCAAATAAACATTCCTCGATGTGTACTTGCGTTTCAGCCCTTCGTTCAATTACCGTTTCTAAATCAATTTCCAATACTGCATTTAATTTTAATTTGGGCTCCGCTCTATTTATATTCATTGCAAACGTGGAGCTCGGCGGCGTCAAGATTACAGGCAGGACCGCATGCCGGCAACTCGATCGTTACGGATTTAATCTTGATGCCTGCGACAGCTTAGCCCCTGATAGAGTAAACTTTAATTCAGAAAGATGAATTTTCAAACTTTTCACGAGCGACGTGAATTCTTTACACTGGTATACTTGATGAAAGTTCATATTTTTAGAAACTTATATTCAGAGTGCTAAATATAAAATAAACTTCAGAACTCCAGGCGTCTGATGAATATATTTTTACAAACGCATTTTATAAATATCTGGTACAGATCAATCATTAATTTTGTTACCGGTGAGAGTTACAAAAATACTATTAACTATCAATTATTTATTAAAATTGTTAAATATACGACGGAGAAGGTTCAATACTTTTAAATTAGATTCTGTATTCTGAATGAAAATATCTATTTTTGCAATATGTAGTGTAGACTTGGTACGGTTGTGCCACCTTTTTCGATCAGCAATAAATAATTTTCCGTAAGATAAGTTATAGTAATCGCAAAAAAATCTAAAATGAAAATTTTTATACATCTTTGTTTCACAAGTGTCTGAACATTTTGGCAAACGTTAGAAAAAATGTATGTATGTGTGTGTGTGTTTGCGGATACAAATTTTTGTCGACGATTTCAGGAACAGGCAGGTCTAGCCATTCCAAAGATACGGGACAACAAATGCCAAAAACAATAACTCAGTTTTTAAGAGAACGGAGCATCCGATTTTAATAATTGAAAGATAATTTTATTTGTACTGCCAAGATGAAAATCAGATTAAATTTTTGGAAAGGCAGGTATAGCTGTTTCGGAGATCTAGTAAAAAAAGTAAAAAATGTCATTTGACGGTCAAAAATGATCATTAGACATAAGTACATCAAATTATTAGATTTTAATATTATATGATGGAGATTTTAATAATGTGTATCAATGTTTTTTACATTCCGTTCCGTGAAATCGTTTGTCTGTTAAACGACGACGCGACGCTCACGCGCTTCCATATTTCGTTCCTATCCAGCTAAAGCAGTGCGATTGCTTTGAAAAAATTTGAAAAAGTTCAAAATTTTGAAAATAATTCTAAATAAAAAAAAAACAAAATTTTCAAAAAAAAATTTCCAAAAAAATTTTACATTTCTCGAAAATCAAATGTTTTCTTAACAATCTTTCTTAAAAAAAATATTTTTTGGTACGGGAGGTTCTAGCAATTTGCCTTAAGGCACGATGGCAAACACCACTAGATTTGTTAATTCATCAGTTATCTGGACAAAAAGTAAATTAAATGGTAATTTCAACATTTATGTACATGAAAACACTTATTAATTATTTTATTTGATTAATCATAAAATCAAATCATACAGATAAAAGGCGATTGTCACAACCGACAACACTCTCAGGACGGTTGTATGAGTCAAAAACATAGATTAAGAAACAATAGCTATAAACACCTAAATTATTTATTAACGACTTTTATTGTCATATTTATTTGAACAAAGTTTTTAAGTATAATGTAATATTGAATACATAACTAAGCAGAATTTTTTAAACAAAGCTAACAAGAAATCTTTGTAAAAGCTTTTTTCTGTATTAAATTTTTCTTTCCCTTTCTCTTTCGTATTTTGTCTTGGTTAAGTTAGATTTTGCCTCATCTGTTTCTGTAACCGTACCCAACACACACTTTTCAAACAAATAATCGTTATGACTGAGCTAAATTATCTAAGCAAAAACTAATTGGTGATAATAAACTGCTAATGTTCAACTTACTAAAAATCAGTGCTCTTATTTGTATACGAGTATCAGTTGTTATTAAAATAATTTGGTCATAAAAACTTACTTTAGACTCTTTAAGATCAATGCGGTCTACATATCATGTTAATAATGGAAACTTGTTTGAACAAACCTACTACATCTTTTACTACATCTTTTACTCCTTGGACCCCCTCTCAAAATTATAGTTCAGCTGTTATGTCGACTGTACCCAGTCTCCTCTACCATTTGACATTTGCTATGATTATTTGACATATATTAAAAAAAGTTCATTAGATATAAGTTTCTACCTATAGCTTCTATGATAAAAAAGTGAATTATGATGCAATTCTTTTGCTGTTCAAATGTCATACAGGAAATAGTATCCAGAATATAGATGAATATACTTTTATAAATGCTTTTCATAAAAATATCGCAGTAAAGAATCAATAATTGTGTTATTATTGAGAGTTAAATATAACAAACCTTTAATTAATATAATTATTTCCAATAATAACATTGGCATCTGATGATTTATTCACACACAAATTAGCTATATATAAAATACTTTTTAAACTAAAATCTTTTTTTGTTTTAAAAATTATTAATTTAATTACAGTTTCAATTATAAATATTATCTTTATTTCGGGAATATGGAAATTTGTCTTCTTCAGAAAGTTTTTATACTTTTATGTACTATTTTAATTATTTGAGTTTTATAAGGATTCTTTGTTTACCTTAGAAACCTTTTTTTAAATAAACTTTTTGAACATTACACTGTAAAATTATAATTGAAAATGTATGATATAATAATAGCTATCCAGAAAAACTTTCTTATATATTTTTAAAAAACTTCTGATTGATTCTTCTGATATATATATATATATATATATATATATATATAATATATATATATATATATATACGTATGTAAATATTTAAATTAACAATGCATTTTATGCAGATTAAAAATGTTTCGTTTATAGCATTCCGTACAATATCTACTACATAAAATGAATCATAAAATAACAAAATATTTCACTAAATGGAAATTTCAGTAAATGCTACTAAAGCAGAACGTTCAGTTAACAAACTAAAGCCCGGAAATAAATTGTACTAAAACAAAACGAACGTTTTGTTAGCAAAAATAAAATTGTGAACTTATGAATATATGAAAATATAAATTTTAATTAAAGGGCTCTAGGAGAAAGCATATGAGTCATTAAATTATTTGTTTATATCAAAAGATTGCAAAGTAGTTTGGAAACTAAACCCGAAAAAAATATTTATATTAGTATACTTCTAAAGAATTCTAAAGGTAATTAACCTAGACAATATTTATGATCTTTTATTAACGAATTACTTATATTTGAAAAGGTATAAAAAGATTTCTAAATTATTACCATGTTCCATGTCCATATAAACGTGATATTCTGATAAATATTTTACGTGTTCTATTTCATTTATCGATTGAATTCAATAAGCACATTGGTTACATTAAATGAAATTAACTGCAAATTGGTTTATTTTTATACATTGCTATTAATTTTAATTAAATCTAATTGACTTCGTGTTTGACAAAGCTTGATAAATGTCCAGATAGGTTCTTGGTGCTAATTCTTAATGTGTATTTACACATGTACAAACACATTAAACGTGTTCGTAAATAAATACACATAGAAATGTATATATATATATATATATATATATATATATATATTATATATATATATAATCCTGTAAAGAATGTACCAAACGATGTTGGTAGGTTCCATTAAAAGTTGTAGTCGGGATTGCAAATAGTAGTAATAGTGCAAAAGTAGTACAATACTTGTTACTTTCATTCTGAAAAAAAAGTGAGTGAAAAATAAAACCTGAAATTCACACAATTTTTCTATCGCAGTTGAGCTATCGAAAAATTGAGGATATCAATTAATATAAACTCTAACAACTTGTGTTTTGATGACAGCAAGCGGAAAAGAGATATAGGATAGGGCAGGGCACAAAGGTCCAATTTGATTTTA
>NW_020538040.1:151314195-151337481 GCF_003426905.1 Ctenocephalides felis
TATGTAGAGAGAATCTTCAAAGGCTTTACATTACACACAAATCATTATATTTATGAAAATCCGTAAACCATATATGTTTCTACTTTGATTCATGTCATCATGCAGGGATCATTTAGCATGGTAATAGTAATATTTGGTTTAGTGATGTTTTGAATATAAAGATTTGAATAAGAGGATATCATCACCAAATACAGATTACGAGAGTAACTTTATTCATAATTTTAAAAAAAAGAACCAACGTATATACTAATAGGTACATTAGTATACAGCCATATTTGCTTTACCATACAAAGTGAGCAAAATTTTTATTTTTTCACTCGATGTATTTGTATTATGGAAGTATCAAGTATTTTACAATTTCACAATCCAGATTAAACTTGCTAACATATTTTAGCACATTTTGTACAGGATAGCCATTCAATGTCGATTAATTTTGAAAATATTCCTTGTTAAACGAATATTTTTGAATCTAGAAA
This sequence comes from Ctenocephalides felis, assembly GCF_003426905.1. Lineage (NCBI taxonomy): Eukaryota > Metazoa > Arthropoda > Insecta > Siphonaptera > Pulicidae > Ctenocephalides > Ctenocephalides felis. The sequence continues at coordinate 151,314,672 of NW_020538040.1, forward strand.
ACTTGAGGCAATTGTGTCATTGTTAATAATCAACCACAATAATCAAAAAATCATCTCAGTTCCACCAAAGACTGTCCTTAATAGCTCATAATTATCAAACTGCAATAGATTATTGTTTTCAAGATAGTTGCGATCTATATTATCGCGTTGGCGTCGAGTTCTGGGACACTCTGAATATGAATATATTGATTTAGTGTAGTAAATGGAGAGAAAAAATGGGTGTGACCTCTGATTTTTTTTAGTGAGCTCCGATTTGCATGAAATTTTGGAATTAGGTTCATCTTACCCCCAAGTTCAAAAGTGAAAACAATTTGGACTCCGCCGCTATGCCAAAATGTTCAGAAACCTATGAAACGTAAAGATATATGAAAATTCTCATTTTCGATTTTTTTTGCAATCACTATAACTTACCCTACGAGAAGTTAAAAAAGTTTACTATCATTTGCTTTAGATCTCAACAAATTTTTTATGCTTTATTCTTTAGCTTCAATCTGAATTTATTATCATTTTTTTCAACATGTGTACTAATTACGAGTTCTAAATTTTTCCAATGTTATTTCTTTGCTACTATTTTTTATTCTTTGTATCATGAATTTATAATACCTTGTTCAATAAATATTTTATTTTAATAACTAATGCTCATTTCTGATAGCCGTTTATTCTGATATGCTAGAAGGCTATTATTAGTACTATGCATATGAGGTGGTGGTTATCCTGTTAGAGTAACTAACCATGTTATGTATATAATTGATTTTAAAGTTTAGAACGGAATTGAGTTATCACAGCAGAATTTAGGTTGATGTTACTGTTCTAGTTATATTTCATTAGAAAATATTAGTTTAAAACTTATTTGCTACTGTAAAAAGTAGCAATTTTAAGTTAAGTAAAAATAAATACATCATATAACAATTTTGAATAAGGTTTATTAGTTATATGGTAACACTCGTGATGCACATATTTATTAGTGTCAACCATTATACACATTTATATAATGATAAATTATAAATTATCTATTTATAATAGCATTAAAATATGTATAATATTTAAAAACAATAATGTACTTAAAATCATACATCAAATACGATATGATCGGTTTGTCATTGTAATTAGCATTTAGAAATTAACCTTCATTAGAGAAATGAAGTGATTGTTGATTAATCAATTTTATATATTCGTTCACACAGTGTATTATGTTAAACAACGCCTAAACAAATATAGTTTTCGCAATTTCATTCATCATGTAATTGTGTTTGAAGAACTTCCTGTAATTAAAATTAACATACATTCATTGACTGCTTGTATTTTTCTACTTTGTCTCTGCCGATATAATTTTATTCTTTGAACAGCTGCAATATCTGTTATGAAGAAAACTAAATAAAATTTTATACAAGGGTCAAAGGCAAAAAAAACATATAGAAACAAAAGTCTGCAATTTTGATTAATGAAAAATGATTCATATTTTTTTTATTGTATTCTCCCTCATTAACGACTTTAAAAATATGGTCACCTTATATTAACCTTATCTTTCAATATAAAAATATATAATTGAAACTGAAAGATCTTTGAACGTAAATCGTCAAACTGCGGTAATCCACAAAAAGTAATACGATTACGTTGCTTTCTACGCGAACAGGTAGATTTCAGTTACAAAAGCTATGTTCTAAATATTTGAAATAGTATCATATAAGAGTACATCTCAAAAAGGTAACTTTATCTTATAAATATACGTTTGTTCTTGGCTTAGACATATTTTGTGCAAATATTAATATTTAAGTAGGTGTATAATTCACTCAAAGCTCATGTCAATATGTAAAATGTTTTTATATAATTTCTTTAATTCATTTATTATTTATTTATTTATTTTTGAGATTTAATTCCAAATTTTATTTGCAATATACGTGTTTTAACATTCCAGTGGTAACAAAAAATACATTATATTTTAGGGAATGGTTCTTAAAGTTTGTACAGTACTATCATAAAAAAATAACTCTTTTTTTTTAACTTTATTCAATGGGATGATAGATCAGTTTATTTGTGAAATCTAGAAGATACAAATTTCAAGGAGCATCTTGAATAAGAGTACTATAAAAAAAATTGCGTCCTTTTTATATCGTTACCTATATGCTGCTCATATTTAATTCTTACATCTAGTTTAGTATTTACCCTGTTGATTGTAACTGACGAATATATTCGTCATAGAGAAGTGGCAGATTTTTGTATATTGACGAGTATATTCGACATGCGTCTAAATAACTATTTGTTAATTAAATAGGAATTTTTGAAAAAAAATATATGTATTTGAAATACCAAGTTGTTAAGAATATTTTGTAACTATATTATATTTTGTAAATTTCATTTTAGCTAAAGCCCAGAATAAGAACTAAGCTATTCATATAACATTTTCTAATGTTTATTTTGAAAATCGTTTCAGCTTTTAATTAAAAAATATTTTTTGTTCTTACATTTACATGTATAATATTTTGTTGAATTTAGTATGTTTTTAGTTTAATAAGTAATATATGATATTATTAACAAAAAAGTAAACTTGAGTAATTGATTTTCATCCATTTTGTAAAAAAAAGAGTGCGCGTAAGATTCACACGCGATTGAAGTAAAACTTATTAGCTACTAAACAAGATGGCATTTAAGTAAAAATAAATACATCATATAACAATTTTGAATAATGTTTATTAGTAATATGGTAACACTCGTGATACACATATTTATTAGTGTCAACCATTATACACATTTGTATAATGTTGAATTATAAATTATATATTTATAATAGCATTAAAAATATGTATAATATTTAAGAACAGAAACGTAATTAAAGTCATACTTCAAATATTGATCGGTTTGTCATTGTAATTACCATTTAGAAATGAACTTTCACTAGAGAAATGAATTAATTGCTGATTAATAAATTCTATAATATTCGTTCACACAGTGGATCATTTTAACAACTCCTAAACAAATATTGTTTTCACAATTTCACTCATTATGTAATAATTGTGTTTGAAGAACTTCATGTAATTAAAATTAAAATACATTCATTGACAGATGGTATTTTTTTTACTTTTTCGCTGGCGATATAATCTCATTCTTTAAACAACTGTAATATCTGTCTTGTCTAAAAAATATTTTCCATTTTAATAACTTCAAGGATTTATAGAAATTACGAATAATATCGAAATAATTTCTAAGAAACAAGGTAAAATATTAAGGAACAGAGTAAACTATTTTTCTGATTCAGACATTTTTCAATAAATCAACATTTGTACTACAATGTAACTTTAAAATGTTTATCTATGCCGATTTTATTGTTGATATCGGTACGCATACAACGACGATCTCTATTCACATTCACGACGACTAATCACAATCGACCCGTATAAGAATGATATCATCGAGTGCGTATGACGAATCATTGGCACTCGACTCTTATCTTATCTTCCGTAACGCACTTCCGCTGCATTTGTACGGGTTTACACCCTAGTCGCGTCTGAAGAAGTTTTACTTTAATAAAACAATATTTATTATCTAATATCTTATCAGCGTAACTTACTCTGTGATTAACGAATATACTCATCATAAGCTTAATTCGGACTACACAAAACAGAGCAATTCGGACTACACTCAACCGGTTAATTGAGTAAAATCAAATCAAGAACTGCATTATATGATAAGAATGTAGAGTAATACCTTCGTACACAACTGTATAATCACTTACTTATTTCAGGGAAATACATTTATCGTATTTATTCATGATGACAAAAATACAGAGACTAATAAAGAGAGTACAAACAAAAACAAAAACACGGAGAAAATGGACTGAATCTTTTGATATCGCTCCCCTCTACGGAATTAAATAAAGAACTGTTACGACGTAGCCACGTGTGATGATACATCACTCAGCTTTATACTCGCATTTTCTACTGCGATTTTATTTTTATCTCATATATAGAAAGAAGCCTTCAGGTGTTGTATGCCGGCTACCAATACCGTAATTCCTTCACGTATATGGAGAAGTAGTGCGATTTTACGACGATTCATATAAAGAGTTCTTGGAAAGATATTATTTTTGGACATGAAATTTTCTATAGCTTCGAATAGATTATAAAATATTTCATAGTTATCTAACATACTTCAACTGTATTCAACGAATTACTGAATTTTTAATTAATTGTAGCTTTCTCTGGATTAAAACAAATCATAATCTCGTTCTATTGCCGGAAATGAAAATAAGTTTTGAGCATGAAACTGAGATAAATATATTTGTTACAGGTAGCAACTACATTAAAATTTGACTCCAAATTAAATTAACTTCCCGTAGGGCAAGTTATTGTAATCTTCCAAAAATCGAAATTCTTCTCGACGTGTTGAAGGTTTCTGAACATTTTGGCATACTTCAGAAAAAAAGGATGTGTGTGTATGTGAGTGTGTGTGTGTTTTGTCTGTCCGCATTTATTCGTTCACGTTTTTGGGCGCACGGATCAACCGATTTAAATGGTTTAATTCGATTTCTACATTTGTTTCATAATTAATAATTTGTGTCTGTTGCAATTTATAATTAAAAAGAGATATTTCTCCAAGCATCAAAGCGATGCACACAAAGTTTGAAATTTGACTATAAATTAAATTTTTATTTCATAATTAATAATTTTTGTTTGTTGCAATTTAATATTAAAAAGAGATATTTTTCCAAGCATCAAAGAGATATGCACATCAGTTTGTATTTGGTACTCGTTTTGCATTCACTATTCATCAGTTATGTAGCTACTACATATTTTTCTTATTAAACTTATAGTTTATTATTTTATTTTTGGTCTGTTTCTTGGAAACAGTGTTTTAAAAAAATATTTTGTGATTTTTCCTGGTTTGAATTTGTTAAACATGCTGAATGATACCACACCTAAAGTACGTACAAAATAAATAGTTAATTATTTATTGTTCTTTATTTTAACTATTTGACTGCAAATTTCATTTCAAGATTATGTTTCAACGTCGAACAAAATAATCTAAACTTTATGTATAGGGTAGGGTGAGGCACAAAAGTCCAATTTGACTTTGAGTAATTATACTGCCTTAACCACGACAAATAATTATCGTACTTACGTTACGTTATTAAATATAGAAATGTGTCTTTCACTGTTTTCTAAAATTTGTTTTCAAACTCTTTGCCAGAATGGTTCAGTAGGTCCATTCTGCCTCAACCATATGTAAAATTTTATGGAGGTTATATAAAAAAAATATTAAGGTATCGTAAACTGAACCATAGTGCTCAAATATAAAAAATTCAAAATCAAACGATTCATTTCTATCAAGACACATTTATTCAAACAACCTTCTCAAAAAAAACCTTTTATGAAACCCTTCTATTGAATTTAAGAATGCTTCACATTGGACAATTCTATAATACGTATTATTGATTAAAACGTTAGCTTTGATTTCAGATTGTCAATAATTACTAATAATTTGTGTACAACATGTTAAACTGAATATTTAAATTTTAACTCTCAAGACAAAATTTTAGCGATGGCCACTGATGTTTATTACTCATTTGACCTAACAAAATTGCATTTACCATTTTTGCAGAACCCTTTTAACTTTTTATAAAAAATAAAAATGTATTATATCAGACGACTTTATATATAATCAAATAAATCGTTTGCTTTTAATTGTTATCAAAATTGATTTCAGACACTTATTATGTTTTTTGCGTGAACATTTATTTTTAAACATTACAATTCTAGATAACCATAGATAACCCTAATACTCTAGATATACCTAAAACTCTCGAAACAAAATTTGTTTTGTATTGTATACAATTTTTTTTGCCGATTTGTATGCATTATTACTCCTCAATAATAATTTCAGGAAAAAAACTCTTGAATTAATCAATATCGTACAATTACTAACGACATTTTTCTTGAATAAATTACATCGTCTGATAATTCTGCATGTAAATGCAAATTTCAAAGCATACCATTAAGAAATTAATATTCATTTTATTCATTTTAGAATTATGAAAGCGAAAATAATTGGAATATTACAAATATTTTTTTTTGTTTTGAATTTTGATTATTTATTCTGCGTTTTCATACGCTTGGGTTTCGAGCAAATATTATCCGTATATTCCATAAGGCCAGGTATCATATTGAAATAAATACATATTTTTTATCAAATACGCTTTGATCATATATTGCAGTATATATATATATATATATATATATATATATATATATATATATATTATTCCGTTCTCTTTTTTGTCATTTGGCTAAAAACATATCAATAAGACAAAAAAAATATTATTTTTGTTACGAGATCATTTTATTTTGATATTCATTTAATTATTCTTGGATTTCAATTAATTATCGCATATTAATTATATTACAAACATGAAAAAAAAGTCAAAAGCTTTCTCAATTTGTTTGATATGATGATTTCCGTTTTCTATGAATTATTGCTTTAAAATAAAGTTGTTCAAATAAAATATTCGGTTATAATAGTTGACTTTGAAATGTGAGGAATAAAACATTTACGACCAAGAAATAATACACATCCGTGAAAATCTCTTTAAAACGATCAAACTTTCTCACCTGCGCCACGAATCTATTCCTATATGCGATCGTTTTTCCATAAAACCTTATAAATGCGATTCATGATGACTATATACAGAAGTTTTTATATGGACAAAATATTATGCTTAGGGAATAACGGGGTAGAATCATTAATTTAGTTTTTTTCTAAACTATTTTGTGTTTGATGATCTTAGCATATAATTTTTATACAGATGTTATTCTTCTCTTAATTGCTGATGTCACTCTTATTTCAATATTTATTAGGTTGAAAACCAAGTAAGAATATTATTGTTAGAAAATCGAAGGCATTTCTTTCACGGAACTGAATCACCTTATTCAGAAGTCGATGTAATTTATTTTATTCGGAAATGCATTGTTCATTTTAATGATTGACTTTAGGTCATTTTTCAAGCAGCACTTTTAAACAAAGTTAACAAGAATTTTTTGTGTAATCTTTTTTTCCTTTATTGAATTTTTCTTTTTTTTTCCTTCGTATTTTTTTTATTTTCTTTTCTCCCCTTTCAAAAAATACATTTCACAATTGTACCCCAAAATTTGTCACAACCGTTCATTTGCACGTTCATGTTCAACTTACAGCAAAATGATAAGAAAGAAATCTATGTTTATACAATTAACAGTTACGGTTAAAAGAATTCGACTTTTGATAAAAACTTACTTCTGACTCTACTGAAAGCAATAATGAGGACTTGTTCGAACATACATCATCTTTCACCCTTTGAACTCTATGTTAAGATAATTACGACTATCACTACCGTATCTCGGCACAATCGTACCCCTACTGAATTAATTTATACTGATTAGGGGGCGTCTAATAATTACGTGAGGTTTTTAGGCGGAGGGGGGGTTTGGCAAAAAATCACGAAATATCACGTGGGAGAGAGGGGGGTATAGTAAGATATCACATGGGAGAGGAAGGGGTATAGTAAGATATCACGTGTATTAATTTTTAACTATTTTTTTTTTTAAGTTCAAATATTTTCAAAAAAATTCAAAAATGTTAGTTTTTTCACGTAACTAAAAATGCACGTAATGTTTGGTGGAGGAGGGGGCGGTAATTTTGTATATCACTATGTATCACGAAGGTGAGGGGGGTCCAAAAATTCTTAAAAACTCGCTCACGTGATTAATGGACGGGGCGTCTTACTGATACTGAAAAGCAATCAAATCTTTAGAAAATTTATGGTATAATAATGTGATAATCTATTTTTAATAAAATATAACAAGTTGTTAAAATAACAAATGTTAGTTATTGAATTCTACATATACTTCAATATGCATGTGTATATGTATATGTATCTGTAGATGTATATGTATTTGTACATATCGAAAATTCTGTCTACGAAAATAGTTCCATACCATCCTTTTACTTCTGCGACCATTGTTAGTGTTAACACTTGGTTTTCCTTATGGGTTCAATGTGATTGATGAATTTAACAATGAAACCACTAACGAATTATTCACAATTAGTTCGCCGCCCCATTGTGTTGTACCTACCGTCCCGGTTTCCCTTATAACATGCTTTGTACATCAGTCGAACGTTCCCAGGTAGATATCTCTCTTTCGGGCGCGTTTTCGGTTTTGGCAGGATGTTACTCCGTCGGCAGCCAAATCGAATATTGAGTGTATTCCTCGGATTTTGTTTGTATTGTGTTTGTGTATCTCCCACGAGTGTCCTTCAGCGACGAGCATAAGATAAATAAACCGGCCATTGGGTGGTGGTTCTACGCGCACCTACGGCCCTTACTCTACTCTATTCATGTGATAATTCCATTCCTTCGACATTTGCCGCATTCGTTCTTTCCTAGTTGGTTTTATAAGCGTTCGTAAAACATTTGCGGTTTTGCGGCAGATGCGAGGCTGAAGTATTGTGGACAAGTGTTTGGGAATTCTGATATTTTTTTGTCGTTAATAATAAATACAATATTAATTAAAAGAAAAATTATCTGAAGGTATTATGGTTTTAATGCAGTTTGATAAAACTTTGTTTTGTGGATAAAGATCAAATGAAATATTGTATCATATAAAAAAAATGATATAGGGTAGAGCGGAGCATAAAGATCCGCTGGTAAAAATGCCCAGCATCAATATCTCAAAAGCAAGTAAAGTTAAGCATTTTTTAACAACAATATTTCTAAGTAGAGGGATAAAGATGTATAACCAGCCATCACCTTGATCCTTTCAGTTTTAATTATTGTTTTTTTTTTGGTGTGAACACTGTTGTTTAGTTTACGAGAATAAAATATAATTGTTGAGTATTCGTTATTCAATATATCTGTAAAAAAAGTATCCATAAAAATTATACTTTTCATTGTTCAAATAATGTAGATATCATTTTGTAAAATCGCTTCAAAATTAAAAATAAGACATTGAACCTGTTTGCCCCCTAGCGGTTTCTTTTTATCACGTCTATGGGCAGGGCCGTAGGCGTGATAAAAAGAGACCGCTATTTAGAAATTTGGCGTCCTGGGGCACTGACAAATTTTATATATTATTCCCGTACCAAAAATTAAAATTAAGAAAAAAAACATTTTTTTGAGAACTTAAAAAAAATTTTTTTTTGAAAATTTTGAGTTTTATTTAATATTTTGAAGTATTTTTGAAATTTTTAACTTTTATTAAAGCAATCGTGCTGCTTCAGCAGCGCGGATCCAAAATATAGATGCGCGTAAGCGTCGCGTCGCAGTCTAACAGAACCCATGGGTTACAGAACCCATAGAAATGTAAACAAAATTTATACTTTATTATTAAAATATCTATAAAATACCTGATAATTTGATGTGCCTATGTCTAATGATCACTTTTGACCGCCAAATGTTTCTTTTTCAATTTTTTTTATTGGATCACCGAAACCCATAGACCTACCTCCCACTAAGCAATTCTTCATTTTGTGATATTTGATGCTCCGTTTCTCAAAAACTGAATTACCGTTTTTGGCATTCTGACCTTTATCTTCGATTAAAAAAACTGATTAGTTTTAGGCACAGGCAGGTTCAGCCGTTTTGAAAAATGGTAGTTGAGTTTCGATATTTCTTCTCTGAGAAAACGACGCAGTGCGATTGCTTTGAAACAAGTTTATAATTTTCAGAAAATTTCAATATACATATTAAAAAAAAGTTTTTTAAAGGACATTTTTTCGTTTTTCTAAAAATTTTAAAGCTCTTTATAAAATGTAATTTTCAGTACGAGAAGTTCCAGTAATTTGCCTTAAGGAACAACGCCACTAGTCACTAGTTTAATTTTTTTTTTGGCGCTATAAGCTTGGAAGTGCATAAATTTGTCGTTTGGGCTCGAGATCTGAAGAACATATTTTTCCTTAATTTTCAACTTATTTACGAAACTTTATTTTAGCCAAATTGCCAAATTTGATAATAACTTATTAACTATTATTTGATAATTTACGTTGGGAAAGGGAGGCAAAGCAAAATAATAAATTTTAATAATCGGTTATTTGGACCTAAATTTTGCATTGCAATCGTATTATGCTTTGTTAATTATATTTCTTGGAATAAAAAATGTTATTAAAAAAAATAGTTAATTACATTGTATAGCATTTTTTACTCACTATCCCAATTTTACCGCCTTGGGCAGTAGCCCCGACTGCCCCTAATGTAAATCTAGCACTGCCTATGGGATAAAAACGAACCAGGTGACAAGTTTTTGAAAGAAACATTTCTACAATTTGTTGGGAGTTTTACTAACCATAGTTAGATATGTAGTTGTTTGTTTGATATGTGTCATTTGTTGTGATATAGTAAGTTTGGTTTTTGCAACAAAATTTCTCAAAGTAAAATTGGACCTTTGTGCCCCTCCTACTCAGAATCTCATAGGCCATAACAACATATTCAAACAATTTGATATTGCAAAATATATTTTGCTTTTTATCAAAAATCTCGATTTAAATAGTAAATGGTCACTGTTTTATACGTATGAATCTAAATTTTTCAACAGTAATTATTAATGCACATTACAATAATATATAGATTCATGTTATTATAATTTATATTTTCTTTTTTCATATCTTATATAAATCCTGAACCATTTACTTTAATTACAAGGCTATTACTATTGTTATTATTATTTATTATTTCGGTTCATTGGAAGAAATTGTTATCAGCTAAAGTCCAAATACACGACTTTTTTTTAACTCTGCTTTAGATAGCAATCAGAAATACATAAAGATTCCTATGAGCTACATTGACAATATTCGAGAGCGATGTTTAGCAAGAACCCATAACGTAATTAAAATTCACTAGACGTTATCAAAAACAATTTATATAATCGCATAACAATCATATTTCTACCTGTTCTGCAATTGCTTCGTACCTGCAATTACCATGTCTGAATCATTACGCACAGATTAAATCTTTTCATTGTTTAATTACCGAGTTATATAACTCGAGATTATTATTATAAGCGCCGACCCCTATTTTTAAGGGATGAAAGTAAAAAGTACGGCGATGTGGGTAGCTCGGTGAAGGTGTTGGTTGATATGGATTTTCTCAATGCCGCTCGTTCGCATCCGTTATTTTATAACATGAATTTGCATAATCGGAGTTAAACAATAATACATAATCTGCATCGGGTGCGAATTTTTCTTTTTATCCGTCTTTATGTAAATCAACCCCCCATCGTAAAAGAGGTTTTCTGTAGCCCGACAGATGTTTGATAGCGGATGCAATCAAAACTGAAAGATGGAGATTTTACTGTTATGTGCAAACTAGTCGAGAATATTTATTTCTTTATATCTAGATGGCTATTAAATTGAAATATTTGTAAAACTCAATGAAAAGGTCTTTTAGGGTAGGGCTGGGCACAAAGGTCAAATTTGACTTTCAGTAGTTAAACTAAATGAGCAACACCATACACACAACATCGATCATACAAACTAACATGTTATGTTCAATAAAATTTACAGTTAATTCCTAATTATAGAAATATGTTTTCTAAGTATTTTTTTTTTAAATTAAATTGTTATCTGTGTTCTTACCTCATAGGCGGAATTAAAAGAGACAGCCAGAGGGCAAAGAGTCTCATTTTTAATTTTGAAAAGAATTTACGAAATAATAGCTACATTATTCAACTATTGCAAAATACAAATTATATGGCCACAGATCACACCGTATATAACCTTGATCTGGTATTTCAATATTGTCATGAAATATTATTTAGCTGATTTCAAACAACTTTATAAGTCGACAAAAAAGTTGTCTGGATTAGTTGTGCGACATATGTTTTCCAATGTATTTTTTACCACTGAACATGGATCTAAAGTCAAAATTGCGGGTCAAACTGCAGAAAATTAAGGAAATTAAAAAAAAAACGATGAAATTTAGAATCTAGGTATTGTTCTGCATAATAATTGAAATCTTATAATTTCTGTCGTTTACTGGTCCTTTAAACCGTAAATGACCGGAAGAAGGATGAAAGTTCTGCAAAACTTTTTTCATCTTTGTTGAGTATCTTTTTGCAGCTTCCTACAGCAGCAATTTTCAAATATATTTTGAGGTATCTGCAAATGTCAAATAAGTATGTATGTTTGCACATTTCTGCTAAAAGCTGCAAAAAGATACTGAACAGAGATGAATTTGATGATATTTTTTTCGCAGAATTTTGCATTTAAGGAGTAAAGGACCAGAAAACGAAAGAAGTTATAAGATTTTATTTATCATGCAGAAAAATTTCTATATCGGAGATTTTGTCGTTTTTTTAAGTTTTTCAATTTTATGTCACTTGACCTCTAATTGACTTTTGAAAACCAAAAACTACTTTTGATATGAACATGATCATTTATTTCTTGATAGCGACGTAAGATTAAAGGTGATGACTAGATACAATACTTTTGCCCTGTTCTTTAAAATAGTATCATTTTCAAAATGGTTTCTCGGACCATTTTCCTCGCGGACCTTTATGCTCCGCTTTACCCTACTTCAAAACGCTTATTCATCGTTCGAGAGAAACTCATAGTTTTATGCTTGACATCATATTTGATAGCGTATATTTACATTATATTCGTTCATTCATTTTATATGACTTTTGGTACAGGGAAAATGCATTAAAGAAAGCTCAACATAACGAACGTGAATTTTAATTCGATATTTTATATGCCAACATTGGACGTCGCAGACTACATGGAAATTGGCTCGAGGAACGATACTGCATTCGGTGACCTCGGTAAAAATTTTAAACTATCTGAAATAATGAAACTTCTGAAAATTAAACTTGTCATCAAAAGCAAGTGTAGTGAAATTCTTTAATGTAGCAAAAATGTAATATATTTATTATTTATCATATTATTATTTTACTAAACATAGTCAACTAGTTGTTCGTTTGTTATTTTTAATTTGTTGTGTATAATTTAATTGGTTTGGTCAATAACTATATGATTGCTATAACGCAATATATTAATTTATTAATTATAAATTAATTAATATAAATCATAAATAATCATTTTCAAATCAATATAAAGCGCAACATTTATGGTAACATCTAAACTTTTATGTAATTTATAATGAGGTTTTTAAAAGCAATAATAATATAAATATTTTATATTGTGGCGTCTATAATAATTTTCAAGAACTTTATAAATGTCAACATGATATTTTTATATAGAATAAAGCGAGACTTAAAAGTCTACAAGAAAAAACGTTCACCACTATTATTTCAAAAATACGTAAATATGCATAAATTTTTTTTGAAATGCTATTTTAAATAAAAACGTAAAATATTTATAGCTAAACATGAACTTAACTCATGCAACATCGTTATTTATGAGGAATTTAACGGCTATATATAAATATTTGGGGAGCAGGGTGAGCGCAAAGATCCAATTTGACTTGGTACAATTTTATTGTAAAAACCAAACAAGCTATATCACAACAATTTTAGCATATCAAGCAAATAATTATTTGACTATGTTTAGTAAACTGCCAAGCTAATTCATCACTATAGAAATGTGTTTTTGTCTGCAGTTCAGTAAAAAATTTGTCATCTGGCCTTTTTTACTCCATGTGCGTGTTAAAATTGGACGTCCAGCGGGCAAACAGGTTCAATGTCTTTTCTCAACTTTAAAGAAATATCTCTAAATAATAGCTACATTATTCAATCAATGTAAAATATGAATTTTATTTCTAATATTTCTTATTGTTTACTCCTATGCCAATGTAAAGGTTTTGTTGTTACTTTTCACTCCACCCACATGTGAGCTGTTATAGAGGTCATTTAAAAAAAAAAGAATCTAACTTACGAATCTAAAATACTATACTGGTTGTTAAACCGAAAATCTCAGTTGAGTATATGGAATAAACTTCTTCTTTACAAAGTCATGTTAAAACCGATTTGGACCTACGGAATACAGCATTGGGGAACGGCGCGTAACTCCAACATCGCCATAATACAAAGATTTCAAAACAAGATTTTGAAATAAATTATAAACGCACCCAAGTATGTCCGAAATTGGTTGGTTCATACAAATTTGAACATTAACACTGTTAAGGAAGAAATTGAAAAGTTCAGTCTGAGATATACAAGGATAGAAGTCAGAACCACCCTAACATCATTTTTTTATCTCTTTTATTTAGCCGTTAATCTCCTCATATCAACGTCGTAAGAATTACAGTGATATCTGGTTACACATCTTTTTCCTTCTACTTTAAAATAGAAAACTAGTAGAAAAAGTCTTTACTTTAATTGTTTTTGAGATAATGGTAGTGGACCTTTTACCCCGCGGACCTTCAAACTCAGCCTTTTTCTATATAAAATATATAATCGTATGATTTTATTATCCCTTTGAACTAAAACCAGAACGTGAAGCTTTGATGCAATGATGTATTTATGCGTTATTATTTATTATGCACCGACGACAAATATGGAAATAAGCGATGAAATCGAGTCAAGGTGTTCTACTGAAGCAGAAGCTGAGAGTTTAATTGAAGTTTCTCCCGACTAAAAGCTGAGACGCTAATTTGAGATTGTGCTATCAAATAAACGCTGTTTGCTTATTAAGTAATTCAAAATAGTAAAGACAGAGAAAATGTAAGCACAGATACGGTAGAAATAACATTGTGTGTATTTGCAAACATAGTATGGCGCAATTTCCAGTAAAGATTATTGAACAATTTAGTTTTATAGTTTTGTACATAGAGCATTTGACGCAATCATCATATTGTTTCAGTCCTTCTTTTTATTACTGTCATTTTTACAGGGTGTCCCAGAAATTAACGTCAAGCCGAAACGGGGTGATGAAAAGTTGGCACACTTAATCAGGATTGTAACATGATGAATTACTTGATAATTTTATTATAAAAAAATTCGAGTAAAAAAATAGAAACCTAAATTAAAAATCGAAATTTTTCCATTATAAATTATCAAGTATTTTACCATTTTACAATCCTGATTAAAAGCGCCGACTTTCATAAAACTTGCCAACACACCTTAGTAATTTTTTTAAAAGAAGGGCTTTTCAAAAATGAACAATTTTAAAAATCATAAATTCATAACTCAACAAAAAGTCTTATTTTTAAAAAAATGTGTTATTATTTTTTTACTGTGGTTCTAGAAATGTTATTGACAGTTACAGTTTCAAAGTTTAAATGAACAAAATTAATAAAAATTAGTCAGAATAGCCGAAAAATGGTTATAATTTCACCAAAGCTCTAGGTTGCACTTAAAAGCTCATAATTTTCTAACAACGTGAGAATTTTTTTCAATTTTTTTTCACTACAGTTAAGGTTAATACTATCATACCCCGTTTTGTCTTGACATTAAGTTCTGGGATATCCTATAATAATAATAGAAAGTACTACTCTAGGGAGGGTCAGTGAGCTGAGTTCAACTCCTACTCGATTTAGGGATGAATAGTGTGAGAGATTTTCCATTGCCATTTCACACCGCAGTGCCCGAGATGAAAACGTATTTTTAATCTAAATGAAAATGGACAAATCTACTGCACGATATTAATCTTTCTGAGCGCTGGCTCAAACTTTATATATATATATATATATATATATATATATATATACATATTATTCTTCATGTATTAAAATGTTAATTTTTAGTTTAATCGTGCACTATGTTTTTTCCCTGCTGAATGATAACACATTTTGTTCTCGATATTACAATTTTAAATAAACAGTACATTTTATTTCGACGCATTGGCTAAAAAATAATTATATACAAATATATATATATATATATATATATATATATATATGCAATTATTATTTATGGCGAGCATAACATAGCTGTCATAATGGAAACGTTTATTTTAAATACTGCTCCGATGCGTTTTATATTCAAAACAGTAAAATTGTACGCAAATAAAATATAAATAGATCTGACAAAATTGAAAATATAGTTGAAATCTGCATAAGGTTATTGCATGGTGTCGTTGCAAGTTTTCAACTAGCTTCTCAGTAGGTCGGTCACCTGTTACTTTTACAGCAAAAATTTCATCTTAATTAGGAAAATTTTTTCCTTAATGAATTTTATTAAAAACTTTATTAACTTCTGTATTTCATGTAAGCAATTTCATAAAACATAGAATGTATAGACGTATTGTATATATATAATAGTTTCTTGAGCGTCATCGGTTTTTAATTGACCAAAAAGATCTTAAATTATTTAACCGTTATGTGTAATATTTCATTTCGCATTTTCTATATGTTATTGGAATTTTTAATTTGAAGTTTAACATAGAAGCAAATCAGAACTCCGAAGCTTTTTTCCGTAAAAAAATGTTGTGTCAGTATATCTATTGCCATGTGGAAAAGTTTCAAGTCATTATATAAATACAATATCAATTCCCAATATTATTGAGCATTAGATTTATATCTCAAAACACTTCACATTACAAAAGACCATGACAATAGTGTAACTAATACCGTTGGCCAATATAAAAGCTTTTCTTCGAACTATATCATTTACTCTTCACTTTTATATGTATCTACATGAGTTATGCTTTCTTCCTCGTATATTATATTACTTTTTTATACATACTTATATAATTTGTACGTACAATTACATTTGCAAGTTCACACACAAAATTTCACAAAAAATTATATGTTTTAAGATATTTCTATTATAATCAATAAAAATGTGTTAAAAAATTGAAAATTGCGCCTCTGATAAACTAACAATTGCAATAACATTTATAATTTGCAATAATTCAACTCAGTGATCAATTTTGAAATAAAGAACATGTCGTCTGTGGACGACACTCGTATACACATGTAGTCAAGTGGATGTCGTCCATGAACGGCACTGGTAGCAAAAGTGTTAAGTTCCATAAAAAACATTTTCAAATGCCAAACTATTAAGAATATTTTGAGAACATGACTGTATAAAATATGTAGTTGTAAGTGGCATTTTACCTTATACCCTTAAGGCAGTATGCTAGAACTTTTTCACCTTAATCAATAAGAGATTTAGCTATTTATTTAACAATTTCTACTGTTTATTTAAAAAAAATATTTTTTTTACAAAAAAATCGAAAATGAAACTTTTTGCATATCTTCACGTTTTGAAGGTCTCTGAACATTTTGGCATACCTTAGGAAAAATGTGTGTGAGTGTGTGTGTATGTATGTTTGGATACAATTTTTCGTCCACAATTTCGGGCGCACGAATCAACCGATTTGAATTGATATTTGGCGGTCAAAAATGATCATTAGACACATGCACATCAAATAATCAAATATTTGATAAAATTTAAAAAAATGAGTACTAATTTTGTTACAATTTTTTGGGTTCCGTACCAAGATTGTTACTTTTTAATGTTAACTTATACAGATCAAGCAAATTTCAAAATTTGCAGAAAAAAAAATTCAATTTTTTTAAAAATATACAAAATTTTATACTTCAAATGCGAATGTTAAATTCACAAATCACTTTGAAAATGAATATATTTCAAATGCGTTATTCTAATCGTAAGAAATATATTCTCAGATAGATTTATTCGCACCTCAAACTTTCTCAAGTGTTTTAAGCGATAAGATCGTCATTGTATATCAGAACGATAAAATATATAGTGATTATAGTTTTCTATTTGAAAATATTAACAATTGTTATTAATCATTCATTGATTACTGATTTTTTTTTCTCGAATATTTAATTCTGGTTCGGGAAGTTCCAGCGATTTGCCTCAAGACACGATGTTAAATAGTAGATCCCGGAATTTTTTTTCCCTAGCTTCATTTAAGAAAATCGTTAACAGTCCGAACTTCCTTGCCTTAAATTATGTATGGCCTATAGAAATCGTGACACAAAAATAGTGAGAAAATTCCCGCTAATGAAAATTAACGTCTATTCAATCTTTGGGATAAAGATAATCCCCAACTGAATTGTGCATGCACATACAAACGCTTCTATTCACAACGCAGTGGAATATATTAGCGAATACGTCGACAAACAGATCAAGCTACGCCAACGTATATGCAAATAAACATTCCTCGATGTGTACTTGCGTTTCAGCCCTTCGTTCAATTATTGTTTCTAAATCAATTTCCAATACTGCATTTAATTTTAATTTGGGCTCCGCTCTATTTATATTCATTGCAAACGTGGAGCTCGGCGGCGTCAAGATTACAGGCAGGACCGCATGCCGGCAACTCGATCGTTACGGATTTAATCTTGATGCCTGCGACAGCTTAGCCCCTGATAGAGTAAACTTTAATTCAGAAAGATGAATTTTCAAACTTTTCACGAGCGACGTGAATTCTTTACACTGGTATACTTGATGAAAGTTCATATTTTTAGAAACCTATATTCAGAGTGCTAAATATAAAATAAACTTCAGAACTCCAGGCGTCTGATGAATATATTTTTACAAACGCATTTTATAAATATCTGGTACAGATCAATCATTAATTTTGTTACCGGTGAGAGTTACAAAAATACTATTAACTATCAATTATTTATTAAAATTGTTAAATTTACGACGGAGAAGGTTCAATACTTTTAAATTAGATTCTGTATTCTGAATGAAAATATCTATTTTTGCAATATGTAGTGTAGACTTGGTACGGTTGTGCCACCTTTTTCGATCAGCAATAAATAATTTTCCGTAAGATAAGTTATAGTAATCGCAAAAAAATCTAAAATGAAAATTTTTATACATCTTTGTTTCACAAGTGTCTGAACATTTTGGCAAACGTTAGAAAAAATGTATGTATGTGTGTGTGTGTTTGCGGATACAAATTTTTGTCGACGATTTCAGGAACAGGCAGGTCTAGCCATTCCAAAGATACGGGACAACAAATGCCAAAAACAATAACTCAGTTTTTAAGAGAACGGAGCATCCGATTTTAATAATTGAAAGATAATTTTATTTGTACTGCCAAGATGAAAATCAGATTAAATTTTTGGAAAGGCAGGTATAGCTGTTTCGGAGATCTAGTAAAAAAAGTAAAAAATGTCATTTGACGGTCAAAAATGATCATTAGACATAAGTACATCAAATTATTAGATTTTAATATTATATGATGGAGATTTTAATAATGTGTATTAATGTTTTTTACATTCCGTTCCGTGAAATCGTTTGTCTGTTAAACGACGACGCGACGCTCACGCGCTTCCATATTTCGTTCCTATCCAGCTAAAGCAGTGCGATTGCTTTGAAAAAATTTGAAAAAGTTCAAAATTTTGAAAATAATTCTAAATAAAAAAAAAACAAAATTTTCAAAAAAAAATTTCCAAAAAAATTTTACATTTCTCGAAAATCAAATGTTTTCTTAACAATCTTTCTTAAAAAAAATATTTTTTGGTACGGGAGGTTCTAGCAATTTGCCTTAAGGCACGATGGCAAACACCACTAGATTTGTTAATTCATCAGTTAT
The DNA here is from genome assembly GCF_003426905.1 of Ctenocephalides felis. NCBI lineage: Eukaryota > Metazoa > Arthropoda > Insecta > Siphonaptera > Pulicidae > Ctenocephalides > Ctenocephalides felis. Next base: position 151,334,106 of record NW_020538040.1, read on the forward strand.
CTGGACAAAAAGTAAATTAAATGGTAATTTCAACATTTATGTACATGAAAACACTTAATTATTTTATTTGATTAATCATAAAATCAAATCATACAGATAAAAGGCGATTGTCACAACCGACAACACTCTCAGGACGGTTGTATGAGTCAAAAACATAGATTAAGAAACAATAGCTATAAACACCTAAATTATTTATTAACGACTTTTATTGTCATATTTATTTGAACAAAGTTTTTAAGTATAATGTAATATTGAATACATAACTAAGCAGAATTTTTTAAACAAAGCTAACAAGAAATCTTTGTAAAAGCTTTTTTCTGTATTAAATTTTTCTTTCCCTTTCTCTTTCGTATTTTGTCTTGGTTAAGTTAGATTTTGCCTCATCTGTTTCTGTAACCGTACCCAACACACACTTTTCAAACAAATAATCGTTATGACTGAGCTAAATTATCTAAGCAAAAACTAATTGGTGATAATAAACTGCTAATGTTCAACTTACTAAAAATCAGTGCTCTTATTTGTATACGAGTATCAGTTGTTATTAAAATAATTTGATCATAAAAACTTACTTTAGACTCTTTAAAATCAATGCGGTCTACATATCATGTTAATAATGGAAAATTGTTTGAACAAACCTACTACATCTTTTACTACATCTTTTACTCCTTGGACCCCCTCTCAAAATTATAGTTCAGCTGCTATGTCGACTGTACCCAGTCTCCTCTACTATTTGACATTTGCTATGATTATTTGACATATATTAAAAAAAGTTCATTAGATATAAATTTCTATCTATAGCTTCTGTGATAAAAAAGTGAATTATGATGCAATTCTTTTGCTGTTCAAATGTCATACAAGAAATAGTATCCAGAATATAGATGAATATACTTTTATAAATGCTTTTTTTAAAAATATGCAGTAATGAATCAATAATTGTGTTATTATTGAGAGTTAAATATAACAAACCTTTAATTAATATAATTATTTCCAATAATAACATTGGCATCTGATGATTTATTCACACACAAATTAGCTATATATAAAATACTTTTTAAACTGAAATCTTTTTTTGTTTTAAAAATTATTAATTTAATTACAGTTTCAATTATAAATATTATCTTTATTTCGGGAATATGGGAATTTGTCTTCTTCAGAAAGTTTTTATACTTTTATGTACTATTTTAATTATTTGAGTTTTATAAGGATTCTTTGTTTACCTTAGAAACCTTTTTTTAAATAAACTTTTTGAACATTACACTGTAAAATTATAATTGAAAATGTATGATATAATAATAGCTATCCAGAAAAACTTTCTTATATATTTTTAAAAAACTTCTGATTGATTCTTCTGATGTATATATATATATATATATATATATATATATATATATATATATATATATATACGTATGTAAATATTTAAATTAACAATGCATTTTATGCAGATTAAAAATGTTTCGTTTATAGCATTCCGTACAATATCTACTACATAAAATGAATCATAAAATAACAAAATATTTCACTAAATGGAAATTTCAGTAAATGCTACTAAAGCAGAACGTTCAGTTAACAAACTAAAGCCCGGAAATAAATTGTACTAAAACAAAACGAACGTTTTGTTAGCAAAAATAAAATTGTGAACTTATGAATATATGAAAATATAAATTTTAATTAAAGGGCTCTAGGAGAAAGCATATGAGTCATTAAATTATTTGTTTATATCAAAAGATTGCAAAGTAGTTTGGAAACTAAACCCGATAAAATTATATTAGTATACTTCTAAAGAATTCTAAAGGTAATTAACCTAGACAATATTTATGATCTTTTATTAACGAATTACTTATATTTGTGAAGGTATAAAAAGATATCTAAACTATTACCATGTTCCATGTCCATATAAACGTGATATTCTGATAAATATTTTACGTGTTCTATTTTGTTTATCTATTGAATTCAATAAGCACATTGGTTACATTAAATGAAATTAACTGCAAATTGGTTTACTTTTTATACATTGCTATTAATTTTAATTAAATCTAATTGACTTCGTGTTTGACAAAGCTTGATAAATGTCCAGATAGGTTCTTGGTGCTAATTCTTAATGTGTATTTACACGTGTACAAACACATTAAACGTGTTCGTAAATAAATACACATAGAAATGTATATATATATATATATATATATATATATATATATATATATATATATCCTGTAAAGAATGTACCAAACGATGTTGGTAGGTTCCATTAAAAGTTGTAGTCGGGATTGCGAATAGTAGTAATAGTGCAAAAGCGTACAATACTTGTTACTTTCATTCTGAAAAAAAGTGAGTAAAAAATAAAAACCTGAAATTCACACAATTTTCTATCGCAGTTGAGCTTATGCAAAATTGAGGATATCAGCAGAGGATGACAGCAAGCGGAAAAGAGATATAGGATAGGGCAGGGCACAAAGGTCCAATTTGATTTTAAGTAAATATGCTGTCTTAACCAGATGAACTGTATCACAACACATAACACGTATCAACCAAACAACTATCAAACAATGCTCAGTAAAGTTTCCAGTTAATCACTAATTATAGAAATGTGATCCTTCACTAATTCTAAAATTCTTCTAAAATTTGCCATTTATTCCTTTTAACCCCATAAGCGGAGTAAGAAAAGACAGCCAGGGGGGGCAAATAGGTTCAATGTCTTATTTTCACTTTTAGGAAGATTTTACGAAATAATATATATATTATGTAAACCAATGCAAAAAACCAAACCAATGCAATAAATTTCAGGAGTACATTTTTAAAGAAATAACACTGTATGTAACCTTGATCTGGTATTTTGACAAAAATATTCAAAAGCAGATTTAGAATAATGATTTATTTAATTTATCTCTTTGCAAAATTATTAATTTGTAACATTCGTTCACTAGTTTATAATGTTTACACTTTTGCCAGGGTAATGGCTCAGTTGGTCCTTTTTACCCCACTCACATGTAAGCTGTTATAGAAGTTTTATGAAAATATCTGTTGATTCTAACTTAAAATTTACAACGATTCTCATAAAAATATAGAATAACGTATATTTAAAAATTATATTAAGGCTTCGTAAACTAAACAACAGTCCTCACAACAAAAAAACTAGCAACGAAAGAAAATGCTTTTGTCAAGGATTTTCAAACATGGCCGTTTATCTCCTGTTATATATCTTTCTCTCTACTTTCAAGTATTGTTGTTGAAAAATTTATAACTTTTTTTGATTTTGATATGTCGGTGGTAAAACTTTTTACACGCATACCTTTAAGCCTTAATCTACTCTTTCTCCCTCTCCCTCTCTCTCACACACACACACTTTTTCTCTCATCACACACACACACTTTTTCTC
>NW_020538040.1:151338481-151363197 GCF_003426905.1 Ctenocephalides felis
AAAACAACATAGCTTACATTCACTCTTGATCAACAAGCCCGGAAAAATCCATTTCCGATTCTGTATTAATTCATACGGTCGTCGCAATAAAGGGAAAACAAAAGCACGGACCGTGAAAATGCAAGAATTTGCGTAATTTAAAAATTATTTGCGGTCTTGGAAAGTCTCGGTTCAGAATTTCTTCTATAATACGTACAATAACAACGGGTAACAAAATAGGATGAAACAAAAAAAACAAATAAAGCTGTACGCAATTTTTCGGGAATAATGGAATACCTTTCGTGACGCTGTGGCCAGGAAACGGGGTCCGCGGCGTCGGGCGCGATTATCGATTACGCTTTGAGACACAAGAGAGAGGCGAATTGTAAAGCCGCGTGTGTGGACTACACCTAAGTCTGTTTTTACACGGTCTTTTTGTACACGGTTTTGATACAACACGGTTTGAAAATTGAATATTTTTAATTTTTTTACACGATTTTATTCCATTTAGCACGATTTGAAATTTTATGTACTTAAATTTATTTTGTCAAATTTAATTTTTGCGAAGTATGTTCATATCACAAAAAAGTATTTATGAAAGAAAAAAGTCTGAAACCATCGATAGTATCGATAGTTTTCGAACACCAGCTTAAAGATTTAAGTGAATTCCCCTTTAGCGCGTACAAACAATTTTTACTGGTCTAGGCAAATGTGAATAGCACTAATTTAGGGGAATTTATATTACTTTTAAGATTAGAGTGCATATCTTTTTCATCATTAATTACCATGCTTGTGAAAATAAGCATTATATATTTGATTTAATAAAATAAACATGAATTCTTATTCTTAAAAATTCTTGTTTCTCACTAATTTTAATAGGTTTTAGAGATTAGGAACAAATCACCCATTTTTGTATAAGATCAATGTCTTTTTTTACACGATTTTTTACACGGCTTCTTCTGGAACCAATCTACCGTGTAAAAACAGACTTAGGTGTATATTGTATTCTCGTAGAGCCGACGCCGTTCGTGCACGTTATACGTACTTCACAAGAGTCTATATGTACATTAGACGGGGCTTGGGCTTACCGTCGCGCGGGCATTGCGGTACATGTCGCGGGATAGGACAGTACGAAATTAACTCGAGCAATTAGGCTAACATGAGATTTATATAGCTTTATGCACACTTGACACAGGTAGACTATTTGCATCCGGACGCATCGCACATTTGTAACGAATATTGGACACTTGATAATGAAATTGTACACATATACATACGCATATACGTATATATATATATATATATATATATATATATATATATATGTTTAATTTGAGTTAAAAAGTCGGGCGTTACATCAATAAAAATAGTATGAGAGTTTTTAAAAATTTATTTATTTAAAATTCATACGTTTCGACTAGCATCTTAGCCTTCATTCAGTGTTAATCAATTTAACTATAAAAATTAAAACAAAATAAATAATATGTAAGAAATTTCATTACTTACAATTTTGTATCCTAATAAAACATATGATACCATTATTAATCCATGGTATGAGTATGTGCACATTGATAAAATATATATTTTTTAACATCACAGATCGTAAAACACACAAATAAACATGATGACTGAACAAGCTGTCGGAACGTATTTACTGTGTTCAAATTTTACGTTCAAAAAGCGATGGGACCTTGTCATTTTTTAAGAAATTTTGACACGCTATTAAGGAACCACGTGTTTGTTTCGTTCAGGGCCGTATTGTCAAAACGTTTGTTTATGACTTTGTCGTTATGCAATTGCAAAAACTACCCCTCAGCGAATCTTCTTTTAATTACGTTCTCTTCGAAATGTAAAATTTTAGGGTTGAAAAAATCTATAAATGAAATTATATATACATATTTATACATATATAGGGTAAAGCGGGGCTTAAAAGTCCGCGGGTAAAAAAGTCCACCAATGATATCTCGAAAACAAGTAAAGTTAAGAATTTTTTAACAGCTATATTTGAAAGTATAGAACAAAAAGTGTATAACCACCCAATACCTTGATTCTTAAGAAGTTGCTATCGGGAGATTTACAGCAATGTTAGAAAATCCATAACAAAAGTATTTTCTTTCGATTTTAGTTTTATTGTTTGTGAGCACTGTTGTTTAGTTTACCAGACCTTAATATAATTTTTAAGTTTACAGTATTTATTTGTTTTATAACATATATTGTTAATTTTAAGCTGGATTGAACAGATATTTTTATATTACCTCTATGAAAGCTTACATGTGCGTGGGATAAAAAGGACCAACTGCCAAAGGTGTGAACAATAAAAAATATTAAATAAAAGTAGATCAAGTTAAAAAAATTAATTTTACAAAAAATAAATTAATTAAATAGTTGTTACAACCTGCTGATGAATATTTCTGATGAAATACCAAATCTAGATACTTTATGAAGAATGTGCCAAGAAATATAGCTATTATTATGTAAAATCCCTTTAAAATTAGACATAAGACATTGGACTTGTTTGCTCCCTGGCCGTCGCATTTTACCCCGACAGTAGAAAGTACCTTGTAACTAATTTTTGGAAAACAGAAAAAACACATTTTTACATTGATGAATTAGCTGGAAGTTTTACTGAACATTGTCAGATATTTTTTTTGTTTGATATGTGTTATGTGCTATAACGACGAACAAATGTATTTTTTTGTCGTTGTTAGTTTTGACTTCTTGTATTCAGTTTATGATACCTGAATACATTTTTTAAGTATACTTTATTTAATTGTTATATGAAATATATTGTTGTATTTAAGAGAGATTCTATATTTTTTTATATAACCTCTATGAAAGTTTATACGTGGACGGGGTGAAAATGACTAACTAAACCTTCGCACTGACAAAAGTGTAAACAATATGAAAATAGGTAATAAAAAAGTAAATTAAATTAAACAAAACAATTTTACAAAAGATAAATTAATAGTTCTTCTAACTCTGTTGAATACTATATCAAAGTTACATACAATGTGATTTTAGTAAAATATGTGTCCATGAAATTTATATTTCGCGTTTTTTGAATATTGTGGTTAATGTTTCGTAAAAACTTCTAAAAATCTTAAATGAGAAATTGGAAATGGTTGCACCCTGGCTACCTTACCTTATAAGCGGAGTAAAGAGAGACAAATGACAAATAAAAAAAATTAAACATTAAGAATTAACAGAAAATGTCACTGAATATAGTTCTATTTGTTTGTCTGATACGTTTTATGTGTAGTAATGAAGTTTATTTGTAGACAGTATAACTGACTGAAAGTCAAATTGAATCTTTGTGCCTCGCCCTACCGTATATATCGAGAGATACTTTTATAGAACTTTCTTTTGAATAAATTAAAAGAAAAATAAAAACTCTAATTGCATTTTAATGTTTAACAACCCCGTTAATGATGCAGTTAACCTTATAAATTTAGATCCTACAGTGCTTTTAGTTCCTATTCTTCTCCAATCTGACCTCTTCTTGTGTATGTTTCCCATATTTATCATAAAGTACACTCGTAGCAGCTTTTTAAATTTTACAGATTCATTACTCTGATAAGAGAAGAATACGTTTCAACAACGTGGAAAACAAAGACTTATCAAAAACAATTGTGTGCTTAGAGCAAACAGTTCCAATTAAAATAAATACCATTCAAATGAATCTGAACAGATTTTATTTAAGATTGCAGCTTAAATCAACTACAGACTTGTAAATTTACTTGAAATCGATTTAAAATTTGCTCTAGAACGACAAGGTATATAATGGAGATTAATTTATATTGTTCGTAAATATTTATGTGCGATGCGTTTTTATTTAAGAGAAAAAATGTATTATAATAAGAGTAATAAAATTGGAATGAAATTTGATAAAAGTTAGATTGGAGTCTTGTTTTAGTAACCTGGATCAACTTGAGATATAGAGTGTTCTGTTATTTTGCATTAACGCTATGTCTGTATTAGGAGAGTTAGGGGCTATCTGTAACGGGGGCAACTAGTAACAAGCGTTTTTCAATATGATCGTAACGATATTAAAATATTGTTTTGCCACCATTGGACATGTAAACCATCCTGCATAATATTCTCATAGCTACGGCCCCACACAATAAACAGAACTGTGCACGTTCGTCATTTTTGTCAGGATATATAAAATTACAAGCGTTATTATTATCGACTAATTTTAAATTTTATAGATCTTAATTTGCTCGAAACTTATTAATCCTTGCTAATGTGTAACAATTTTTGTAACTGCTACATTGTATATTTTAGTTATCTTGATTAATGTAGAGAAAACATACCTGAGATTAGTCAAAACAAATCCTTGGGGCTAGTTGTAACATACAAGATTTATATACAGATTCAAGTGAAAAAGTTTGGAGTGATGTAAGATGTGGGCACATATAAGTTATGCTACAGAAGACACTATATTTTTCATCTATATTAATTATACAGATAAAAAATATAGATATAGTTTGCCTTGATGTAAAAAAAGAACTACTTAGAAATAAGTAATTTCTTAAAAAAAAGTAAATAATAAATTATCAGTGGCATAATTGTCATTTTTGTCGTTACTACTTGCTCCGGTAGATGTTACAAGTAGCCCCTATGTTTGTGTGTGTGTGTTTGGATACAAATTTACGTCCACAATTTCTGGAACACCGCTCAACCGATTTGAATGATTCAAAAAACATTCGATTCCTATTAATAAGGAGACGTATTGATTAGTTTTTAGACACGGCAGGTCCACCCATTTCTAAGAAACGGGGCAAAAGTGCGAAAAACGGTAACTGAGTTTTTAAAAGAACGGAGGAGTCCGATTTTAATAATTCAAATAACATTATACCTGTATTTAGAATTAAAATGAACTGATTAAATTGTTGGGAAAGCAGGTCTAGCGGTTTCGGAGATCGAGTTACAAAAGTAAAAAGAAATGCCATTTGTCGGTCAAAAATGATCAGGTATTTTATAGTGATTATATAATAAGTATAAACTTTGTTCACATTTCTATGGATTCCGTAACATCGTTTGTCCGTTGACTGCGACGCGGCGCTTAAGCGCTTAAATATTTCGTTTCTATGCAGCTAAAGCAACGCGATTGCTTTGAGAAAAAAAAGTTCAAAATTTCTAAAGTATGTCGGAATAGAAAAAAAACTTTTTTTTTCAAAAATGTCGAATTTTTCAAAAATTTCAAAATTCTCAAAAATTAAAATTTTGCAAAGTTTAAAAAAATTTTTTTTTTTTTGAGAAAAATAATTTTTAAGATGGAATGTTTGAGTTATGTGCCTTAAGGCACGATACCATGCACCACTAAATTAGATATTGATTAATTGTTATGTAATGAACAACAGTCGTGAAATTATTTTTACTTGGTTCGGTAAAAAAAATACTTTCAGCAACTATCCCTTTTTATTTTGTAGACATATAATCAGTGAATCTTAAGATATTTGAATTTGAAAAAAAATGTTACGACCAGTCCCTAGCTCTTCTACATACATATGTGCAGATATATGTGCGTATATATAGCATATATATACATATATATATATATATATATATATATATATATATATATATATACATTATATCAAACTAGGTACACTGACGCACGCACATGATAGAATAACATAGGAGTAGACTACTGGGTCAGTATATCAGTAGCGACCTGTTGCGAGAGCTTATGGCGCATACATGCAGAAGCCCTAGTCATGTGACAGAACTAATATTTCAGGGTTACCGAGACAAGGGTTTACTTTGGCGTTTATATGTTAATCTTTAACGATTTCATACACAACTAGTGGTGCATGGCATCGTGCCTTAAGGTAAAATGTGGAACTTTCCGTATCGTAATTAAACATTCGAGGAATATGAATAATCAGTTTTCAATCAAATTTGATCAATAATTAAGAATAAATTGTCTTCTTCTACAAATACTGTAAATTTCATCATTCGTATTTTATAGATTTAATATAATGCAAGTGCTTATATTTGAAACAAAAAACTTAGTATATTTTTGAAGAATTTAACAACATAAAATATTTATTTTCGTTATTTTCTAAAAAAATCTTGTGTTATTATAAATTTTTTGAAGTTTTTTGAACATTCTGAAAATTTTCGAAACTATGAAAATATGAAAACTAGTGGGGTGTATAGCATCGTGCCTCAAGGCAAATTGCTGGAACTTACCGTACCGTAACGAAATGTTCGAGGAATATTGAATGTTTTCAAATAGATTATTATAAAAATTGTAACATTGTCTAATATTTATAAGAATTATATAAACTGAATTGCAAAGTTAAAATTATTTGTTTAAAGTATATTAGAACTATAGTCAGAATTAAAAATAAAATCTGAATTATTTTCGATATACAAAAAAATTTTTTTGAAAAAAAAATGAAAAAAAAAGTTCAAACAATTTTTTTTTTGAAAAATCAATTATTATGTTAAGACAAGCAGAAAGTTTTTTGAATCATTTAAATCTGACGCTTAGTTCTCTCAAAAACTGCCATTTTTTGCACATTTAGCTCCATATCTTCGAAATGGCTGGGCCTGCCTTTGCCAAAAACTAATAAACACTTCTCCCAATAATTAATAATTGAATGTTTTTTTAGATCATTCAAATCGGATGCTCCGTTCTCTCAAAAACTCGATTTCTATTTTTTGCACTCTTTGCTCTTTATTTCCGTAACTGCTGGACTTGCCTTTGCCAAAAACTAATCAGCACATCTCCCTATCAATAGGAATCGAATGTTTTTTGAATCATTCAAATCTGTTGATCCGTGCGCCCGAAAACGTGACTGAAAAATTGTATCCATACATACATACACATATACACACACATCCATTTTTCCTGAGGTATGCCAAAATGTCCAGAAACCTTCAAAAACTCGAGAAATGTAAAAATTTTCAATTTCGATTTTCGGCCCATTACAATAACTTACCCTACGGGAAGTTAAAAAAGACTTGTTTTAACTTCCCGTAGGGTAAGTTGTAGTAATCACAAAAATCAAAAATGAAAATTTTTATATACGTTCACGTTTCAAAACCTTCTGAACATTATAGCATACCTTATTATTAGATAAAAATGAATGTATGTGTGTGTGAAAGTGTGTGTGTGTATATGTGTATGTGGAAGTGTGTGTGTATATGTATGTGTGTATGTATGTACATATGTGTGAATACAAATTTTTGTCGACGATTTGATGAACACGAAACTACCGATTTAAATAATTCAAAAACATTCGATTCGTATTGATGGAGAGTCGTGCTGATTAGTATTTGGAAAAATCAGGTTCAACCCTTTCGAAGATACGGGGTGAAAAGTGCCAAAAATAGCAAATTAGATTTTAAGGTAGCGGGTCGTCCGACTTAAATGAGTCAAAAAACATTTTGAAGAACAGACTAAATTTTTGGGAAGGCAGGTATAGGGGTTTCGGAGATTCAATGAAAAACTCATCATTAGACATATGCACATCAAATTATAAGATATTTAATGGGGATTTAATAATAAGTACAAAATTTATTTACATTTCTATCGGTTCCGTACCAATGTCTATCCGTTTGTCCGCCACGCGTCGCTTACGCGCTTCAATATTTCATCTCTACGCGGCTAACGCGATTGCTTTAAAAAGATTCGGCATATTCAAAAAAATTCAAAATATTTCAATTTTTTAAAAAAACATTGAAAAATTCTCAAAAATCGATTTTTTTAACAAAAGCATTTAACATTTTGGGTACAGGAAGTTCCAGCAATTTGCCTTACGGCATGATGCCATGCACCACAAATTTGCGATTATCTTAAGCTGCAAATCTGAACTATATGTGTTCTATAACCTATGTGTTCCATAAGATTTGTTTTTTTTTATTTACATATGTAGGTCTATTTTTTTGTATGTAAAAGAAAAATTTGGCCTACAGTAGGTTAAAATCATTTACATATTGATTTATCAAAATTTTCTGGGCATTTAGAATTATTACCACGTTAATTGCCACAATAATCTCAGAAAAATTTTCACATGGGCCATGGTAACATTATTAGATAATTTACTTAAAATATACCAAGAAAACTTGATATATCAAAGAAAAATTTTTTTGCCAAAATTTCTGAAAAAACAGTATTTTTATGTCACACATATATGACTGACATGGCTTTATATTAAAACTTTTTTTCTCCTCAGACTATGCTAGGACGTATGTCTTAGCATCAGCCACATATGAAACTCCTTATTCTATTACGTACGTCTTAGTATCAGACACATGGTAGTTAACGTGTTAATATGTAATGATATATAAACAATATATGTAATAACATAAATTTCTACTTACTGTTAAATCAACCTTTTTCGCAATGATTGCAGCTGAAGAATCACCTTCAAATCGAACACTTTAGTAACAATGTCAAATGTCAAAATTACTTTCGGGCGACTTCTTGAGGAAATGAAAACAGCAAATATTTTCCAGACCACGTGTGCTCCCGTGAAAAATTTTACATCATTACAATTGCATAAACAACACTAAACAAAACTACACAACAATCACAATTAATAACATCATTTAACACCAAATTTTATAAAAATATCAAAACCACAAAATACCCTTGCTGTTAATTGACAAGTACAAGACGCCATTTGCAACAGTGGTGCCACCAATATTAAAGAAAAGATTAACACAACAATTAAAACTTCATACATGTTTAATTTACTTATTTTTAAAAACTTTTGAACTAAATTTTATAATAAATTTCTTGCTATGATATTTTGAAAACTTTACATAATCATTCTGTTTAGTTATTATTATCGATATTATAAATATTTAGCCATCATTAGAAGATTAGTAGAAGTCGATTCTATTTAAATATATAATCTTGTAAAAAAATATGGCCGTAAAAATACAGATATACTTATAAGTAATGAAATTAATAAATCTTTTACAATTTTATATTGTGATTTACTATTGATGATTTATTAATATCGTTTTCACACCTAATCTAAGAATGTATAGAAAACTAATTAAATAGCTTATTAAATTTTATTTTATTTAAATTTCAATTATTAATTAATGATTTTAGTACCATGCCAATACATTTGTGAAATTTTGCTTATATTGCTGTATTAGTTATAATTTATTAAGACATCATAACATCACTAGATTATACGAAAACTAATAGAATTTCTGAAATCCAATATTTTTTAACTTTCTAAATATTGCTGTATAGATAAAAAATATAAATTCAGCTAAAATAACAGACGCCGTTTGAAAATATATTCTTCTATTTTAAGAAATACAAAATATGTAGTAATAGATTTTCATTAATTTTTAACTATATATTTTATATAGACTTTGACTAACGGCATTATAATAATTATCAAATAATATACCAAAATTTTAATGTAATAATATGTACAATACTAATTAATTCACGAATTGTAAATTGTAAATAATATATACCATCTATAACACTGATATTTTCTGAAAGAAAATTTTAAATGTCTAATAACATTGAAAAAAAATTAACTAACTAAAGTATTAACTTTAGGAAGCACTTTTAAAAATGTTTTGTTTTTATGTGTGAATACTAAAATTAATAAAGATTTTAAAAATCCATCTTTTTTAAAAATATATATGTTCATATTAATTATTTCATCAATGGCAAAAACTTTTGCTTAATATTTTCAGAAAAAAATCGCTGTATCTTATTTAAATTTTAAAATGTGTATACGATTTTTGGATACAAGTATAATATTGGAAAAATTCGTAAATCTCACATTTTATTAGTTTAACTTTTAAAAATAAACAAAACTATAACAACGAACAAACAGACAATTTACATTAGCACATATTCAATAACAAGGTAGTAATAAGGTATTTAATAACAAGGTGTAAGTGGCATTTTGCTTTGAGGCAAATAAATAGTTGACTTAATCAATACAAATTGAGTTGCTAACTTTGAAAATGGTGACGATAAAATTTCTATCTTATTATTTAATAAATGAAGTTTGTTATTCCAAAATTTAATAATATAAAAATTAAACTGTAACTTGTTGTCATCACGTTGCGGAGTTTAAAAAAAAATGCAAAAATCTTATATATATATATATATATATATATATATATATATATATATATATATATATTACAGTCTTATTCTTATTATATTAATTGATCATTGATTATTATCATATTATATTGGCAAATTTTCATTCATGATTTAATAGTTCATATAGTAAATTAGTAAAGGTTTTATAAAATATGTTAATATTCATAGATATTAAATAATAAATAATCTTGGACATTCTTGGATATTAAATAAACAAAAAAATCAGCTTCTGCAGAATCTTTTGCATATATTCGGCTATATTGATTCATATATTTTCAATAGAAAATTCACATCGCTACCGCACGAGGTCAGCTTGTCCAGAGCAGAGCAGGAACTCACGATTTCAATCACAGGAGTCCGTGAGCTTAACCATTACACTTAACAACTAATTGGAATATCATAGCTCTCCGGATTTTTTATTGCTTAATAAACTTTGAAACACTTTGTCGTCAATAAAATACTTTCTTAAGCCAATGTAAGATATATTATCTCTGTCAATACCAGTATTTTTACCATTGTAACACTAAAAGAAATGACAAATTCCCGTAAATTACGTGTATCTCCGTTTTCCACGGCATCTGCTAATATTTTTCAAGCGCTTTTCCGGAACACAACATCCACATGTAATATGCAAATTTATAAAAAAACAGACTACTATGTATAACAGAGTATTTGTTCGCCGCAGGTGAAATCCCTCAGCAGTCGACAATAACAAAGAAGAGCGTTTAGTCGATGCGTTTTTCTTATGCAAAGTATATTAACATGAAACGGGGAAAACTGGGAAATCATAACATTAACAGTAGTAGGTATTATATAGATACATCGTTTTATAAAATTATATCTTTTTAGTAATATTATTGAAATTCAAATTCGAGTAGTGAAACATCAAAAATATGATTTTTACCCAACACTTCTGACCGAGTAACTTAATTAAAAACAAAAATACACGTATCTTTTTTTTCAATTATAATACATTTTGTATATCTCATACATGCAAAAATGACCATACCAGTCATACAGGAGATCAAAGAGAATATTTATGTATAGTATGACCACTTTACATCATACATTCAATTATTCAATCAAACGTGTATTTATTTCAACATTCATACGTTGGCTTGATTTATTTACAAAAAAATTTGAATTCTCCTGGTATAAGAATTTACTCACTTTCATTTACATAAGATAAATATTATAATATGACTTACGATTGTGTTTACGTGTGCTAAATATTTAAAAACCAAAAAAAAAACAAATATGCTGTATCTTATTTAAATTTTAAAATGTGCATACGATTTTTGGATACAAGTATAATGTAGGAAAAATTCGTAAATCTCCCAGTTTAATTGATAAAAATAAACAAAACTATAACAACGAACAAACAGATAATTTTCATCAGCCTAAAAGCACATATTTAGTAACAAGGTAGCAATAAGGTATTTAATAACAAGGTGTAAGTGGCATTTTGCTTTGAGGTAAATAGTCGACTTAATCAATAAGAATTGAGATTTAGCAACTATGAAAATGGTGACGATACAATTTTGATCTGATTATTTTGAAAATAAAGTTTGTTATTCCAAAATGCAATGATATAAAAATTAAACTATTTTTTGTAGATTTGTAATATTTTATAATGATAATCTCGACCGTAAGAAGTCTATGATCTTAAATTTTATCAAAATCGTTATTTTTTTTCAACAAAAGGAGAAACTACCCGGTCGGTCTCTACAAGGAACTAATTAGCACGATTCCTAATTGGTTATTTCGACCAAATTGTGAATTCTAACAATCTGTTCAGAATTTGCAAAAACTTTGGCAAAAAATGCAATTATCTGCTAATTAAAAAGAAACGGCTTGGCCAATTGTCGTGAGTAACTATTCAAAGCGAGTCTTTATCGAGTTTCAAAAATTTGCTATTAAATTTTTGAAATTGGTGCAGTAGAGTAGGTTTTTGGAAAACGTTGACAAAAGTCAATTTTTCGATCGCAAATTTTAGCTCAAATATTTTTGGAGTCAAACAATTCAGAATGATTGAAAACATCAAGAAAACTTAAAATTAGCAAATCGGTAAAATAATAAAATTAGGCTAAATGATTTACATTCTGCATGTCAGCATTCAGATGCCATATTTTATTAGTTTAATTAATAAAAATAAATGAAACTATTTGTATAAAAAACAGACAACCTGCATCAGACATATTAAAAATATATAATAAAATTAGACTAAGAATGAGAAACATCGAGTATACTATATATTAACATTAAGATTTTTCATTCTAATTGCTCAGTTAATGAAAACAACTGAACTATAACAAAAAATAGATAGAAAAGTTATATCAGTCTGCAAGTATAAGATATAAAAAAATTAAATTAAGCTAAGAATAACAATCAAAGAATAAACTCTCTATTAGAATTTAGATATCTTATTCAAAAAGTTTAAAAAAATAAACAAATCTAAAGAATGAACAGATTGACAACCTATATTTGACAGTAATGATGAAAAATACTATAAAGTTAGGCTAAAGATAAAAAACAAACTTGTTAACAGAGCAAACAAGTGTGAAATTAAAAAAAATATCTTGCACAAAATTACTAGTCAAATAATACGTCATCAGATTGTCCCAATCGCCCTTGGTCTCCTCTAACTTTTATAAACTTGATTTCTCTGTACGTGGCAGAGCTTTTGCAAAACAAGTCAGACACCCCTTTGAAGGCGCCACATGAAATATGAAACAGGCCGCGCATGAATATAACCCGTTCTATGGGATTATCATGCAAAATATTAATAACGACCTAAATATTCGCCATGGTCTAATGATGGGCTTCGTTGATAATAAATTAATAATACGTATGAATAATTACGAATTGCATCTAAAAAATCGCCCCGGAGAGATTTTCTGAATGGAATATTTTCTGGATGTTTTTTTAAGGAGACAGCTCTAGGCTAATTCTCTGATGTAGTTTTAAATGATAAATGCAGAATATTCTATTTTAATAGAAGTTCGTAATTGTTAAGTTTTTTAAAAAATATTTTTCCGCATGCATATTCAAAATTATCTGAATTTTATTGACAAATTATTTTAATTATTGAATTTTATTAAAAAATAAACTAAATTGAAAAACTAACTTTTTTTGAAAAATTTGACTTTGACCATAGGGTAAGTTATAGTAATCGCAAAAAAATCGATAATGAAAATTTTTATATGTCGTTACGTTTTAGACGTTTCTGAACATTTTGGCATGCCTTAGAAAAAATGGATGTAAGTGTGTGTGTGTGAGTTCGGATACAAATTTTCGTCGACTTTTTTCTCAAAGTCTTTTTTTTTTCAAAGAAGTAATTTTTTTCAAAAATTTAGAATATCTCAAAAATCTATTTTTTTTTCAAAGTTTATAACAATTGTAAATTTTTTTTAAGAAAAATAATATTTGTACGGGAAATGCCATCAATTTTCCTTAAGGCACGATGCTATACACCACTAGTTGTTGAAAATTTTGAAATGTTTTGAAAATTCTGGAACTCGTTCAAGCCGGGTGAACCATACTATCCAAATTGTCTAGGATATTTGTTTATTTTACTATATAATATACTATATAACTCTTGGTACAGAACCCATAGAAGTAAAAACAAATATTGCAGTTATTATTGAAATTTTTATAAAATATTTGATAATTTGATGTGCACATGTTACTTACTTTTATGGACTTACGAAACCACTAGACTTGTCTTCGTCTAATAGTTGATCATAAATCGTGTCACCTCGTGAATCATTCAAATCGGACGCTCCGTTATCTCAAAAACTGAACTGGTTTTTTTTTTACTTTTTGCCCCGTATCTTTGTAACGCTAGACCTTTGCCAAAAATTAGCATGGCTTTCCATCAATAGAAATAGAATGGTTATTGAATCACTCAAATTCAGAATCACGTCGACGAAAATTTGTATCCGCATATATATACATAAGTTTTATCTAATGTATGCCAAAATGTTCAAAAGACCTAAAAACGTAAAGATATGCACAAAAACTTAATTTTTCGATTTTTTGCGATTATTATAACTTACCTTACGGGCAGTTCGTTAATAAAAAATATTTATAAAAAATATTTTTTTATAATTTGTAAAACATTGATTTTGTTGTTGGTTGGTCATTCAATATTAAATGTACTACTACAATTAATTATGAACAAAATAATTATGAAAATATCCATAAAAAGTTTCGTCGTTAACATGACTTCAAAACTTCGCACATAAACCCTAATTCTTTCCCTACTTAAAATGCCAGATGAGAATTCTTATATAAAATGGTCTTAATTCATTAAGTTGATTTTACACAACAAATTTGTAAAATTGAACTTGGATAATTAGTTACCACTTAAGTTATAAAACCATTCCTTACCTACGCTCCAAAAATGTTCAAGTGCATATACGGAAAACTCATAACTTATATATTATACGACCACATTTTTATTATACTCTTAATAATTTTATTGATATAATAAAAACCACAAGTATGTCAAATATTTTACAAGTAATGCTGTGAAGTTTATTATCAAATATGAAAATAGACGATGGCCAAAAAAGTAAAAGCACATTTATTATGCAGGTTCATCTGTTGTTGATATTGACTATAACACCCTCTGACTTTTGAACTGATATTAAATTCAGATTATCATTTATATGGTAGAATTATGTCTCGAAAACAGTATGTTTTTGATTTTTATTTTTGGATGAAATGATAATAAAAAGGATTTTATATGTATAAAATGTAATCACACACAATCGGTTCAAATAATATAGTGTTTTCTTTTCCATACAATCAATTATTTCTTTGTAGTTGGAATAATTTTTTAAATTTATTTGCTTTCGTCTGGTAACCTGATAGTTGGGAAAAACTGTAGTCAATTGTTGATTAACTAAATTTAGGTAATTAATTTTAATGTGAAGAAATTAATTAATAGTAATATAAAACATGTTCTAATCATATTGAATTTAATACCGTTATGCTGACAAAATTTTATTTTGAAGATTTTATAGTGTGATAGCTAGAACCATCTTTACACCTTTTCATATATAAAATGTGTTGTTTTCAGTTAAAGTTTATAAAATCTATTTTGTAACAATAGTCGTAATATGAATATAATGAAAATAATATTTTCTGAATACATTAACTAGTTTGCTTCACATTTTAATCATTTTCTATAATTTTTGATGAATTTTTCAAATCTGTGTATTATGAAGAGATGTAGCAATTGTTTTGTTATTATTTTAATAGATGGATGCTTGAAGGCAACCGATTAGTTACTACCATTTCATTCTTCTTCTGACATTTTTAAAATAGGGTCAGCGGGTAAAATTTGGGTTTGAGATTGGGTTCCACCAATATCTCAAAAACAAGTACAATTAAAATTATAACAACAACAAAATTTGAAAGTACGGGGGAAAAGATGTATAACATTCATTACCTTGATTCCTACGACCTTGCTATTGGAAGATAAACGGCAATGTTTAAAAATTCAAAACACAAGTATTTTCTTTCATTGTAAGTTTTTTTGGTTGTGAGCACTGTTGTTTAGTTTACGAGATCTGAATATAATTTTTAAGTATACGTTATTTGATTGTTTTATAATATGTATTATTTATTTTAAATTAGATTCAATAGTTTTTTATATAACCTTTATAAAACCTTACACGTGGGTGGAGTAAAAAGGACTAACTAAACTGAAAGGTGTAAACAATGAATAATAGTAAATATAGAAATAAATTATTTGAAAAAATATAAGAGATAAATTAAATAAATAGTTATTTCAAATCTGCTGATGAATATTTCTGACCAAATACTGATCGGCTCGGATTCTATTTATATTTTGCATTGGTTGAAAAATATAACTATTATTTCGTAAAATAATAAATAGACATTGAACTTGTTTGCCGCCTGGCCGTCTCATTTTACCCTGACAATGGGGTAAAAAGGACTAGGTGATCAATTTTTTGACAAAGAGCATAAAAAATTCTACAATGATGAATTTTAGCTAGGTGTTTTACTGACCATTGTCAGTTAGTTGTTGATATGTGTTATTTGTTGTGATATAATTGCTTTGGTTTTTACAATATAATTTCTCAAAGTAAAATTCGATCTTTGTGCGACGCCCTACCCTATCTAAAAAAAGAACAGTGAGTAGAAATAGTATATCAATCTCCTGAACTGCTTCAATGATTATTCATTTACATAATTCTATAACAAAACTAGCTGTAAGTGGAATTCTGTCTTAAGGCAATTAAGGCATCGTGCCTTAAGGCAAATTGCTGGAACTTCCCGTACCAAAAATTATTATTTTTTTAAAAACGATTGACATTTTTAAAACAAATTTACTTCGAAAAAATAAGATTTTTGAGAAACTATAAATTAAACAAAAAATTACTTTTTTTTGAAAAAAAATTTTTTTTAAAAAAAAATCTATTTTTTTTTTTTTTTTAATTTTTTTTTAGGAAAAATAATGCTTTCTTCTTTATTTTGGCATATTTTGGAAGATCTTTTTTCAAAGCAATCGTACTGCTTTAACTGCATAGAGACAAAATGTCAAAGCGCGTAAGCGGCGCGTCGCCGTCTAACGAATAAATATTGGTACGGAACCCATAGGAATGCAAACAAAATTTATACTTATTGTTAAAATCTCTATAAAATATCTGATGATTTGATGTGCATATGTCTAATGATCATTTTTGACCGCCAGATGGCATTTTTTTTTACTTTTTTCGTTAGATCTCCGAAACCGCCAGACCTGCCCTCATGAAAATTTGATCAATTCTTCATTTTGTCAATACAAGTCAAATGTTTTTTGAATTATTAAAATCGGACGCTCCGTTCTCTTAAAAACTGAGTTACCGTTTTCGGCACTTTTTGCCCCGTATATTTGGGACGGCTGGACCTGCCTTCGCCAAAAACTAATCAGCACGTCTCCTTATCAATACGAATCGAATGTTTTTTGAATTATTCAAATCGGTTGATCCGTGTTCCCGAAATCGTCGACGAAAATTTGTATCCGCACATACATACACACACGTACATACATACATACATACACACACACACACATACACACACACACTCACACACACATACATCCATTTTTTCTAAGGTATGCCAAAATGTTAAGAAACCTCTGAAACGTAAAGATATATAAAAATTTTCATTTTCGATTTTTTTGCGATTACTATAACTTACCCTACGGGAAGTTAATAAGAAAACCGTTTTTTAATCTTCATGTTGCCACTGATCATTAGTTATACGTTATGATGATATCGTAGTAATATAGCTTTTATATTTTGAAAATTTTACATAATAATAATTGACATTATACGTTCGAGTTTTCACATAAAGCGAGTTATATGTAAATGGCAGCAAACATCGCAAACTTCTGAAACTGGTATATTCTACATAAGTTTTAGCGGTGCGCGGTTGTCAAGCAGTCGAAGCTGGAAAACAATGACTTAAGTAGTTGATTAAGTTTACGAGAGAAAATGTCGCAAAGCTGCTACATTTTGTACTTAATGCCATGATTTTCAAACGTCTACGGGTGAAATGCGTCAAAGATTAAACAAACAACAAGTATAAACTAATGACTAAATTGTGCAAACTAAGCGAAATAATGAACGAGATGAATATTTTACAGAATGCTTCTTTACTCATCGTGCATATAAATGTATACACACATAGTGTAATGTCTGAACACAAACAAGCAATTTCTTTTGTAAGTAATTTATTTTTTTAATTGTGGGACAGGGGGAGGGCGCAAAGGTCAAATTTGACTTTCAGTAATTATACTGTCTACTCTAAACTAAACTAAATACATGGCAAAACATAACATGTATCGAACAAACAACTATCGAACTATGTTCAGTAAAATTCCCAGTTAACTCCTGATTATAGAAATATGTTCTCCTACTATTTCTCTATAATTTTTTTATAAAACATCTGATAATTTGATGTGCTCATATCTAATGATAATTTTTGACTGCTAAATGGCTTTTTTAAAACTTATTTTTATGGACTTCCGAAACCGCTAGACTTGTCTTCGTCAAATCGTTGATCATGAATCGTGACACCTTCGTGAATCATTTAAATCGTATGCATTTCGGTTGAACCGAAAATGAATTGTTCAGTAAAATTCCGAGATAACTCCTGATTATAGAAATATGTTCTTTTACTATTTTTCTAAAATTTGTCATCTTGCTTTTGCCCCATAAGAGGGGTAGCAAGGTACAGCCAGGGGCTAAACAAATCCAACGTTTTTTGAGATTTTAAAGAGATTTTACAAAATAATAGCTACATTATTTAACCAATGTGAAATGCGCAGTTTATGGGAATATATTTTACAAAGATTTCACTGTATATAAACTTGATCTGGTATTTCGAAAGAAATATTCATAAGCAGGCGTCGACTAACTTTAATTGAATTGATCTCTCGTAATTTCTTTTTTTAACTTAACTTATTTTTTATATGTTATTTTTTATAAAATTTATATGCAGGCATCGTAAACTAAGAACGAAGAAGACAACGCTACTGACGAGCAAACCGAGTCTTGAATTGCGGAAAAGGCTAATAAAATGTTGTGTATGGAGCATTGCTCTCTACGGATCAGAGACATAGACTCTAAGAAAGCTGACAAACGCTATCTAGAAAATTTGAAATATGGTACAGGAGACGACTGTAGAAAATAAAATGGACAGCTAAGATATTAAATAAAGAAGTCCCTAGAAGAGCGAGCGAAGGAAGAACTCTACCGAAAACGATTCTGAAAAGCAAAGAAAACTGGATCGGATCTATTCTGCAGAAAGAGTGCCTTCTACACGATGTGGTTGATGGTGAATTAAGAGGGCTGAAAGGAATAGGAAAAAAATGCAAATGCAAAAAAAAAACGCAGATGATTGATGACTTACGTGAGCAGAAAAATACAGGGAACTCAAAACCGAAGCACAGGACCAGGAACCATATAAGCAGAAGTTTAGAAAATATAAAAAAAGGAGGAATAATGGTAATGGGAATGATAGACAATGACGAGAAATAAATTTATTGATTTGTGGTGGCTCTCACGCCATGGATCTGCCTTCGAGTAGACTATAATTTTTATTATTATCGTAAACTAAATAATACTGCTCAAAGCAATAAAACTTAATACTTTCGTAAAAAAATTGAAAATGTCGCCGTTTATCTTCTGATATTGAGTTCTCCCGTTATAAGGCGAAGGTTGGTTACACATCTTTTTCGCTATACTTTAAAATAGTATCGTTAAAAAATTGATAGTGTTAGACTTATGTACAGTCATTAATCCTTGCCTTTCCCTATATATTCACTATACCCTGTATTCATTAGAAGGTATTTTATTCCTCAGTTTCAACATTTCTGTTTGAGGTTCAGTTTACACAATATTCGTTCTAACAAGTTTGTTCCAGAAATGATTCAATTACTCTCTAACCTAGTTTCCAGTCAAGTCCGTAGATTTTGGTCATTTATTTTGCTTTAGCCCGACCGGCGTTGTATTACGCATTGTGCGATGTTTTCCTCTGGGACCTTATTACAGACTGACGATGATGTGCGACACTTACACGCAAATTGACGGCTAACCTTTGTTCGCTATTTGATCTCGGCCGCCGTTTTCCTCTACGCTCTTTGGGGACATGGGCGGGAATGCGATTTTCAGTTATTAACTTAATCAACTACTTAAGTCCTTGTTTCACGGTGTCGAAAACGCTTCGACTGCTTGACAACCGCGAAGCACCGAACTTGTGACGAGTAACGGATTTATGAAGTTTGCTTGTCAGGAGAAGTTGACTGGTAATTTACTCGGATTGTCAATTACGTGAAATCTTTCAATAAAATTGGCTATTTCATTCATTGTCATAATTGTATAATTTTTAAGTATCCATCATAATTCGTACACCTTGCTGTTTGAAAAATAAGATTAGGGTAGAGCAGGGCACAAAGGTCCAATTTGACAATGAACAGTTATGTTGTAAAAACCAGAACAATTACTTCTCAAAAAATAACACACATCAAAAAAATAACTATCCAATTATATTCAGTAAAATTCCCATCCAGGATACGAACAGCTCTAATGTCTTATTTTTAATTTTAAACGTATTTTACAAAATAATAGCTATAATGTTAAACCGGGTAAATATAATTTTCATTGACACATTTTTTGCTAACACTTTATATATCCTTCATATATATCAAATTAATTTATATGTGTGTTTGAAAGTGTGTGTGTATGTGTGCGAGTGAATGACATAAGCCAAATAGCTCATAGAATTACTATGTATTCTGATTGCTATTGAAAACAAAATTTAAATAAATAAATAAATATATATGGGGAAGTCTACTAGTGGCGCACACCTCAGGTTATTTATAAATAAATCAAAATGTATTTTACGATATGTTTATTAAATTATAATTTATGTTAGATAACAAAGTTAGAAATCAAACTAAATCAAGAAAACCGCAATCTTTGCTAAAAATAATCAATACTATCAATCAAACTTTGGTATCAAAAAATATGATTTTAAACAGTGGCACCTAGTACCGGACATTTCAAAATAACCTGCATTGATTACATATGTAGCCAACCCCACATTCTGGAATGTCTGCACATGTGTCTTTGACGAATATTTTTAGATATTGCAAAAAAAAAAAATCACTATTCATCCACCCTTTTGGCTGGGCCACATTGAAGTTCTCAGCTGGTGCATTCACCATAAGCTTTTCATTCTTTGACTAAGAAATTGGTGTATGTAGTGACCGTTAGCACTCATACAGAACAAAATTAAATAATTAAAATAAATTACGTAAATTCTCATAAGAAATATCAATATGTTTACTGTCCGGCACTAAGGGACGACTTAGTGTCCGGTGCTAAAAGACAGACATTTTCGTTCATTTGGCGGCACCTACTAAAACTGGTTAAAAGATGTCATAATATTTTACCATTTTACGGATAACAATCAAGTACAACTTTTATCTTGGCATACCACTCAAATGTAAATGCATAAATATGCTAGAATTACTTCCATTGATATTTAGGTGACGCCGTAATTTTGCGCCTAAAACGGGAAAGGGTTGCTCTCGCCGTGGCCGTGTGTGTCACTGGCGAGGCTTGGCGCGTGATCCTGTACCTGTGTGCCCCCCGCGCCCCTTTCACTTGTATTTTGAAATGAAAAGATTTATACTCGCTTAAATAATACGTTTTAAATAGAGTGTTCGGTGCTTGCTGCCGTCCGGCGTTACGGGACTTCCCCCTATATATATATATATATTATATATATATATATATATATATATGTGTGTGTGTGTGTGTATATATATAGGGGAAAGGATTTTGACATATATATATATATATATATATATATATATATATTTGTCAAAAATATTCATCACAAGTCTCAATAAAAAATGAACTCCTAATATATAAGACAATTATTAAACCAATATGTCCCTACGGTCTACAACTATGGGGTGCGGCCAGTAAATCAAACACAACTATTCTACAGAGGTTCGAAAATAAAATTTTGAAAGAAATCTTGAACGTTCCAAAATATGCCCCCAACTGGTTAATACATCAAGCTCTAAGAATTCCAACTATAGAAGAAGAAATTAATTATTACTGCTTCAGATACAAAGCTCTTCTAAGTCGTCATCCAAACCAATTAGCGTGTAACCTGTTCAAGCATTTACCGCCAAAGCGTCTCAAAAAAAAAGAATCTGCAATGATTTACTACAACAAAACACATAATATCTATCGCCGGATAGCGATCATTCTCACGCTGTCAAATAAATATACCTGTAAATTAGATGAATGTACTGTGTTTATAGTTTGTTAAGTACAATAATACAAAAAAACTTATCAGCAGAGTAGGAATAACTATTAATTTTGTAATTGCTTTCACTAATTGAATTTACTTCTTTATTTCATATTTTTTATTACTTATGCCTTTGCCGGATTGAAGGTTCAGTTGGTCCTTTGCACCCCACCCACATGTAAATTTTTTAAAAGGTTATATAAAAACATCTGTCATAATCTAACATAAAAATAAAAATACATCATATAAAATTATTAAATAACGTATACTTGAAAATTTCATTAAGGTCTCGTAAACAAAAAAAAAACAGTGCACGGAACCGTAAAGACTAACTAAGAAAGGTAATATTTTTGTTATAGATTCTCAAACATGGACGTTTATCTCCCGAGAGCAACTGCTAGTTATACATCTTTAGTTCTCTACTTTCGAAAATTGTTATTAAAAAATTCATAACTTTATTTGATTTTGACATATTTGTGGTAGATTTTTTGCTAACGGACCTATAAGGCCCGTTCTCCCATACATACATCTCAAAAGGTAGGGTAGATGTAGAACATATATAGTCCCTATTTGCTGTTTAAACCAAACAAAATATAATTAGCAAGTTGTTCAAAAGCATACAAAGTTCGACTGAAAGAAAAATAAGTGACTAATAAGAGTGAGTGAAAATGGAATTTAATATATTTTTTATTTTTTTGAATATTTTTTTAAGTGCTAAGCCAAAAAACCGTGATTATCTTTATTTGCATAAAATCTGATTTAAAAGCTTTTACAGTAGTTCAATGCCAATTTAGAATTGATGTTATTAAATAAACTTTCAAAAAAAAAATTAACATATATGTTAAAAGTCATAAAAATTCAAATAAAACCCCGGTTATTCATTTTCGATTTATTATTTTCTAAAAACTATCTACATTCTTATCAAACTTAACTTTAAGGTTATGAGGTTCTCTCCTGTTTAATGTGCGTATTGCTTCCAAGGCAGACATAACGTTGTCGTACACCACAAACCCATATGCGTGGGTTTCTCTTCTAATCAGTGTCGTCTTCAGGACATTCCCACACAGTGAAAACACGTTTCTAAGACCAGACTCTTTAAGACCTGGTGGGATGTTTGTGATAAATAGTTTCACCTTCTTTTTTCCAATGTATTTCTTGTATAGGTGGCCACATGTTCCCGGCAAGTAACAATTGTCTTCTGAGTGATAGTGATCTGACATTGGGTCAAAATTGTTCAGATCCAGGTCCTCCTCCTTGGATTCCTCCATCTTTGCCGCATTATCTTTGGCTTCCTCTACCCTTGCCGCCTTATCCTTGGTATCCTCCAACCTTGCCGCTCTGTCATTGCTTTGCTCCACCCTTGCCTTAACATCTTTGCTTTCCTCCTCCATCCTTGCCGCTCTATCCTTGGTGTTATCCATCTTTTCATTGAAAATGAAACATTTTAGTTGGAATATGTATAGTACAAAAAATAACTAGAAATTATTTATTGCTTATATTAGAAATAGTACAATTTTTATAAATCACTAATATTTAAAAAAATGTTAATTAATTATTAGTCGAATAAAAGCTAAGTATAAAAACAAGTAAAGCACAAAATGTCGTATCAGTATCAATAATGATAAAGCAATCCTTGAAATAGATAAATCCCATGTCCAATCTGTATTTATATTTAAAGAAGAACTAATAGTTCGTAACTATAAACTGGACTGAAGTAAAAAGTTAGAAAATCAAAATTTTTTAATTACCAAGTTGAATAAACTATGTTTAACTTCGGTTGGATATAAATCTTAATTGCAAACTTTTGCAAGGCTTCAATAACGGCTGAAGATTAGCATATTATATAAACTTACTTAGAAACACAAATCTCACAAATGCAAAATAGAAATTTGGAATAAGATCAGAATTAAATGTCGAAAATTTTTGTCTCAAAAATTATTATATTTTTAACAGCGCAGCTTTTTTAGTTATGTATATATAGCAATTTCATTTCAGCTGTTTTTAGTTATGTATATATATAGCATTTCATAAAACTATAACAGATTGAACAAAAAATTGTCAAAATTTTGAGGTGTGTTTTATATGTTAATATTAACGTAAAAATCATTAGATATATATATATATATATATATAATATTATATCTTCTATATATATAAAAATAAGTCGAGTTTTTTTTCCTGACAAAATAACTCTAGAATGAACGCACGAACCGATTTCGACAATTTTGCATTCTTTGGAAAGGTCTCGCGTTCCGCAAGGTTTATAGCTAAAAAATTAGTGGGGCATGGCATCGTGCCCTGATGCAAATTGCTGGAACTTTACGCACCGTAATTAAACCAAGTAATAAAAATAATCAATAATGTGTTTTAGATAATTGCAAATAGATTATCTTCTATATATATAAAAATAAGTCGGGTTTTCCTTCCTGATCAAATTTTTCCTTTTCAAATATAAAACAAACAAAATTTCTTCATCTTTTTCACGAAACCATCTGGTGGAAAACGGAGTTCGTCGGGTTTGCATATATATATTATATATATATATATATATATATATATATTATGTGACATAATGTAAGATAGATCAGAGGATCCTATTTCATTTTAGCACTCACATAGTTCGCAGTTTAGGTTATAGAAAATTGTAATTTTCTGATTGCTAAATAAATC
Organism: Ctenocephalides felis; assembly: GCF_003426905.1. NCBI lineage: Eukaryota > Metazoa > Arthropoda > Insecta > Siphonaptera > Pulicidae > Ctenocephalides > Ctenocephalides felis. The sequence goes on from NW_020538040.1 coordinate 151,363,089, forward strand.
TATTACAAAAAAATATTAACGTAAAAAATTGTTCAGGGTATGTTCAAATATGTAGGTATCTTAAAAGATTATGCAAATTTTCAAAGATGAGAGAATGTTAATAAAGTCT
>NW_020538040.1:151364197-151712037 GCF_003426905.1 Ctenocephalides felis
ATTTTCAAATATATTTTGAGGTATCTGCAAATGTCAAGTATGTATGTTTGCACATTTCTGCTAAAAGCTGCAAAAAGATACTGAACAAGATGAATTTGATGATATTTTTTTCGCAGAATTTTGCATTTAAGGAGTAAAGGACCAGAAAACGAAAGAAGTTATAAGATTTTATTTTATCATGCAGAAAATTTCTATATCGGAGATTTTTCAATTTTCTGTCACTTGACCTCTAATTGACTTTTGAAAACCAAAACTACTTTTGATATGAACATGATCATTTATTTCTTGATAGCGACGTAAGATTAAAGGTGATGACTAGATACAATACTTTTGCCCTGTTCTTTAAAATAGTATCATTTTCAAAATGGTTTCTCGGACCATTTTCCTCGCGGACCTTTATGCTCCGCTTTACCCTACTTCAAAACGCTTATTCATCGTTCGAGAGAAACTCATAGTTTTATGCTTGACATCATATTTGATAGCGTATATTTACATTATATTCGTTCTTTCATTTTATATGACTTTTGGTACAGGGAAAATGCATTAAAGAAAGCTCAACATAACGAACGTGAATTTTAATTCGATATTTTATATGCCAACATTGGACGTCGCAGACTACATGGAAATTGGCTCGAGGAACGATACTGCATTCGGTGACCTCGGTAAAAATTTTAAACTATCTGAAATAATGAAACTTCTGAAAATTAAACTTGTCATCAAAAGCAAGGATAGAGAATTTTTTTAATATAGCAAAAATGCAATATATTTATCATATAACATATTATTATTAAAGCTATAACGCAATATATTAATAATATAAATCATAAATAATCATTTTCAATAAAGCGCAACATTTACGGCAACATCTAAATTCTATCTAAATAAATAAATCTAAATTTTATGTGATTTATAATGAGGTTTTTAAAAGCAATAATAATATAAATATTTTATATTGTAGCGTCTTTAATAATTTGCAAGAACTTTATAAATGTCAATATTATATTTTTATATAGAATAAAGCAGAACTTAAAAGTCCGCAGAAAACGTGGAACATCGTTATATATGAGGAGTTTTACGGCCATATATAAATATTTGGAGCAGAGTGGGGCATAAAGGTCCAATTTGTGTTTGAGCAAATTTATTGTAAAAACCAAACCAATTACATTACAATAAATTAAACATATCAAACAAATAACTATTTGATTATGTTTAGTAAACTGTCCAGCTGAATCATCAATTCAAAAATGTTGTTTTTTAAAAATTTGTCACCTGGTCTTTTTTACCCCATAGGCGGGTTAAAATGAGACGCCCAGGGGCACACAGGCTAATTTTTTTTTTACTTTAAAGTAATATCACTAAATAATAGCTACATTATTCAATAAATGTAAATTATTAATTTTCTGGGTACATTTTTACAGAGATAACACTGTAAATAACCTTGATCTGGAATTTTGTCAGAAATATTCATCAGAAGAGTTGCATAACTATTAGTTTAATTTATCTTTATTTTTTAACTTAAGTTCTTTTATTTTAATATTTCCTATTGTTTACACCTATGTCAATGTAAAGGTTTTGTTGTTACTTTTCACTCCACCCACATGTGAGCTGTTATAGAGGTCATTTAAAAAAAAATGAATCTAACTTACGAATCTAAAATACTATACTGGTTGTTAAACCGAAAATCTCAGTTGAGTATATGGAATAAACTTCTTCTTTACAAAGTCATGTTAAAACCGTACGGAATACAGCATTGGGAAACGGCGCGTAACTCCAACATCGCCATAATACAAAGATTTCAAAACAAGATTTTGAAAGAAATTATAAACGCACCCAAGTATGTCCGAAATTGGTTGGTTCATACAGATTTGAACATTAACACTGTTAAGGAAGAAATTGAAAAGTTTAGTCTGAGATATACAAGGATAGAATTCAGAACCACCCCTAACATCATTTTTTTATCTCTTTTATTTAGCCGTTTATCTCCTCATATCAACGTCGTAAGAATTACAGTGATATCTGGTTACACATCTTTTTCCTTCTACTTTAAAATAGAAAACTAGTTGAAAAAGTCTTTACTTTGTTTTTGAGATAATGGTAGTGGACCTTTTACCCCGCGGACCTTCAAACTCAGCCTTTTCCTATATAAAATATATAATCGTATGATTTTATTATCCCTTTGAACTAAAACCAGAACGTGAAGCTTTGATGCAATGATGTATTTATGCGTTATTATTTATTATGCACCGACGACAAATATGGAAATAAGCGATGAAATCGAGTCAAGGTGTTCTACTGAAGCAGAAGCTGAGAGTTTAATTGAAGTTTCTCCCGACTAAAAGCTGAGACGCTAATTTGAGATTGTGCTATCAAATAAGCGCTGTTTGCTTATTAAGTAATTCAAAATAGTAAAGACAGAGAAAATGTAAGCACAGATACGGTAGAAATAACATTGTGTGTATTTGCAAACATAGTATGGCGCAATTTCCAGTAAAGATTATTGAACAATTTAGTTTTATAGTTTTGTACATAGAGCATTTGACGCAATCATCATATTGTTTCAGTCCTTCTTTTTATTACTGTCATTTTTACAGGGTGTCCCAGAAATTAACGTCAAGCCGAAACGGGGTGATGAAAAGTTGGCACACTTAATCAGGATTGTAACATGATGAATTACTTGATAATTTTATTATAAAAAAAATTCGAGTAAAAAAATAGAAACCTAAATTAAAAATCGAAATTTTTCCATTATAAATTATCAAGTATTTTACCATTTTACAATCCTGATTAAAAGCGCCGACTTTCATAAAACTTGCCAACACAGTACATTTTTTTAAAAGAAGGGTTTTTCAAAAATGAACAATTTTAAAAATCATAAATTCATAACTCAACAAAAGTCTTGTTTTAAAAAAAAGTGTTATTATTTTTTACTGTGGTTCTAATGTTATTGACAGTTACAGTTTCAAAGTTTAAATGAACAAATTTAATAAAAATTAGTCAGAATAGCCGAAAAATGGTTATAATTTCACCAAAGCTCTAGGTTGCACTTAAAAGCTCATAATTTTCTAACAACGTGAGATTTTTTTTCAATTTTTTTTCACTACAGTTAAGGTTAATACTATCATACCCCGTTTTGTCTTGACATTAAGTTCTGGGACATCCTATAATAATAATAGAAAGTACTACTCTAGGGAGGGTCAGTGAGCTGAGTTCAACTCCTACTCGATTTAGGGATGAATAGTGTGAGAGATTTTCCATTGCCATTTCACACCGCAGTGCCCGAGATGAAAACGTATTTTTAATCTAAATGAAAATGGACAAATCTACTGCACGATATTAATCTTTCTGAGCGCTGGCTCAAACTTTATATTTATATATATATATATATATATATATATATATACATATTATTCTTCATGTATTAAAATGTTAATTTTTAGTTTAATCGTGCACTATGTTTTTTCCCTGCTGAATGATAACACATTTTGTTCTCGATGTTATAATTTTAAATAAACAGTACATTTTATTTCGACGCATTGGCTGAAAAATAATTATATACAAATATATATATATATATATATATATAAATATATGTATATATGTATATATATATATATATATATATATATATGCAATTATTATTTATGGCGAGCATAACATAGCTGTCATAATGGAAACGTTTATTTTAAATACTGCTCCGATGCGTTTTATATTCAAAACAGTAAAATTGAACGCAAATAAAATATAAATAGATCTGACAAAATTGAAAATATAGTTGAAATCTCCATAAGGTTATTGCATGGTGTTGTTGCAAGTTTTCAACTAGCTTCTCAGTAGGTCAGTCACCTGTTACTTTTAGAGCAAAAATTTCATCTTAATTAGGAAAATTTTTTCCTTAATGAATTTCATTAAAAACTTTATTAACTTCTGTATTTTATGTAAGCAATTTCATGAAACATAGAATGTATAGACGTATTGTATATATATAATAGTTTCTTGAGCGTCATCGGTTTTTAATTGACCAAAGAGATCTTAAATTATTTAACCGTTATGTGTAATATTTCATCTCGCATTTTCTATTTGTTATTGGAATTTTAAATTTGAAGTTTAACATATAAGCAAATTAGAACTCCGAAGCTTTTTTCCGTAAAAAAATGTTGTGTCAGTATATCTATTGCCATGTGGAAAAGTTTCAAGGCATTATATAAATACAATATCAATTCCCAATATTATTAAGCATTAGATTTATATCTCAAAACACTTCATATTACAAAAGACCATGACAATAGTGTAACTAATACCGTTGGCCAATATAAAAGCTTTTCTTCGAACTATATCATTTACTCTTCACTATTATATGTATCTACATGAGCTATGCTTTTTCCTTCGTATATTATATTCCTATTTTATACGTACTTATATAATTTAATATCACTTTTTGTATAAAAATTGTAGTAGGTTAAATACTTTGAACATGTACATACAATTACACATGCAAGTTCACACACGAAATTTCAGGTTTGATGCACAAATCGGATAGCCTAATATCAAGCAGTATTGATATCGTTTTTGTCTTGAAAATATAGATTTAAAATATGTTTATAAGTAAAAATAGCCTTTTACTGGTATTGTTGCATCAAATTAAAAATATATCATATCACCGTTTAAAACCCACGTAGTAAAGAAATATCGTAAATGTATAGTGAAATAAAGTTAGTTATATTTAGCTATTTATTTAACAATTTCCACTGTTTAATTTGAAAATAAATTTAGTTTTTCTTACCTTCTTACATTTACATGCATAATATTTAATTCAAATTAATTCCTTTTTAGTTTAATACATATGCTTCTGTTAACAAAGAAGTAAATGTAGTAATTTTTTTTATTTTGTAAACTAACCCTGTATTTTTTATCGGATATTTTACCAAGGTGTGATTGACGAATATACTCGCCATGGGTTCGATTCGGAATACACAAAACTGGTCGATTAGAGCGCTATAGTTAACTGGTTAAATAGTAGATCCCGGAATTGTTTTTCCCTAGCTTCATTTAAGAAAATCGTTAACAGTCCGAACTTCCTTGCCTTAAATTATGTATGACCTATAGAAATCGTGACACAAAAATAGTGAGAAAATTCCCGCTAATGAAAATTAACGTCTATTCAATCTTTGGGATAAAAATAATCCCCAACTGAATTGTGCATGCACATACAAACGCTTCTACCTTCTATTCACAACGCAGTGGAATATATTAGCGAATACGTCGACAAACAGATCGAGCTACGCCAACGTATATGCAAATAAACATTCCTCGATGTGTACTTGCGTTTCAGCCCTTCGTTCAATTACCGTTTCTAAATCAATTTCCAATACTGCATTTAATTTTAATTTGGGCTCCGCTCTATTTATATTCATTGCAAACGTGGAGCTCGGCGGCGTCAAGATTACAGGCAGGACCGCATGCCGGCAACTCGATCGTTACGGATTTAATCTTGATGCCTGCGACAGCTTAGCCCCTGATAGAGTAAACTTTAATTCAGAAAGATGAATTTTCAAACTTTTCACGAGCGACGTGAATTCTTTACACTGGTATACTTGATGAAAGTTCATATTTTTAGAAACTTATATTCAGAGTGCTAAATATAAAATAAACTTCAGAACTCCAGGCGTCTGATGAATATATTTTTACAAACGCATTTTATAAATATCTGGTACAGATCAATCATTAATTTTGTTACCGGTGAGAGTTACAAAAATACTATTAACTATCAATTATTTATTAAAATTGTTAAATATACGACGGAGAAGGTTCAATACTTTTAAATTAGATTCTGTATTCTGAATGAAAATATCTATTTTTGCAATATGTAGTGTAGACTTGGTACGGTTGTGCCACCTTTTTCGATCAGCAATAAATAATTTTCCGTAAGATAAGTTATAGTAATCGCAAAAAAATCTAAAATGAAAATTTTTATACATCTTTGTTTCACAAGTGTCTGAACATTTTGGCAAACGTTAGAAAAAATGTATGTATGTGTGTGTGTGTTTGCGGATACAAATTTTTGTCGACGATTTCAGGAACAGGCAGGTCTAGCCATTCCAAAGATACGGGACAACAAATGCCAAAAACAATAACTCAGTTTTTAAGAGAACGGAGCATCCGATTTTAATAATTGAAAGATAATTTTATTTGTACTGCCAAGATGAAAATCAGATTAAATTTTTGGAAAGGCAGGTATAGCTGTTTCGGAGATCTAGTAAAAAAAGTAAAAAATGTCATTTGACGGTCAAAAATGATCATTAGACATAAGTACATCAAATTATTAGATTTTAATATTATATGATGGAGATTTTAATAATGTGTATCAATGTTTTTTACATTCCGTTCCGTGAAATCGTTTGTCTGTTAAACGACGACGCGACGCTCACGCGCTTCCATATTTCGTTCCTATCCAGCTAAAGCAGTGCGATTGCTTTGAAAAAATTTGAAAAAGTTCAAAATTTTGAAAATAATTCTAAATAAAAAAAAAACAAAATTTTCAAAAAAAAATTTCCAAAAAAATTTTACATTTCTCGAAAATCAAATGTTTTCTTAACAATCTTTCTTAAAAAAAATATTTTTTGGTACGGGAGGTTCTAGCAATTTGCCTTAAGGCACGATGGCAAACACCACTAGATTTGTTAATTCATCAGTTATCTGGACAAAAAGTAAATTAAATGGTAATTTCAACATTTATGTACATGAAAACACTTATTAATTATTTTATTTGATTAATCATAAAATCAAATCATACAGATAAAAGGCGATTGTCACAACCGACAACACTCTCAGGACGGTTGTATGAGTCAAAAACATAGATTAAGAAACAATAGCTATAAACACCTAAATTATTTATTAACGACTTTTATTGTCATATTTATTTGAACAAAGTTTTTAAGTATAATGTAATATTGAATACATAACTAAGCAGAATTTTTTAAACAAAGCTAACAAGAAATCTTTGTAAAAGCTTTTTTCTGTATTAAATTTTTCTTTCCCTTTCTCTTTCGTATTTTGTCTTGGTTAAGTTAGATTTTGCCTCATCTGTTTCTGTAACCGTACCCAACACACACTTTTCAAACAAATAATCGTTATGACTGAGCTAAATTATCTAAGCAAAAACTAATTGGTGATAATAAACTGCTAATGTTCAACTTACTAAAAATCAGTGCTCTTATTTGTATACGAGTATCAGTTGTTATTAAAATAATTTGGTCATAAAAACTTACTTTAGACTCTTTAAGATCAATGCGGTCTACATATCATGTTAATAATGGAAACTTGTTTGAACAAACCTACTACATCTTTTACTACATCTTTTACTCCTTGGACCCCCTCTCAAAATTATAGTTCAGCTGTTATGTCGACTGTACCCAGTCTCCTCTACCATTTGACATTTGCTATGATTATTTGACATATATTAAAAAAGTTCATTAGATATAAGTTTCTACCTATAGCTTCTATGATAAAAAAGTGAATTATGATGCAATTCTTTTGCTGTTCAAATGTCATACAGGAAATAGTATCCAGAATATAGATGAATATACTTTTATAAATGCTTTTCATAAAAATATCGCAGTAAAGAATCAATAATTGTGTTATTATTGAGAGTTAAATATAACAAACCTTTAATTAATATAATTATTTCCAATAATAACATTGGCATCTGATGATTTATTCACACACAAATTAGCTATATATAAAATACTTTTTAAACTAAAATCTTTTTTTGTTTTAAAAATTATTAATTTAATTACAGTTTCAATTATAAATATTATCTTTATTTCGGGAATATGGAAATTTGTCTTCTTCAGAAAGTTTTTATACTTTTATGTACTATTTTAATTATTTGAGTTTTATAAGGATTCTTTGTTTACCTTAGAAACCTTTTTTTAAATAAACTTTTTGAACATTACACTGTAAAATTATAATTGAAAATGTATGATATAATAATAGCTATCCAGAAAAACTTTCTTATATATTTTTAAAAAACTTCTGATTGATTCTTCTGATATATATATATATATATATATATATATATATATATATATATATATATATATATACGTATGTAAATATTTAAATTAACAATGCATTTTATGCAGATTAAAAATGTTTCGTTTATAGCATTCCGTACAATATCTACTACATAAAATGAATCATAAAATAACAAAATATTTCACTAAATGGAAATTTCAGTAAATGCTACTAAAGCAGAACGTTCAGTTAACAAACTAAAGCCCGGAAATAAATTGTACTAAAACAAAACGAACGTTTTGTTAGCAAAAATAAAATTGTGAACTTATGAATATATGAAAATATAAATTTTAATTAAAGGGCTCTAGGAGAAAGCATATGAGTCATTAAATTATTTGTTTATATCAAAAGATTGCAAAGTAGTTTGGAAACTAAACCCGAAAAAAATATTTATATTAGTATACTTCTAAAGAATTCTAAAGGTAATTAACCTAGACAATATTTATGATCTTTTATTAACGAATTACTTATATTTGAAAAGGTATAAAAAGATTTCTAAATTATTACCATGTTCCATGTCCATATAAACGTGATATTCTGATAAATATTTTACGTGTTCTATTTCATTTATCGATTGAATTCAATAAGCACATTGGTTACATTAAATGAAATTAACTGCAAATTGGTTTATTTTTATACATTGCTATTAATTTTAATTAAATCTAATTGACTTCGTGTTTGACAAAGCTTGATAAATGTCCAGATAGGTTCTTGGTGCTAATTCTTAATGTGTATTTACACATGTACAAACACATTAAACGTGTTCGTAAATAAATACACATAGAAATGTATATATATATATATATATATATATATATATATATATATATATATATAATCCTGCAAAGAATGTACCAAACGATGTTGGTAGGTTCCATTAAAAGTTGTAGTCGGGATTGCAAATAGTAGTAATAGTGCAAAAGTAGTACAATACTTGTTACTTTCATTCTGAAAAAAAAGTGAGTGAAAAATAAAAACCTGAAATTCACACAATTTTCTATCGCAGTTGAGCTATCGAAAAATTGAGGATATCAATTAATATAAACTCTAACAACTTGTGTTTTTGATGACAGCAAGCGGAAAAGAGATATAGGATAGGGCAGGGCACAAAGGTCCAATTTGATTTTAAGTAAATATGCTGTCTTAACCAGATGAACTATATCACAACACATAACACACATATCAATTAAACAACTGTCAAACAATGCTCAGTAAAATTTCCAGTTAATTACTAATTATAGCAATGTGTTCCTTCACTATTTTTCTAAAATTTGTCATTTATTTCTTATTCACCCCGTAAGCGGAGTAAGAAGAGGTAGACAGGGGGCAAATAGATCCGATGTCTTATTACAAAATAATAGATATATTATTCAAACAATGCAAAATATTAATTTCATGGGCACATTTTTCAAAGTGATAACACTGTACGTAATCTTGATCTGGTATTTTGGCAAAAATAAATAATAATTTATTTTATTTGTCTTTTGCACAATTGTTATTTTGTAACATAATTCACTTTTTTGTTTACTCGTTTTTAGTGTTTATACCTTTGCCAGGGTAATGGTTCAGTTGGTCCTTTTTACCCCACTCACATGTAAGCTGTTACAGAAGTTATATAAAAACATCTGTTAAATCTAACTTAAAATTAAAAATAATTCTCATAAAACAATAGAATAAAGTATATTCAAAAATTGTATTAAGGTCTCGTAAACTAAACAACAGTTCTCACAACCGAAAAAACTATCAACGAAAGAAAATACATTTGTTAAAGATTTTTAAACTCCTGTCTAGTTATATATCTTTCTCTCTACTTTCGAATATTGTTCTTGAAAAATTTATAACTTTTTTGATTTTGATATGTCGGTGGTAAACCTTTTTACATGCATACCTTTGACCCTTGATCTACTCTTTCCCCCCCCCTCTCTCTCTCACACACACACACTCTTTCTCTCCTCACACACACGCACTCTTTCTCTCCTCACACACGCACTCTTTCTCTCCTCACACACACACACTCTCTCTCCTCACACACACATTCTCTCTCTCCTCACACACACACTCTCTCTCTTCTCACACACACACACTCTCTCTCTTCTCACACACACACCCTCTCTCTTCTCTCACACACACACACACTCTCTCTCACGCACACTCTTTCTCTTTCTCTCTCCCACCCTTTCTTTTTCTCTCTCTCACTCTTTCTTTTTTTCTCTCTTCTCTTCTCTGTCTCTCTTCCTTTCTCTTCTTTATCTCTCTCTTTCCCTTTTTCCTTCTTTCTCTTTGTCTCTCTCTTTTTCTCTCTTTTCCTCTTTCTCTCTCTCTCTCTCTTATATATATATATATATATATATATATATATATATATATATTTATATACCAAAATGCATCTGAATAATATAATATGCATAACTAATGCTTTTCCAATACTTCGTTGTATTAAATTTACGCATGATACGCGATGTAATATATGCATGGTAGAGCTAACAATATGTACATAATTCTGAGGTATTACACATTCACTCTATTCGCTCTATTCATTCTATTCATGAAAAGCATGTCCATTTCCCGAGCATAAACTAAGTCTTTGATAACTACGCGAAAACATAGAGGGACAAAAAATCGAAAGTCTCAGGATATATTAGGATGGAACTAAAAATAAGTTGGTACCGGTTTCATCTTCTATCAACCGCCCAAGGGCTTGGTCTGATGGCAAATGATATCCGCAGAAAAACAGCGTCGTGTGCAGAAAACCATCCGCCGAATTGATCGTAACTGTTCTTGATAGTGTTGGACGCGATATTTCGCTTTTGTTCAGCTCGCCTTGCACCGCAGGCATGTCGGTTGCATAGATGTATTAAAGAAATATGTCGACAGTTCGTAACTCTCACATACCCATTTTGTATTATACTTTGTCGAAAACTACTGCAGAAATCGCAAAATCACTCCCTGCTATTGTATAATAATACCATCATGCGACGAGATTTTGATTCAACGCTGTTCACGAGATAGACGACGTTAGAGATGCAATATTTTTGAATTAGATTTTGTATTCTGTATGAAAATATCTAATTTTTTCTATAGGGTAGAGCGGAGCTTACGGGTCCGCGGGTAAAAAGGTCCACCAACAACAACATTTGACAACTTTTTTCAACAACAATATTTGGAAGTACAAGGAAAACATGCATAACTAGCCATCACCTTGATAGTTACGATTCGCTTTCAGGAGATAAACAGCAATGTTTGAAAATTCATAACAAAATATTTTCTTTCGTTGTTAGTTTTTTTTTGTCTGTGAGCACTGTTGTTTAGGGTACACGTTATTTAATTGTTTTATAAGAAGAATTGTCAATTATAAGTTTGATGCAACAGTTATTTATACATTCTCTATGAAAAGCTTACACCTGGGTGGGTAAAAAAGACAAACTGAACCTTTACCCTGGCAAAGCTGTAAATAATAACAAATGTCAAATAAGAAAGTGAATTAAGTTAAATAAAGCAATTTTACAAAATATAAATTAAATAAATAGTTATTCCAACTCTGCTGATTAATATTTCTGACGAAATACCAGATCAAGGTTTCTTACAGTGTTATCTTTGTAATAATGCTGCACCCATTAAATTTTTATTTTATATTGATTGAAGAATGTAACTATTAAAATTAAAATAAGGCTTCCGACCTGTTTGCCCATGGCCGTTCCAATTGACCCCGAACATGAAGCAAAAAGGACCAGTTTACAAATTTTTGAAAAACTGCAAAAAGGACACATTTCTACAACGATGAAGTATATGGGAGCTTTACTGAACAAACTCAGATATTTGTTAGTTTGATATTTGTTACTTGCTGTGGTAATTTTGGTTTGGTTTTCACAATATATTTGCCCAAAGTCAATTCGGACCTTTGTACCATATCCAGTCCTATGTATTATTTGCTATTAATATCTGATCTATATTAAAGTTCAAATTGGTTGTGACATATTAAAACCATTTCATGTGATATAAAATTCTAACAATAGATTCTGCAATAATGGATGGAATTGTGATAGCGATTCTTTGCTGTTCATATAATGTACGGGGGATATAGTATCTAAATTTAAAATATAGTTATAATAGAGCATAAAATATATTGCACCGCAAAATTATTGCAACAAGAAAATTAAAATTACTATTTTCTAGTATTAAGAACATCGTCTGAATAAAGTTACTGAATTAATGTTAGATAATCTCAATTGACTTTTGAAATTTGTAATATTTATAAGTAACTCTTTTTGTAATCGACATATACATATGTGTATGTATATGTATACATGGTGTCCTGTGACGTAACGGTTATTAAAAATATACTGTTATACAAAAGTATAAAACTGCATTATAATCTGATCATTTTACAAATTAAAAATTCCTACTCTATCTTCAAAACCAACTTTGACTCATGGTTAACTCGTGTTACCACATCACTCCCCTTGTGAGTTGATTCTGTTATATATTAAAAAAAACGATGTACCTATTAGAAAATCATGAACTGTTGTAATTGGTGTTCTTGTAACGATTTTAAACCTTTGAACGTAGTATTATTAGTATCTATAAATATTTCAATTTAAGATAAAGGATATATTTTTTATTAAGTTCAAGTTTACAAAAAATATATTAAGGATACATATGGAACAAAATTATAGTAAAATGAAATGTATATAATCAAGAGCTAAGCCTCTGTTAATGTGTTCGTGAGATTTCAGTTATAATTTTATTCTTATAACTAAATGAATTTAGACAGCTTTTTTTAATTTTTCTACATATCGAATAAAGTACTTTCTATCATAATTTTTGATATAATTTTAAATATAAATTTCAGGATGGTGTTTTCTTCCTTATACGATAATTTTGCATGTACCAAACATTTCATTGGCAAAAATTTATAGTCTTCAGCCTGATGGACTCACAATTGGTATGAAGTTTTTTTTAATCTATATTCTTTAAAATAATAATGTTTTTAGACAAGAAATGTACTGTAAATTTAGTGATTCGATATGAAACTTTTACTGCACGAGTATTATCTTAAGATATATGCACAGGAAATAGTACCAAAGTAAACAAACTATAATATTCCTCGCAACTTCAATTTGAAAGAATATCTATTGATCTGCTCAACTGCCAACAACTTTTAAAAGTAGTAAAGTTGAAAGTTACTGAAAGCTCAGTTGGTTTTAAAATGAAAACAAACTCGAACAGATCCGGTTTAAATTGCTTGAGTTAAAAAAAACATGACCATTATACTTGTACCTAAAAATGAAAGATATAAAGTGACGTAGGTTTTTTAAATTTGTCCAAATACTCAAATGTAACTTGAGAAATTTCTGTATGTAATAAATGAATATTAAAATTTGATAACAATTTTTTAAAATAAACTATAAACTTTTTCTTTTGCTTTTAGATCTTACAGTTCTTAAATGAGAACGATTTTATTTATCATTTGGCTAATAAAGGTTTTTGCTTCATTAGCAATATACTCATGCTATTTATTATTTGTATATATTTTTGCACAATATTTTTAATTGAGTTTCGAATGAAGCAAGTTTGTATAAGAATTGTCATATGTAGTATATTTTTAGCATGAGAATTTTAGCAAATTAGCATTTAGAAGCAATTACTTTTGCTTACGTTTAATTAGCGTAATTAGACGACAAACCCATTGAACTGCAATCTTTGAAGAAGTTTCTTTGACAACGTAAACATTTAGCTTTATTTGAAATATTTGATTCAAATTTTCTATTTTTTTTAATTATTATTTATAAGAACAATCAATATGTTCACATACTTTATTATATATAATTGCACATGCGTAAAAAATAAAAATAAAAAAAAAATTATTAAATCAATAAAAATAATGAAATCACAAAAAATTATAACGTAATTAGTTTTTATATCTTTATTCAATTATAATAAATTTAAATTTTAATTATTATTTATCAAGTAAACAAATTGAATTTATTATATGAAAGAATATTACTATAAGGTTTAAATAGTTCATTTGAAATTTTGAATAACGATAATAACATTTTTGCATTTTTGTCAAGTTTTTCAATATATTTTATACAATATATTTTTATAATATAATATAAAGTATATAATCATTATACTATCAATTAGTTATAACAATTTATTAAATTTATTAATATTTTATTGCAAGATTAAGGGGGCAATTTTCCGATAAAATAGAAATGTTATGTTATAGGACTATCTTCGCAAGAACAGTCAAAAAGACATAAGACCCAACCTACAAAATTTTATCATAAGTGCATCTTTCTGATGTCTCATTGATCACACTTGCGTGAAGTTAGGTTTTATGTGTGAATCGCCTGATCTCACAGCAAATACATATTTGTGTGACAGTTATTACTAGCAATTCATACTAAGATAGACCCTTATAATAGCGTTGCCATATCATTTTTTTCTGCAAAACGTATCATCTTAAATTATGCGTTAGTATTGCTTTAAAATTTGAAAAATGTGAAAAAATTAAATTTTTAATAATTTTCTAATTTCTTTAAAGTATTGTACTTTTTTCAAAAATTTGAATTTTGTTTATATTCTGATATTTTTTGAAAATTTTGAACTTCTCTCAAAGAAATCGTGCTGCGTGGCTTTTTTAGAGAAGAAATAACGAAGCGCGAAATTAACATTCGAACGGAACCCATAGAAGCGTAAACAAAATTTATACTTATTATTAGAATCTCTATAAAATATCAGATAATTTGGTGTGCATAAGTCCAATGATCATTTTTGACCGCAAAATGGCATTTTTTTCTTTTTTTACTTGACCTCCGAAACCGCTAGACCTGTCTTTACTTAAGTTTTATCAGTTCTTTATTTTGTCAACACAAGCAAATTTTTTTTGAATGATTGAAATCGGATGCTTCGTTCTATCAAAAACTGAATTACAATTTCTGGCTCTTTATGCCACGTATCTTCAATACGGCTGCACCTGCCTTAGCCAAAAACTAATCAGCACGTCTCCTTATCAGTATGGTTCGAATGTTTTTCGAATCATTCAAATCGGTTGAACCAAATCGTCGACAAAAAATTGTACACATACACACATATATCAATTTTTTTTAAGGTATGCCAGAATATTCAGAAACCTTTGAAACATAAAGATATATAAAAATTTTCATTTTCAATTTTTTTGCGGTTACTATAACTTACCCTACGGGAAGTTAAATACCTAATTTTATATAAATAGAATTGTTTATCGAAGTTAACTAATATCGAAGGAATTAATCATAAAATTTAATTAACATAGAGCAATTTAACTAGAAGTATATTAGTAAGTCACCAAGCGTATTACAAGGGATTACCTAATGCATATGGAACTAAGTTGAAGCAGCACTAATCGCAAGTTTAAGGAGCACTTTGTCAGAGTACTCGCCCACACAGACAGACAAACAGGTAGAATTCTCACTTCTCTACTTCATTAAATAGCTAATCCTCTATACGGATTATTGGTTCGAGTCTATTTCTGAAGTTAATGACTTGTGAGCCCTGCTCAATCGTTATCAAAAATATACGACCTTCACGAGGCGATAATAATTTTCGAGTTATTCAAAAGCTTTTGACGAGGGGTGTGACATTTCAGTCAATATAACGCTTGGGTAGATAAGTGATACTTATTTCAAGTAGTGATCGCTTTTTACTTAATTAATGATGGTAGGGAATTCTTACAGGCATTTTTATGGAGTTAGAAATGAAAGAATTTGGTTATGCCATTACATAGATAAACTAGTTGTGTATGGCATCGTGCGTTAAGGCAAATTGCTAGAACTTCCCGTACCGTAGCAAAATATGTTTGAGAAATATTAAACGTTTTCATATAGATTATTATAAATACTGTAACATTGTCTAATATTTATAAGAATTATATAAATTGAATTGCAAAGTTAAAATTATTTATTTAAAGTATATAAGTGAGCTTTAGAACTTTAGCTAGAATTAAAATTAATCTCTGAATTATTTTCGATATATAAAAAAAATTGTGAAAAAAAATTTGAATTTTTTTTTTCAAAAGCAATTATTTTATCATAACAAGCAAAAACGTTTTTTGAATCATTCAAATCAGATGCTTAGTTCCCTCAAAAACTCCTTTTTTTTGCATATTTAGCTTGGTATCTCAAAAACGGCTGAACCTGCCCTTGCCAAAATCTAATCACTACTTCTCCCTTCATTACGAATTTAATGTTTTTTAGATCATACAAATCGGATGCTCCGTTCTCTCAAAAACTCGATTTCTATTTTTTGCACTCTTTGCTCCATATCTCTGAAACGGTTGTACCTGCTATCAAAAACTAATCAGCACATCTCCCTATCAATAGGTAGCAAACCATTCAAATCAGTTGATCCCTGCGCCTGAAAACGTGGACGAAAAATTGTATCTATACATACATACAAACACACACATCTATTTTTTTAGGTATGCCAACATGCCAACAAACCTTCAACACGTGAAGAAATGTAAAAACTTACAATTTCGATTTTTGGACGATTACAATAACTTATCCTATAGGAAGTTAACAAGTATCAATATTAGTAATAGTACGTACGATGTTGATAATTATCTTTTAGTGATCAAATCTCGATATTACAATCTCTTAAATTTAATACTAGGTTAACTATAAATGCGTATTTTTATATAGTAGTCGAGACTGGGTACGGTTGTGCCAAGTTACGGTAGTGACAGGAAGGTCCGCAAAGGGAGGAAGATGTAGTATGTTTGTTCGAACACGTTTCCATTAGAGCATATAGACTACTCTACATTAATATGATCAGTAGACCATATTGCTTTTAAAAAGTCAAAAGTAAGATTATTCTTACGATTTTTTTAATAATAACTGTTACTTGTATACAGATCGATCACTTTGTCTATTATTTTGCTGTAAGTTAAACTTTAGCAGTTAATTATCAGCGATTAGTTTTTGCGTAGATAATTTAGCTCAGCCATAACGATGGTTTGTTTTTAAAAGTGTGTTTTGGGTTCGGTTGTGACATGTATTTCTTGTCCTTTGTGAAGATTAAACAAATAAAAAAATCTAAGTTAACTAAAATAATATTCGAAAGAGAAAAGGAAAGGAAAATCCAATACAAAAAAAGACGAAGTTTTCTTGTTAGCTTTGTTTAAAAAATTATGTTTTGTTATATATTGCTATATTACATGCATAGGCTTATAAAAACTATTTGGTGAAAGTTACAAACCTATTTGGTGTTTATAGCTAATGTTTTGACACTAGTCTTTTTATGTATGATTTGATTTTATGATTTATCCATGGAACTTAAGCACAGTATTTCAGTATTTTTACGTAGGCAAATGTTCAATTTACCATTTAAGTTCCTTTTGTCCCATCTAAATAGTAAACTAGTGGGGTGGGTGGCATCGTGCCTTAAGGCAAATTGCTGGAACTTCCCGTACCGTAACGAAATGTTCGAGGAATATTGAATGTTTTCAAATAGATTATTATAAATATTGTAACATTGTCTAATATTTATAAGAATTATATAAACTGAATTGCAGAGTTGAAATTATTTGTTTAAAGTATATTAGAACTATAGTCAGAATTAAAAATAAAATCTGAATTATTTTCGATATACAAAAAATTTAAAAAAAAACAAAAAAAAAAAAAAAATGTACAAATTTTTTTTTTCCAAAATCAATTATTTTGTTAAGACAAGCAGAAAGTTCTTTGAATCAATTGAATCGGACGCTTAGTTCTCACTGTACATTTAGCTCTGTATCTCCGTAATGGCTGGGCCTGTCTTTGCGAAAAACTAATAACCCCTTCTCCCAATCATTACTAATTGAATGTTTTTTTAGATCATTCAAATCGGATGCTCCGTTCTCTCAAAAACTCGATTTCTATTTTCTGCACTCTTTGCTCCTTATCTCCGTAACTGCTGGAGCTGTCTTTGCCAAAAACTAATCAGCTCTTCTCCTTATTAATAGGAATCGAATGCTTTTTAAACCATTCAAATCGGTTGATCCGTACGCCCGAAAACGTGGGCGAAAATTTGTATCCATACATACATACACACACACACACACATACACACACACACATACACACACACACATCCATTTTTTCTGAGGTATGCCAAAACGTTCAGAAACCTTCAAAACGTCGAGAAATGTAAAAATTTTCAATTCCGATTTTCGGCTCATTACAATAACTTACCCTACGGGAAGTTAATTAACAAAATTATTGCTGATCAAAAAAGGTGGCACAATCATGCCCAATCTCTTCTACATTAACTTCCAATTTTCTCTAATAGTATATTTACATTTTGATAACGTTCAGAGCTACTTAAAATGTTTATAAATGCCAAGTGTAAATAATAAAATTACGAATGTGCAATAATACATGAGGCAAAATATTTTAAAAATATGACAATATTTTCTCCTTATTTCTGTAAATAGATTCGTTCCAACCACAGGATAAAAAATAGATTTACGAAATTAGAGTAATTTAAATAACAAATAAATTTGATGAAAAATACATACTTTGTTAATTTAGACAGCCACCAATACATTTTAATGCTTTCCTTTATCAATGTATGTAACAGCACGTGTTTATTTAAACTGATAGATATTTTCGTTGAAACTCTTTTCTGACACTTAAGTGATTAATTGCTCTGGCATAAATTGAAATAACTAAGAGCGATTTAGGCGTCCATTTGTATTAGTAAATTATTGTTCAAATACACGAAATGAATAATTCTGGCACTGGTTTTTTGGCACATATAACACTTTTGTTTTGGAATGAAATAATGCGTTAAATAATTGTAACATAAAATAAACTTAAGCTATATCAAGAATTGACCGCAGTTTGATTGTTTATTTTGAAACAATGTTTTCTGTAATAACTGAAATTAGTACGTAGATTTATGCACAGATTTGTTCGTGTTCACAAACTGTGGGAGTTATATCACAAATTATGTAATTATATTTCAAATTAAAGCGTATGCATATGAAATTTATTTATAACCTTCTGAATGAAACAGGATTTCATTGCTGGGTTTTTTAAAAAATATATAGTAGTTTCTAGACACGGTAAGGTTTCTATGAAATATTTATAACTGTGATTTTCAAAGTAGCTAAAAATGAATTGAAAAATGTTTTTATGGTATATTGTATTTGTTACAATTAATAGAGTTCAGTAGCGTACAAGAATTTTTAATACTTATTATGTAGAAATATAGAATACGAGATATATATATATATATATATATATATAATAATACTAATTTTTTCATTTATTTAAAAATGTAAAATTCCAAAGTTTTTGAATTTCAGAAATTTTCTTATTTTTGAATATATCAACTAGATATTGGACTAGAGAATTAGATGTTAGCCATCAATAAACAATGAGTACATATGAAAAGACCATTTTGGAATTGAATATCCACAATATTCTTTATGTACACAACTTCAACTATATATTTTTTATGAATTGTTCTACTAAAGCTTCTGTATATTACTTGGACAGGATTCTGTTCCTAGCAATAACTTTTATATACAGGAATATTGAACGTTAAATGTTCTATATGTAAGTTTGATACATAAATTAATCTGAAACAAACCCCTCGTATGGAGTGAAGAATCTTCACCCAAACAATGGCGTAAGTAATAAAAAATAGTAAATAAATGTAAAAATATATTAACGCAAATAAAGCAAAGATATAAACTAAATAAATAGTTATTTTAACTCTGATGATAATTTTTTCTGACTTAATACCAGATCAAGGTTATATACAGTGCTATCTCCGTGAAAATTATACACATGAAATTTATATTTTGCATTGGTGAAATAATACTATCCAAACAGTGATGTATTTGCTGCAATCAGGCGTTTTACACATAAAATGCAATTTCACTCGTATGTTATTAAACCATATCACAAAGATTTAGTTATGAGAACGTGCAGTTTGATATTTGTGCGTTCTAGGTAAGGTTTTCTAACTAAAATGCCAGACTATACAGCAACCACATAGCAATTTGACAGTATTTAGTATCATTTTGTATGAGAAGTGCTACCTAACATAGCCTAGCTCTATGTAACGTTGGTCTATTTTACGGCTCAAATATGCAGTTATGATATAGTATATATCAGTATATTTATTAATTGTACGTTTTCTAGATAAGGTTTTCTATCTAAAACACCTGACTGTACAGCAACCACATGACAGTTGATAGTATTTAGTACCATTTTGTATGAACGTAACATAGTTCTATTTTACGGCAGATTCGGATTCTATATAAACTTATTATGTATAAGGTCTAGGTGTGTATAAATCTACAATAGTTGTAAAGTTGAAAAAAGTAATTATTTCATAATAATTATATTGAGTGAACTAATGACTCTGCGACTAGTATAAATCTCTAATGTATTTTCAACCCTGTTACAGATGCGTTGTTAAAATAATATTGTTACTACTGTTGCTATGTATATTAAAAATTCTACAAATGCACAATTCCGTATCAAATTAGGTCGCGTTGTACATTTCAGTACCGAAACTAGAGAACGACGTTCAAATAGTAAATACAATGTTTCGCTCGTTCTCATTATTCAGAAACTTTTTCCGAGAACGCGCCATTAGTAGTCTTTTCTGAATACATCATAAATATTTTAAAGAACAAAAAGGCGTCTTTCACTATCTCCTCAGCAAAGGTACATATCCTTATTTGCAACTTACTTTTCCTCTGTGCATTTCTACGAGTAGCATGTATCGTTATAATGCCGTTTGCCTCTGCTCGTAGCAGAGCGTAGCTGTGGAGGTTCCTTATATTTCCATAATCAAATATTTATGCAATCGATATCTCGAACAAATGACATCAGCCTCGTGGTCGGAATAACTAACTTTTAAGATTAATTTTGACGCACAGGTATAACATATTTCATGCTTTTATCCAAAATTTCATTAAAACCAGAATATTTATTGCGGAGCAATATGGGCATTCATTATGGGATAATAAATTACCCAGTGAGCTGTACATTGATTATTGTGATTTAATAAATTAGAGAATTCTGATTGAAATGATATAAATGCGTCATCGTATGGAACCTCATTAATATAATTCCAATGGTCGTCTGTCAGTCGAATAAATGGCAATCTTCTAAAATTATCAGATAATATGAATCATCTGGTCTATAGAATTTTAAGCCTGTTAATAAAACTATAAGTATAAATTTTACACATGTGTGGAATATCGGTCAGAGAAATTTATGGAGATCAATGGTATTTTAACAACAAATTAAGTAGTTAAAGCTGAAATTGGTTATATTACATCCAAATTCATTTCTATGTTGAGATATGTTTGGCAAAATTTTCAAGAAATCACATCAAAATATTGTAGAAGTTGATAAAATCTTTATTAAACTCCAACCGTTTCTATATGTTATTTTATATATATCCTCAGTGAATTACTAATGAAAAAGATAGAGACACTGTAAGAATAGCTTATGAGTAAAAAGTATAGAATATAATTAGAAACATAAATTTATATTTAAAAAAGTTGCACCAAAAACCAATACAAAACTAGTGTTATTCATTAAACAAATCATCTATGAACTACAAAAAATATATATTAATTTTAAATCTAGTCATTTTTAAATTAAATCACTCTAAAATTATATTTTGTTACAATCAATATTGTTTTTAAATATTAAAGTCAAGTGAAAAACGTTATTTTGAAAAAAAAAAAAACAACAAAATCATCAAAATAGTTTTCAAAACGTACTGAAGTACTCGTGAACTACAAAAAATATATATATTAATTTTAAATCTTGTCATTTTTTAAATTAAATCACTCTGAAATAATAGTTTGTAACAATCAATTTTGTTTTTAACTATAAAAGTCAACTGAGAAATGATATTTTGAAAAAAAAATCAACAAAATAGTTTTCAAAACATTGTTTGATATTACTGGATATTGTTCACCAAGCACAGTTGGATCATGCCTCTTGTTTATACTATTATTGCACATTGCGAAACGTCTCTAAAACAAATTCGTCTCATTATAAAGTACTGAACGTCGAAATGAAAGTTATGATTATAATTTTTTTATGTGATCACTGATCGATTTTGATTAATTTTTGGAATTATTGTAATGTTGTTTCAGCCATTTTTTTAGGTGCTGTTCTGTTTCACCTACATAAATTGCATCGCAATCTTGACAATTAATTTTATGTACTATATTGGGTGTTCGGTCTATACATGTAGGTGATTACAATTATTTAGTTTGGAGTTTAATAAAGATTTTATGAACTTCTAAAATTCTTATTCTGATGTATTAACCTGAATATTTTGAAAATGAAAAATATAAGGATTTTTAGTGGTGTCAATGTCTATGATCAAACTTTTTGTCAAAAAAATGAATAATATAGAATAATATTAAAAGAAAAGTGTGTGATGTATATATGTAGGCAAGGAACTGACAGGATTTAGCAAAATTGTTTTCGTTATAGTTTCTTTTAAGTTATTTAGTTTTGTTTTTTACTTCGGGGCAAAAAATTCAGGGTTTGTCAATCAAATATATATCTCTGTGTTGTATGTATACTGTATATACCAATCAATAAATTATACAGATTTTTGACATATTTAAGTATTTTGCAAGAAACAATCTTGTATACTAAATTTGAAAATTAGGTCAATTTTTGTTGTGTACTGTATAGTCAATGGCATTAAACGAAAAACAAAAATACTATTTTTGCATTATGGTTTTATATTGTTTTAGAAAACATAGAACACTTTTTTCAAAACTATAATGCTGTTCTTTATATTTCATCTATATGTCATTTTGAAATATTTATTAATTGACGATGCACCTTACGTAAATATGCACAAGTACAGCACGAGACTGATAATAACCAGAATTCAAAATCAATATAAATCTTCACTTTACTCTATTTCTTTCTAAAAAAGTATTTAACGAGAATTCACAATGAATGTGCCTCTTACTGTACTCTATTTCTTACCTTGCTTTATTCTATGCGATTATTTTTTCTTTGTATTTAAGTCGCTTAACTTTATTGACGGGTTGAGAAGTAAAAAAAGCTTCGGTACGGCAAATAGGGTATAAAACTCTACTTCAAACGAAATACGACTACATTACAATTTCTTTATAAACAGACGCCCACTTTTGTATTACGGCGAATTCAGGTGTGTGGTGGAAAGAGGTCGAGCTTAGTAAATGAGACATTTCAGCAGAAATTCAATTAAAAAAAACGACTTCCAGTGTATTTAATGATAATATTTCATTGTCAATCGCTTTATTTTAGAGAAAAAAATATGCAGTAGATGTATTGCCTTGACTGTGAACTACATTTTCTAGGGAGTATATTTTTCTAGGCGGAGTGAAGAATGTACGCTTCGAAGGATGTAGTGCATACTATATTTTTTATATAAAAACATGCAATTTTAAGTGTGTTGATACCAATAATTTGAAGGAAACATCTACTATTATGTTTTCTCTTTTAAAAACTGAGAAAGCCGTTAAAAATGCATTTCTGATCACTTTTTTCATTAATTGTTGCATTAATAATAATACAATAATATGTCTGATCAAAGGCGGATATTTCAACACAATTTGTTGCGTACAATTATGATTTATCAATTTACTTCATTCCATTTTATTCATTGCGATTTGTTTTCATTTTTCATTTTTTTTAAATATTTTTTGTACGTTTGGCCTAGTTTCAATAAATGTAATTACTTAATGTTTGAAGTTTTATATTGGACGAATTGGCTGCGATTAATTGTTTGTTTCAACAGAGCACGAATCAATTAGAACACAATATATATATATATATATATATATATACGTATATATATGTTTATATATATATATATATATATATATTATTTAATTAATAAATGTAATATGACTAAAAAAATAAACGTTATTCGTCAATAAATGTATTTTATTACCAAAGTATTTTGTACCTAAAATGAACTTTTATTTTCAAGATTAGTGCATATTTTTATCAAACTTGATATTTTTTATGATTAATTATCACTAAATGTAAAAATAAAAAATATAAATTGCGAGTCGAATACATTTGTTACTGAAAAGTTATATAATTGAATTGTTTCTTAATTAGTGACTGAATTCAACACGACTTTAATTTATTACTGAATAAAAGGCATCAAGAATATTATTTCGTACAATTTTGTCACATTTTTCCTAAACTAGTGTTAGAAACTAGTACTACCACATAAACATATCTGGTAACAATTCTTAAAACTCTCCAACTACAAATTAATTTTTTTGTTAGCAAATTGAGATTGAGAAAGTTTATTTTGATATTCTGCAAACGCATTTTACTTACGGATATAAAAAAAATCAACACAACTCTAGAGCATAAAATCAAATTAGTCATAAAATCAAATCATGTAGGAAATGGGCGAGTGTCACAACTGTCCTGGGTGTATGGACGGTATACCCGTAGTTAAAAAACAATAGTTATAGACATAGTAAAAATAGTTTATAACGATTTATATTGTCAGAAACATAATTTTTCAAACAAAGTTAACGAGAATTTTTTTATATTGAATTTTCCTTTTTCTTTTTTTTTTGTATTTTATCTTATTAAGCTCGATTTTTATTTGGGACCGTTTCTACCGCATAACAGAGGTTATGGCAAGGCAATGTTATGAAGAACTTTCCATACAAATTCGTTCCTAATATTGGAAAAAGGGATTGCTGTCATAAAAACGATGTTAGATAGCAGGGTCTTTCTGACTCGGCTTTATAACATACAAGTGACGTAGCCGTTTATGTGTAAAACGCATGAACGTACAGCAAATACATGACATTTTGACAGAATTCAGCATGATTCAGTACCATAATGTATGAAACTTGGAGCGTAACATGGCCTTGCCATAACATTTGTTTGTTATGCGGCAGAATCGGTCCCTTTGTTTAATATTGATCTGAAAAGTACAAGACCCACAACCATATGTCACAACTGTACCCAAATACACGCTTTTGAAAACAAATCATAGTTAAGACTGAGTTAAATTATTTATTCAAGAACTAAGTGGCGGTAATTGACTACTAATGTTCAGCTTACAGCAAAATACCAAACGAAGAGACCTATTAGTATATAAGCAATAGTTATTAATAAAAGAAATCAAACATAGAAACTTTTTCGACTCTTTAAAAGGAGTATGGTCTACAGGGCGCTGACTCAATGCAAGAATGGAAACTTATTCGTACAAACATACATCTTCTTTTTCCCTCTGGACTCTATCTCAGTATAGTTTACATCTTTTTTCTCCCTCAAATCAGTATAGTTTACCTGTTATGGCGACTGTCACTACCGTACCCTGACACAATCATACCCAGTCTCAGCTAGTTGTACTATACTATAAACTAAAAGTTAAACAAAAAAGCTTAGAAAACAAGAGCAGTAATACACTAAGCGATAGCTTTAGTTAAAAACCTATGTACCTTTTATAATAAAAATCTTTTATATTTAGTTTTTTCTGTTTTTAAATCATTGCGCATACTCTAGATGATTTTTATAAGTAATAAATTATATAAGTAGCTTTTAAAAATAGAGTAAAAACGAAAAGATCGTGTTGCCATAAAAGATCGTGCTGCTGTTCATCAGCCTTCGTTATATATTATAGAACGGGCGTCAAATCTGTCCGGGGCGAGCTTTCGTCTGGCAGTACGACATCGACGTCGAACATCATAGTGTTGGCAAACTACAGATAATATTATATATCAAAGTATCTGAATTGTTGAATGAGAGTAATCTACAAAGGAAATACAAATACGGAACGTCAAATAGTCTCTCTAAACATTCTAAGCATTCTAAACACTCAAGTACGTTATATTGACTTAACAATAAAGTCTATTGGCACAATGGCGAAACATCATATAGGTACTTCCAATATTGGGAATCGAATGGTAAATGCTGATATCACAATTATATATGAACAAAATAACGATTTCAATAGGATCTTTAAAAATTTATTTAAAATGATAGTGTATGTATTTATGTAAAGCTATAGGGTAGAACGAGGCCTAAAGGTCCACAACAGCAATGTTTGAAAATCTAGAACAAATGTATTTTCTTTGGCGCGTTTAGTTTACGAGACATCAATATAATTTTCAAGTATACGTTATTACTGGCAAAGGTGTAAACAATAAAAAATAGAAAGTAACATGTTATTTAAGTTAAAAAAATAATTTTACAGTTAGTACAATAAATAATTAATTAATTAAATTGATTAAATAATTAATTAAATAAATTCCAACTCAGCACATAAATACTAGATCAAGGTTATAAACAGTGTTATCTCTATAAAAATATACCCATGAAATATTTATTTTGTATTGGTTGAATAATGTAACTATTATTCTGTAAAATTTCTTCAAAATTGGAGAAAATTGGAAAAATATTGGAGCTGTTTCCCAATTTACCCCGCCTATAAGACAAAAAGGTCCAGGTTACAAATTTCTGAAAAACAGCAAATAACCGTGTTTATACAATGATGAATTTGTTGGGAGTTTTACTGAACATAGTCAAACAGCTGTCTTTTTTTATGTGTTAATTGATTTGATGTAATTGGTTGGTTTTTAACATTGTATTTGCTCAAAGTCAAATTTGACCTTTATGTCTCGCTTTACTCAATTTATACCACTGTACGCACATATTCATTAATGTACTATTTACACCAATATATGAGTGATGTTAAATGTAGAACTGCTTCAAATAAAATGATGACTCAATTCCCACAGCTAACACTTTAATTATCCTTTTAACAAATATTAAAACATGTTCAATAAAATAGTATATCAAAAATTTAAATTACGTATATTTATTAGCTGAATTTACTCACGAAGCCTTACGAGAAGAAAATTCACGTTTCTATAAATTATTTCAATAACAATAAAACTGAATTATAAGTTCAACAAAATTAATTTCACACAGTACAATTTATAGAGTCATCATTCAATATGTAAGTAATTTAATTACACGTAAGTCAATAACTGTACTTTAAATGTTATTATTTCATATTAAAAATTATCGGCTACAAATTTAATAGAAATCCAATAAGTGCATCTTACGATTTTACTAGTGCAGGTGAAGCAAATAAACTCCAGTATTGCGTCGATTTTAATTTGATTATTATACACTATACAGCACCTACATAATGTCAAGAACGTGTTATAGATTTTAGAATTCTACGGAAATACCCATCTGCAAGCATAAAAGTAGTCACGTATATAAAATAATAGTTTCTTATTTTATGAGCACTTATTCATCTGAGGACGTAAGAGATATTTTGGATGTGGACGAGCTTCTACAATACTCTATACTTAGTAGCTGTGCTGACCTTGTCAAACTTTTTTAAAAAAAATAATGGCCGCAATAGTAAGATATCTTAGTCTTGTTTGAACCTTGGATAACAATAAATTAAGGACAATGCTCTTAAACTATCCCTAAAAAATAATTGCCGCAATAATAAGATATTTCAGTCTTGTTTGAACCTTGAATAACAATAAATTAAGGACAATCATAGGACAATGCTGTTAAACTATCCCTAGAGAAAACATATCTATGGATGGTTTCTGGAAAATACCACAACTTTAGCACAAACTATTTTCAAAAAACTCATGAAAAAAAATCTATTTAAAAAAACAACCAATTTTTTATTATTATATCTCTAAAAAAATAAAAGATACGTATATTGGTATATAGATGAAAATTTAAGGTCTTCTTCTGACTAATTATTGCTTTATATTATTATTCTGTTACACAAATATTGATTAAGTTATGATTGTTTAAGGAGTGCGCGGCTGTCCAACTAGAGTGTCTTTCAAGCCCTTTAACACACGGGCACACGCTTTTTCCCTCTCCATTCACTGCAATAATTTTGTTGATCGTATGTTGAATAGAGCACATGTGAACAGGATTTGACAAATTAATTCACTTAAAATCAAAACTTAAGTAGTAATTTATATTGAATTATTTGTGAGAAAAATGTAATTTAGATATTAAAATTACTGAAAGCCAGTTAAAATATAATTCGAAATTATAAAAATTATAGGCAACGTTATTGAAGCAATTATTTTAAGTAGAAAAATCCAAGGTATTAGTATATTAATACTTATAATACAAGTATAAAAATTCTTTCTGAATTTGTTATACTTTTTAAAAGACTCCCATTTTCAACATGTGTATCTTATGCTATGACCATAAATCACAAAGAGAGACGATGATTTCGTGTGTGATAAATTTGGAAAATCAATGTCGCGAATAAACAAAAAATCATTCATTTATACACCCACATCTACATGTATGACTAAAAATATTGTAAAACCTTTGGCATTAAAATAAATTTAGCTATTAGAAAAAAAATTGTTTCATAAATTGCAGTGTATAATTTTTGATATACAATTTTATTGAACATGTTTTGATATTTGTTAAAAGGATAATTAAAGTGTTAGCTGTGGGAATTGGGTCATCATTTTATTTGAAGCAGTTCTACATTTAACATCACTCATATATTGGTGTAAATAGTAATTCGAAAAACAATAATTATTATTTTTAACTGAACGGTAAATATTAGTATAGGATATTAAAAAACCGTAGATGTGGGTACAGGATAACGTCTGTCGGGTCATCTAGTATATATATATATATATATATATGCATTTATGTGAAAGAATGTATATTCCGGTACTCAGCACTGTGCCATGCATAGTGCCAAGCATAGTGTTTGAAGAACATCGTTGTTCACTTTACCCGGAATCATTCGCAAAAAACAAAAGACACGTTTGAAAATGATAGATACGGAAAGACCATAAGAAACGAGAGTATATATTTGCCATTTATACAAAAAAATCTATAGTATTTGGAAGACATTCGATTATCTTTGTTTGGTAAATTTTCCTTATCTCGACAATCCAAAAAAAATCTGGTCTGGTAATAGATCAACATTATAGTGATCATTATCAGGAATAGAAGACAAAATAATGATTAATAGATTTTCTATACAGTAGATATAAAAGTACGTTTTCAAAAGTCATGGCTTTAACATCTACTTGTATAAATAAGGTTTGCTGGCAAGCCAACTGAATTGCAATTTGAGGAAAAAATAGTTATTATCTACCTTTTGACAACGATTTAAATGATTTGCAAGATGTAATTATGTAATTTATCGACAGTTACCAAAAGAGAAATAAAAATATTGTTTGGACATAATCAAAATAAGCATATATTTATATATGTGTATAAGGTCTCCGGTTGACCCATTTGGCTAGAAGTTCTTGCTGCTTGATTTTTTCGATTTGGCAATAAACTAAACGTTTGAAAGCTCTGAAAGATTATAATTTATCTATATTTTATCTATAAATAGATTATAAATAAATCAATTAGTGTTGAAAAAGCAATATAAGAAAGCTTAAGAGTCAAGACATGGGGTATATGTTAATGTACCCCTGTAAAAACTGTTTTCAAAGAGGTAAGGTAGTCCAAAGTCCAATTTGATTTTGAGCAATTATATTGTGAAAACCAAGCATTATATCACAATAAATAACACATCAAACAAAAAACTATCCGACTATCTCCAGTGAAACTCCCACCTAATTTATCATTGTGAAAATATATTTATTTGCAGTTTTTCATAAATTTGTCACCTGGTGGTTCTTCTTACTAGATGGCATACAGATTTAATGTCTTATTTTTAATTTAAAAGGAATTTTACGAAATAATAGCTACAATATTCAATCATTGCAAAATATAAATTCCTGGGTTTATTTTTTATAGAAATAACACTGTATATAACCTTAATTTGGTATTTCGTTAAAAATAATCATTAGCATAGTAGGAGTAACTAGTTATTTGACTCATCGCTTGTAAAATTGCTTTTTTAATTTAACTTACTCTTTTATTTAATATTTATTACTATTATTTATTGATTTACTCCATTGTCCGCATAAAGAATCACATGGTCCTGTTTACCCCTCTAGAGGTTATATAAAAAACTGCAGAATCTCACTTAAAATCAACAATACATTTTATAAAACAATTAATTAAAGTATACTTAAAAAAATTAAAATATACTTCATATTAAGGTCTCGTAAACTAAATAACAGTGCCCACAACCAAAAAATCTAACAACGAAAACACATATGATTGGAATGTTTATAAGTGTGGACAATATATCTATATTCTTCTATCATACATGAATATTCTTAATCGATTTTTCAAAATCTTAAAAAGTTAAAATTACATCTGAAAATTATTGCTTTATTTTGTGAGAAAATTCTCAAATAATGCAAAAAAGTCCAACACACACAATGGTCCTTTTTTTAGAATTTCTGTCAATTAGAGAGGCATTTTTCTGAAAAAAGGCTTTGTTTCACAGTATACTTGTTCTAGAAATTTTATATTGAAATCCTCATGGTATTTCAATATCGGAATACTTCTTACGTCAATTTTCCTCGAAGCTAAATCAATAGTTTTCATTCTATTCATTCTTTCTGGCCGTTGTTTACTTTTGGTCCGAAAGGAAATATAGGAAGAAATACTAATTTGAAATGTTCTTGTATAATACTGGAATAATTTATTTAACTTTTATCTGAAATACGTTATAAGAATTATGTCTACGGGTAAAATGTTCAATAAAATACGAATAAAAAGTTGATAAAATGTTATGTATCTGGTAATAGTAAAATGTTGATCCATATGACAACAATAAAATGTATGTTTTTTCAATTGGAATGAATTTTATGAAAACTAATTATTATGGTTAATATTTGACATGACTTATTTTTATTCCAATTTAAAAGTTTTTGCATTTTTATTTTATTTGCCATTTATAATTTAAAAAAATAAACCTACAAATATTTATTTTAAGCAAAAACAACTGTCAACATCAACGTCTAACTTCTAACTAAATAAAATAATTGATACTTAAT
The DNA here is from genome assembly GCF_003426905.1 of Ctenocephalides felis. Lineage (NCBI taxonomy): Eukaryota > Metazoa > Arthropoda > Insecta > Siphonaptera > Pulicidae > Ctenocephalides > Ctenocephalides felis. The sequence continues at coordinate 151,395,249 of NW_020538040.1, forward strand.
AATAAATAATTGAACAATCAAAGTAAATACAAATGTACTCAAGTTATAAAAGATTGAGATGTAAATTAATTTTTAACTGTTTATTTCAAAAATAAAATTTTCATTATTACAAATAGATAATAATCAATATGGTCTTGAATTGATATCTTTCAAACATACTTAGAATATCTGTGATTGTATCAATTTATTTTATCTATTTAGTATTCTAAAAGAAAGTATTTTATTTAAGTTTGGACGTCAACTGTAATCAATTGCTACAAAGCACAGAGCGCTCATGATGCTTGGTACAATTTCAGATTAACGTGCATATGCTCAGGCACAGAAATGGTCGTATACAGAAAAAGGTCGTATATAATTATTATGTAGTGGTGCATGGCATCGTGCATTAAGGCAAATTGTTGAAACTTCCCGTACCAAAAACTATTAAAAAAAAAACTTTGAAAAAAAATAGATAGAATTTTTTAAAATTCTGAAATTTTTTTTAAAGTAATCGCGCTTCCGAAAAATTTACTAGTTGTTCATTTCGTCAATACAAGTATTTTTTTTTTGAATTATTCAAATCGAACGCTCCGTTCTTCCAGAAACTGAAATACCATTTTTGGCACTTTGTACCCCGTGCCTTCGAAACGGGTAGGCTTGCTTTTGCCGAAAATTAATCAGTAAGTCTCCTTATCGGTAGGAATCGAATGTTTTTTGCATTATTCAAATCGGTTGATACGTGTTCTCGAAATCGTCTACAAAAATTTGTATCTGCACATACATACATCCATTTTATCTAAGGTATGCCAAAATGTTCAGAAACCTCTGAAACGTTAAAATTTATAAAAAATTCATTTTCTATTTTTTTGCGATTACTATATATTCCCTATGGGAAGTTAATAATGTTTTTCAGCAATCGTGTATTTATTATTAGATTATTTGATAATAATATTTGGTTAACTTGTAATAAGGTTTTTTATATTTATAAATGACATAGTAGGTACTTATACAAATTACTGATCGATATCTACAAACTTCGATTTTTTTAGAATATCACATATAACACAATTCAATATTGATTAAGCATTACTTAATTTCACAAAGAAATATTTAAAAACCACTGAACAGTATTGCCAGATATTGCACAAACATTGAACTGAAATTGCACAAGGCAGTGTTCCAACTTAAAAAGACAAAGATGATATCGTTTTTTTAATTGAACATATATTATGTACAAGATAAATAGTGCAAGTATTACACATAACAACACCACTATTTTTTAAAAATATTTAAATAAATTAAATAAATAGGTTTATATTTTATAAATTTGTATTCGAGGCTATACTATAGCCTCGAAACCAGAGAATCAATTTCCACCAATCAGTGCCACTGGCTACAACAAGAAGCTGAACGCATCTCCCAATTTTTATTCTGTGACCAGTCGAGCTTTGTCTTCGCTTAAAGTTGACAAAATATAATTGTGATTATTGTTTTTTAAGATAGTGCGAAAAGCTGAATCTGTAAGTTTGCAGATATTTGCAAGTATACACGTAAGTTAACTAGTTGATAATAAAATGGTAACATTTCTTTTGTATTTCCAAAAATATAGTAACTAAAAGATTAATGGCGTTAAGGGTTATAGGTAACAATAAGTTTTAAGTAACACCGTAAAAGCCTGAAAACGTGTTTTAGTATTTTTTTTTTTGGAAGGTAATGAAATTGTGATGTTGGGGAAGTTATATTTTATTTTAGCGTATATTTAAGTAACAAAATGAAAAATTATTGTAAAAAAATGGCGGCACCATGGCCACAAAGGCGACCAATAATTCTAACCATATACACAATTGTAGAACTATTTATATTGGTTGGGAGTTGGGATTAGGTTTTGGTAGAGGTCTGTCTGGCTTTTTCTTCGTAATTATTTTTGTAATCCAAAATAACATATTGAAATATTATAGGCCTACGATGAGAGGTAGAATTATAAAAAAAATAATCATTGTTAGGAATTGCGTCGCGGGCCTACAAGCGCTAATCAATGCGCAGCATATATATATGTTTTTTTTGTAGATTCCTATAGATTACAAATGATGTCCACACTAGAATATAATACATTTTTAGAACACTGAATATATAAAATAAAATATGTCAAATAAATTAATTAAATTTTAATATAAATATTTATAGGTTAGAATTTGCATTCAATTATCATCTTTTCTATCAATTTGCATTCATCAATAAGTAAGTCATTATTAAAAAAATATAAAACTCATTTAAAAAGACGAGTAAGGCCAAGAGTATATATATATATATATATATATATATATATATATAAATAATCTTAAATTTCAAAAAATTGCACTTTTTTCAAAAATTTCTTATTTAAAATTGCACTTATTTCAAAAATTAATAATTTAAAATTTTCCTTAAGGCAAACAAAAGTTACTTATATGTATAGATGAAAAATATAAAACCTATGGAAATAAAAAATATTTTATTATAGGTGTTTACAACACGTGTGAAAAGCAAATTATTAGAAGAATCCGATTTTTTTATTACGAGAATATCCACTTTGGTCCTGGAGAAAAGTAAGTATTTTTCAACATTATTAATATTAAAAATATCAAATTAAAAAATTATTAAAAATTACAATTTTTGAATATATTATTACTGCGATTAAAAAAGTTGAAACTAAAAAACTATATAGAGGTTTAAAAATCTTGTGAAATTTTAACGATCATTGTTTCATTTCAATCTACTTTATGTTCTAAAACAGTATTGTATTTAAGCTCACTTTTAAAAAATCTCAAAGTCAGTCAATCAACGCTAATCAGTAGTTGCCACACCAAACGGTATAGGTTTGGCGCTGTTAAAAGAGTATGCTTATTCGATTCGTTTCGACTCGTTTTTGTTCGGTTGGCTTCGGATTTGTGTTTCCATGATAACGTTTTTCCAGTTTATATTTCAAACGCATTTCCAAATTTTTATTCAGTGACCAATCGAGCTTTGATCATCTCTGCTTAAAGTTGATAAAATATTATTGTGTTTAAAATAACCTTGAATAGTTGAATTAGTGTGATTTAAATAACTTAGAGTGGTTGCAGATAATTGCAAGGACAAGAAAGACAACTTTTTTATAATTATAACATTTTTGTTACATTTTATAATATATAGTAACTATGAGATTGATGGCGTTGACGATTTTTTATAATTCTACCTTTTAACGTAGGCCTACAATATTTTAATATGTTATTTTAGATTTTGAAATCTATAAATTCATTAACGTCTAATGAGAATCGACACAAAAAATCAACAAATAATTAAGAAGAAACAGCCAGGCAGATCTGTACCAAAAACTAATTAACATGACTCTTAACCAATATTTTTATCTATTTTTTAAAAAAAAATATTTTCATCAACAAGAAAAAAAAATATTTTGTTTCGTTTTTACATTTTATATAACTTTTTCTAACAGTTTAAAAATGTTTGTCAACGGTTTTGCACAAAATCCTAAATCAATTTTAAAAATTCTGAAAAATATGGGTAGGGAATCGTGCTGATTAGTTTTTAGTAGAGATCTGCTGGTTGTTTCTTCGTAATTATTTTTTTTTTGCCGATTGTGATTGAACTTTGATGAAACGATTGATTTTGTAGTCTAAAATAACATTGAAATATTATAGGCCTACAATAAGATGTAGAATTATAAAAAATCACAAATGTCTGGAATTGCGTCTCGCGCCTATAAGCGTTAATCTTCGCTCAGCATATATATATATATATATATATATATATATATATATATATATATATATAATACATATGCATCTATTAAAAACAGTTATTTGAATATTGCAAGCATACACTATCTTTATATGTATAGATAAAAATATAAAACATATGAAAATATAAAATGTTTTATTATAGGTATCCGAGACTGAAAAAGTGTTATAAACCGAGTTTTCTCATCGTGAAATTTCCACCTACTGAAGAAAAGTGAGTATTACGAACATTATTGATAATCATAAATATTAATTTTACATGTATGAATTTTGTATTAATGCAGTCAAATTCAGTTGTTTTAAATGCGTTTAAACATGGTTTAAAATCAAATTAATCTTCACAAAATAATAATTTTGAAAACAAGCCAACTATAATTATAATTACAAATATTAATTCAAAATATGCTTTGAATATTAGTTTTTTTTATTTAATTCAATTTTTCTCAAAATATATTTCAAATTAATCACCACAATAGGAGTAATTTGCAACGTTTTTATAATATAATTTTGCTTTATTTCCTAATTTATTTCATAGCATTTTTAACAGTCTCTGCATTTATTCTGTTGTTAATTGTAATTTTTTATTTCACTAAATTTAACAATGCTTTACATTTAGCAAACATAATAAAAAATTATAATAAATGTATGGCAATGAATAGAAGTTACCAGTATTACTTATACTTTAAATTAAAAAAATGAGTAAGAGTAAAAATAAATATTAAATTAAATTTGTAAATTGTAACAGAGTTCTAGTGAATGTGTTCTGTTTTAGTCTTTCTATAAAATTAACAGACATTTGAGCAAAATCATTGGGAAATTTGTATATCAATAAGAATATTTCTGAGAGTAAAGTATAGTATATATAATCAATGTTATGCTGAAGATAATTTATGTGTTCTGTGAGCATTGTTTTATTCTGATTCTTATTTTTTGAACTATTTTTATGTTGAGAAACTATTTTGTGTGGATTTAGACAGTTTAATTTGTACACTAAATTACTTAAGATTTTCGGATCAAATTTAGATTTTAATTTTGTAAATAGGGTTGAAAAAGTATTATCTGAGGTAAAAACTTCTTTAACATAATGTTTATTAAAGAGTTGTTTCCATGCGTAGTAAAGATCGTTTATAAAGCGTAAAGTTATAGTTTTTACGTAATTTTTGCGGTTTGGAGTTTCAGTCAAAATTTTGTGGCAATTCTGATTTTGTGCAAATTTACCAGTTTGCATAATTTTTAAAAGCTCTTTATGAACATAAATTCATATTTTGGTGTATTTTAACTTAAATTCATAATTACAATTGTGTTCATTAGTGTTAAATTATTTTTGTCTGTGAGTACCTATCTTTAAATCCAATATGCTTACATCTTTTCTTTTTCTAAATTAATTATAAAAACTTTCCAATTTTCTACTGACGATCTCGATGAAGACCGAAACGTATTATGGTGTACTTTTGACTAATAATTGTGATCATTTTTTAACAATAATAAGATAATAATTCGAACTACTTTCGTATGGTTCTACAAAATCTTATATAATTTAAAAAATACACCAAAATATTATGTTTAAGGAGACTAATTTTTTAAACCAGACTCCAATTTATTAGCAAATTTTGAAAAAAATGTTCTGAACTATGTATTAATGAATTACGTTTTCCCGCGGTTTAAACAATTCAAATTGTGCTAAGTCCTATTCCAACTTAACAAAATTTACATAAAGCTCTGTGAAATCGCGTTAAACTCAAATGTAAATACTATTATTTACTCTTATGTTCTTATCGTATATATCCGTGCGGGATTATCCGCGTTATTACAGGCAACTTAAATAGGCGAACGGCCTGTGGAAAAAATACTTGGATGTTTCTTGAATAATAATAAAATATTAATATGATACTTATGTATATTTAGAATTTGAACTGTAAAGTTCTCGACATAAATAAATACCTTTTTGTTGGAAGTTTGGAAACTTTCCTGACCATTGGGGTATATACAAGACTCTTTATACAACTAAACCTTTTAATATGGCCAACTAAACCCTTGTATTATATTATATGTAACAAATTAATAGTTATTAATATTTATTATATGTAAAAATAAAATAAAAAATAATAATAACTGTGGCGGGGTTCGGACTCGCAAATATGAGTCTACAAATCTCCAACCGTTTCTATAGCGCACAGCGCATTTTTGAAACTTGAATTTGTATTTTAATTAAACCACTTTTCATTAGCCTATAATATTTTAAGGGGTTTTATTTGACTATCAACTCTATCACCATGCGAAGTCTCATTAAGTAAACCTTAGGTTTTTCTTGTTAGTATTCATTCACTCTGCATAGTTTCATAAAATTAACAGTAATTTTTATGTCATAAATGCTTTGTAGGCAAACTTTTGAGTTCACTCATACTTTATGATATTTTTATCATAAATCTATTAATTAATCCAGTTAATTTTAGCATGGTATATAAAGAGATTAAATCCGTTTTCCTTGTGTTTTTGGCCAGCAGTCAGAACTAAGAGTTTATAATTTATTATAATATATTATTCTTTACTGGTATATACGCAATCAAATGCCTATCCTATCTATTTAATTTATATGAGAAGTTTTTTGTTAGAGGTCATCCTAGTAGTTTTTTTTCTAATACGGATAATATGTTTTATCCTTTGCAGTCAAATGGGTGCTATAACTGCTTGAGATAGGAATATTTTGGACCCCATAGTTTAAATTCTGAATATTTTAATTACGTAGCCAGACACTTTACATTGCTTTATAAACACCTGCAATAAATCTTGATAAATATATAAATATATAAATGTTTACTTACTTTTTTTCATTTAAACAACGATCAGAACTTAAAAGTTTTATAAGCTGTTACTACGTAATTTTAGCTTTTTCTCTTACTATGAATGTATAATTACAATTTCTGTATTTCTGATCGATTTTTTATTGTTGCAGCATGCCGTGAAAAGGTCATTTTTATGGTCCAATTCTCTGGTGAAATATATCGTAACATAACGTTGTTATAGCAACGCTATGTTATGCTTCTTACTTCATAGATTTTCACAGTAAAAACTGCAAAAATGCTATGTACTGTGCGATCAAGTGCTTTATACATAAAATCCAACTTTACGCATGTGTTATTATGACGAATCATAAAGATGCAGTTATGATAACATTTTTTTTTTTGACATTTGTGTGTTTTCAAGGTTAGGTTTTATATGTAAAACGCCTGACTGCACAGCAAATACATAGCATTTTGGCAGTCTTTTCTGCAAGTTTCTATAAAAAAAAGCGTAGCAAAGCGTTGTTATAGCATCGCTGTGTTACGGTCTAGTTTACCGGAGAATTGGCTCATTGATTGGAAACATATTGTTATTTATGTTTCGGTTATTATATAGGGATGTGCAAGGCAGTTATCGAGCCTGAAACTTCTGACTGACGTCTCACTAATATCTATAACTACTAATACATGGAAATGTCCTACTACTTTTAATGTGTTCGGTGGTGAAATTTGATCCGAAAATCTTAAGTAATATAGTGTACAAATTAAATTGTCTAAACTGCGACCATTTTTATATGGGCAAAAGTAGCCAACATCTACACAAAAGAATTTCTCAACATAAAAAATAAGAATCAGAATAAAACAATGCTCACGGAACACATTAATAATTTTCAACTAAACATTGATTTCCTAAACCCGAGTATATTATATTTGGAAACCAGTATATTTATAAGAAGATTTAGTGAAGGCTGTGTAATATTCCTTTGCAATAAAATTAACAGTGACAGTAATTTGCTCTGTAATGAATACAAGATATTACTTGACCAATTTTCAAACAACATTATAATTGAATGAAGAGCTCGATATTTTTTTTTTTTTTGAAGATTGCAGTTATCTGAACTTTTAAAATACCTTATAAAGCTTTGGAATTTATCTGAGCTCTACGTCTAACTTTTGTGCATAATATATCCCGAGATCTCGTTCACTTTTTTAATGCACACGTAACGTTTCTTAACGGCGTTGCTTCCAATAGCGGATTCCTTTCCAATACGCGTCGCGTTTCTCGACTTTATACTGGCATATCGACTTTAAAATAAGCTTTGGATAGAATCCATAAATAATTTAATATGCAATAATATAGTGGTTGAAGTGAATATTCAGTCATATTATTATTCACAACATATTTCGCATTTTGTTGCACGTGTATACGTCTGTCTGCTCACCTGTCATAACCAGTCTACTTAAATCATAAAGGGTTATGGAATTCTAAACGTAAAGATTGTGTATTTCAGTTTATATTGTTCTACACATTGTTCCAAAAATATTTTTGCAGATATTTTTGCATCGTCAGTAGAAAATTGGAAAGTTTTTATAATTAATTTAGAAAAAGAAAAGATGTAAGCATATTGGATTTAAAGATAGGTACTCACAGACAAAAATAATTTAACACTAATGAACACAATTGTAATTATGAATTTAAGTTAAAATACACCAAAATATGAATTTATGTTCATAAAGAGCTTTTAAAAATTATGCAAACTGGTAAATTTGCACAAAATCAGAATTGCCACAAAATTTTGACTGAAACTCCAAACCGCAAAAATTACGTGAAAACTATAACTTTACGCTTTATAAACGATCTTTACTACGCATGGAAACAACTCTTTAATAAACATTACGTTAAAGAAGTTTTTACCTCAGATAATACTTTTTCAACCCTATTTACAAAATTAAAATCTAAATTTGATCCGAAAATCTTAAGTAATTTAGTATACAAATTAAACTGTCTAAACTGTGACGGTTTTTATATAGGTGAAACTAGCCAAATCCACACAAAATAGTTTCTCAACATAAAAATAGTTCAAAAAATAAGAATCAGAATAAAACAATGCTCACAGAACACATAAATTATCTTCAGCATAACATTGATTATATATACTATACTTTACTCTCAGAAATATTTTTATTGATATACAAATTTCCCAATGATTTTGCTCAAATGTCTGTTAATTTTATAGAAAGACTAAAACAGAACACATTCACTAGAACTCTGTTACAATTTACAAATTTAATTTAATGTAAATAGTAACTCGAAGAACAATAATGATTATTTTTAACTCAACGGTATAAATATTAGTATAGGATATTAAAAAACGTAGAAGTGGGTACAGGACAACGTCTGTCGGGTCATCTAGTATATATATATATATATATATATATATATATATATTTGTAAAGCTTTGAACAAATGATTCAAACAGTGTTTTCATTTATGTACAGTCAACGCTTCGGAGTACGTTCCATTTTCCGGACATATATCAAGAATCATGATCTTGATAAGATTTGAACAAACAATATATTTAAGAAAAGTAGAAAATGGTGGATTTTTATAAAATGAATAAAATTGTGAAAGAGATAATATTATATAAAATATGACAATATAATCAAAATAACGATAAAAAATAAATGAGTGGATTGTATTACAAAATATTAAAAATATTAAAAAATTAAAACTTTTTTTTATAAAAGGGTATTAAGAAAAAACAGAATTAATTATATGTGCACAAACACTTTGTCACTAAAAATGATTTTATCAATATCAAGTGGTATTCTGTTAACTTTTTCTTAGGAGAAGAATAAATTTTGCAATTTGAAGTTATTACTATGTTTTTTCGAGTTTGCCATGTCCAAACAAGAAGTATTATTCCCTCGATGGTATGGGATTACGATTTGATTATTATTACGGATGAAATATATTGTTTGTTTGAATCCTATCAAGATCATGTTTTTTGACAGATGCCCTGAAGATGGAACGTACCTGGTTAATGAATACTGCCACTGCCATTAATTAATTTTTTGTTGAAAAAGGGCCATGTACCAAGACAAACTATTATAGAGGACACCTCTATCACAGAAAAAATGAATTGAAATGTCTTAAGATTGTATGTCAAAACTTTTGGAAAAGTAAAGATTTTGGGATGGTATTTTTATTTTGATATTCGATATCTCTGAAGACTTTATTAACATTCTCTCATCTTTGAAAATTTGCATAATCTTTTAAGATACCTACATATTTGAACATACCTGAACATATTTTTTACGTTAATATTTTTTTGTAATAGATTTATTTAGCAATCAGAAAATTACAATTTTTCTATAACCTAAACTGCGAACTATGTGAGTGCTAAAATGAAATAGGATCCACTGATCTATCTTACATTATGTCACATAATATATATATATATATATATATATATATATATATGCAAACCCGACGAACTCCGTTTCGCCACCAGATGGTTTCGTGAAAAAGATGAAGAAATTTTTTGTTTGTTTTATATTTGAAAAGGAAAAATTTGATCAGGAAGGAAAACCCGACTTATTTTTATATATATATAGAAGATAATCTATTTGCAATTATCTAAAACAATTATTGATTATTTTTATTACTTGGATTTTTAATTACGGTGCGTAAAGTTCCAGCAATTTGCATCAGGGCACGATGCCATGCCCCACTAATTTTTTTAGCTATAAACCTTGCGGAACGCGAGACCTTTCCAAAGAATGCAAAATTGTCGAAATCGGTTCATGCGTTCTAGAGTTATTTTGTCAGGAAAAAAAACTCGACTTATTTTTATATATATAGAAGATATATATATATATATATATATATATATATATATATATCTAATGATTTTTACGTTAATATTAACATATAAAACACACCTCAAAATTTTGACAATTTTTTGTTCAATCTGTTATAGTTTTATGAAATTGCTATATATATACATAACTAAAAACAGCTGAAATGAAATTGCTATATATACATAACTAAAAACAGCTGCTGTTAAAAATATAATAATTTTTGAGACAAAAATTTTCGACATTTAATTCTGATCTTATTCCAAAATTTCTATTTTGCATTTGTGAGATTTGTGTTTCTAAGTAAGTTTATATAATATGCTAATCTTCAGCCGTTATTGAAGCCTTGCAAAAGTTTGCAATTAAGATTTATATCCAACCGAAGTTAAACATAGTTTATTCAACGTGGTAATTAAAAAATTTTGATTTTCTAACTTTTTACTTTAGTCCAGTTTATAGTTATGAACTATTAGTCCTTTTTTTAAATATAAATACAGATTGGACATGGGATTTATCTATTTCAAGGATTGCTTTATCATTATTTATACTGATAGGTACTGATTTTGTGCTTTACTTGTTTTCATACATAGCTTTAATTCGACTAATAATTAATTAACATTTTTTTAAATATTAGTGATTTATAAAAATTGTACTATTTCTAATATAACCAATAAATAATTTCTAGTTATTTTTTGTACTATACATATTCCAACTAAAATGTTTCATTTTCAATGAAAAGATGGATAACACCAAGGATAGAGCGGCAAGGATGGAGGAGGAAAGCAAAGATGTTAAGGCAAAGGTGGAGCAAAGCAATGACAGAGCGGCAAGGTTGGAGGATACCAAGGATAAGGCGGCAAGGGTAGAGGAAGCCAAAGATAATGCGGCAAAGATGGAGGAATCCAAGGAGGAGGACCTGGATCTGAACAATTTTGACCCAATGTCAGATCACTATTACTCAGAAGACAATTGTTACTTGCCGGGAACATGTGGCCACCTATACAAGAAATACATTGGAAAAAAAGAGGTGAAACTATTTATCACAAACATCCCACCACGTCTCAAAGAGTCTGGTCTTAGAAACGTGTTTTCACTGTGTGGGAATGTCCTGAAGACGACACTGATTAGAAGAGAAACCCACGCATATGGGTTTGTGGTGTACGACAACGTTATGTCTGCCTTGGAAGCAATACGCACATTAAACAGGAGAGAACCTCATAACCTTAAAGTTAAGTTTGATAAGAATGTAGATAGTTTTTAGAAAATAATAAATCGAAAATGAATAACCGGGGTTTTATTTGAATTTTTATGACTTTTAACATATATGTTAATTTTTTTTTGAAAGTTTATTTAATAACATCAATTCTAAATTGGCATTGAACTACTGTAAAAGCTTTTAAATCAGATTTTATGCAAATAAAGATAATCACGGTTTTTTGGCTTAGCACTTAAAAAAATATTCAAAAAAATAAAAAATATATTAAATTCCATTTTCACTCACTCTTATTAGTCACTTATTTTTCTTTCAGTCGAACTTTGTATGCTTTTGAACAACTTGCTAATTATATTTTGTTTGGTTTAAACAGCAAATAGGGACTATATATGTTCTACATCTACCCTGTCTGTTGAGATGTATGTAGGGGAGAACGGGCCTTATAGGTCCGCTAGCAAAAAATCCACCACAAATGTGTCAAAATCAAATAAAGTTATGAAATTTTTAACAACAATTTTCGAAAGTAGAGAGCAAAAGATGTATAATTAGCAGTTGCTCTCGGGAGATAAACGTCCATGTTTGAAAATCTATAACAAAAATGTTATCTGAGTGCACTGTTGTTTAGTTTACGAGATCTTAATGAAATTCTCAAGTATACGTTATTTAATAATTTTATATGAATTATTATTATTTTTATGTTAGATTCAACAGATGTTTTTATATAACCTTTTAAAAAATTTACATGTGGGTGGGGTGCAAAGGACCAACTAAACCTTTACTCCGGCAAAGGCGTAAGTAATAAAAAATATGAAATAAAAAAGTAAATTCAATTAGTGAAAGCAATTACAAAATTAATAGTTATTCCTACTCTGCTGATGAATATTTTCTTTTTGTTTTATTGTACTTAGCAAACTATAAACACAGTACATTCATCTAATTTACAGGTATATTTATTTGACAGCGTGAGAAGGATCGCTATCCTGCAATAGCACCTTCTTAGATATTATGTGTTTTATTGTAGTAAATCATTGCAGATTCTTTTTTTGAGACGCTTTGGCGGTAAAGGCTTGAGCAGGTTACACGGTAATTGGTTTGGATCACGACTTAGACAAGCTTTGTATCTGAAGCAGTAATGATTAATTTCTTCTTCTATAGTTGGAATTCTGAGAGCTTGATGTATTAACTAGTTGGGGACATATTTTGGAGCGTTCACGATTTTTTTCAAAATTTTGTTTTCTAACCTCTGTAAAATAGTTATGTTTGATTTACTGGCCGCACCCCACGTAGGACCATATTGGTTTAATAATTGTCTTATATATTAGGAGTTTATTTTCTATTGAGACTTGTGATGAATATTTTTGACAAAATACCAGATGAAAGATATATATATATATATATATATATATATATATATATATATATATATATATATATATATATATAAATATATATATATATAGTTTCCAACAGCAATCAGAATACATAATTCTATGAGCTATTTGGTTTATGTCATTCACTCGCACACATACATACACACACACTTTCAAACACACATATAATTTAATCTGATATATATGAAGGATATAAAAAGTGTTAGCAAAAAATGTGTCAATGAAAATTATATTTACCCGGTTGAACATTATAGCTATTATTTTGTAAAATACGTTTAAAATTAAAAATAAGACATTAGAGCTGTTCGTATCCTGGATGGGAATTTACTGAATATAATTGGATAGTTGTTTATTTGATGTCTGTTATTTTTTAAGGAGTAATTGTTTTGGTTTTCACAATATAACTGTTCAAAGTCAAATTGGACCTTTGTGCCCTGCTCTACCCTAATCTTATTTTTCAAACAGCGAATTATGATGGATACATAAAAATTATACAATTATGACAATAAATAAAATAGGCAATTTTATTGAAAGATTTCACGTAATTGACAATCCGAGTAAATTACCAGTCAACTTCTCCTGACAAGCAAACTTCATAAATCCGTTACTCGTCACAAGTTCGGTGCTTCGCGGTTGTCAAGCAGTCGAAGCGTTTTCGACACCGTGAAACAAGGACTTAAGTAGTTGATTAAGTTAATAACTGAAAATCGCATTCCCGCCCATGTCCCCAAAGAGCGTAGAGGAAAACGGCGGCCGAGATCAAATAGCGAACAAAGGTTAGCCGTCAATTTGCGTGTAAGTGTCGCACATCATCGTCAGTCTGTAATAAGGTCCCAGAGGAAAACATCGCACAATGCGTAATACAACGCCGGTCGGGCTAAAGCAAAATAAATGACCAAAATCTACGGACTTGACTGGAAACTAGGTTAGAGAGTAATTGAATCATTTCTGGAACAAACTTGTTAGAACGAATATTGTGTAAACTGAACCTCAAACAGAAATGTTGAAACTGAGGAATAAAATACCTTCTAATGAATACAGGGTATAGTGAATATATAGGGAAAGGCAAGGATTAATGACTGTACATAAGTCTAACACTATCAATTTTTTAACGATACTATTTTAAAGTATAGCGAAAAAGATGTGTAACCAACCTTCGCCTTATAACGGGAGAACTCAATATCAGAAGATAAACGGCGACATTTTCAATTTTTTTTACGAAAGTATTAAGTTTTATTGCTTTGAGCAGTATTATTTAGTTTACGATAATAATAAAAATTATAGTCTACTCGAAGGCAGATCCATGGCGTGAGAGCCACCACAAATCAATAAATTTATTTCTCGTCATTGTCTATCATTCCCATTACCATTATTCCTCCTTTTTTTATATTTTCTAAACTTCTGCTTATATGGTTCCTGGTCCTGTGCTTCGGTTTTGAGTTCCCTGTATTTTTTCTGCTCACGTAAGTCATCAATCATCTGCGTTTTTTTTTGCATTTGCATTTTTTTCCTATTCCTTTCAGCCCTCTTAATTCACCATCAACCACATCGTGTAGAAGGCACTCTTTCTGCAGAATAGATCCGATCCAGTTTTCTTTGCTTTTCAGAATCGTTTTCGGTAGAGTTCTTCCTTCGCTCGCTCTTCTAGGGACTTCTTTATTTAATATCTTAGCTGTCCATTTTATTTTCTACAGTCGTCTCCTGTACCATATTTCAAAATTTTCTAGATAGCGTTTGTCAGCTTTCTTAGAGTCTATGTCTCTGATCCGTAGAGAGCAATGCTCCATACACAACATTTTATTAGCCTTTTCCGCAATTCAAGACTCGGTTTGCTCGTCAGTAGCGTTGTCTTCTTCGTTCTTAGTTTACGATGCCTGCATATAAATTTTATAAAAAATAACATATAAAAAATAAGTTAAGTTAAAAAAAGAAATTACGAGAGATCAATTCAATTAAAGTTAGTCGACGCCTGCTTATGAATATTTCTTTCGAAATACCAGATCAAGTTTATATACAGTGAAATCTTTGTAAAATATATTCCCATAAACTGCGCATTTCACATTGGTTAAATAATGTAGCTATTATTTTGTAAAATCTCTTTAAAATCTCAAAAAACGTTGGATTTGTTTAGCCCCTGGCTGTACCTTGCTACCCCTCTTATGGGGCAAAAGCAAGATGACAAATTTTAGAAAAATAGTAAAAGAACATATTTCTATAATCAGGAGTTATCTCGGAATTTTACTGAACAATTCATTTTCGGTTCAACCGAAATGCATACGATTTAAATGATTCACGAAGGTGTCACGATTCATGATCAACGATTTGACGAAGACAAGTCTAGCGGTTTCGGAAGTCCATAAAAATAAGTTTTAAAAAAGCCATTTAGCAGTCAAAAATTATCATTAGATATGAGCACATCAAATTATCAGATGTTTTATAAAAAAATTATAGAGAAATAGTAGGAGAACATATTTCTATAATCAGGAGTTAACTGGGAATTTTACTGAACATAGTTCGATAGTTGTTTGTTCGATACATGTTATGTTTTGCCATGTATTTAGTTTAGTTTAGAGTAGACAGTATAATTACTGAAAGTCAAATTTGACCTTTGCGCCCTCCCCCTGTCCCACAATTAAAAAAATAAATTACTTACAAAAGAAATTGCTTGTTTGTGTTCAGACATTACACTATGTGTGTATACATTTATATGCACGATGAGTAAAGAAGCATTCTGTAAAATATTCATCTCGTTCATTATTTCGCTTAGTTTGCACAATTTAGTCATTAGTTTATACTTGTTGTTTGTTTAATCTTTGACGCATTTCACCCGTAGACGTTTGAAAATCATGGCATTAAGTACAAAATGTAGCAGCTTTGCGACATTTTCTCTCGTAAACTTATTCAACTACTTAAGTCATTGTTTTCCAGCTTCGACTGCTTGACAACCGCGCACCGCTAAAACTTATGTAGAATATACCAGTTTCAGAAGTTTGCGATGTTTGCTGCCATTTACATATAACTCGCTTTATGTGAAAACTCGAACGTATAATGTCAATTATTATTATGTAAAATTTTCAAAATATAAAAGCTATATTACTACGATATCATCATAACGTATAACTAATGATCAGTGGCAACATGAAGATTAAAAAACGGTTTTCTTATTAACTTCCCGTAGGGTAAGTTATAGTAATCGCAAAAAAATCGAAAATGAAAATTTTTATATATCTTTACGTTTCAGAGGTTTCTTAACATTTTGGCATACCTTAGAAAAAATGGATGTATGTGTGTGTGAGTGTGTGTGTGTGTATGTGTGTGTGTGTGTGTATGTATGTATGTATGTACGTGTGTGTATGTATGTGCGGATACAAATTTTCGTCGACGATTTCGGGAACACGGATCAACCGATTTGAATAATTCAAAAAACATTCGATTCGTATTGATAAGGAGACGTGCTGATTAGTTTTTGGCGAAGGCAGGTCCAGCCGTCCCAAATATACGGGGCAAAAAGTGCCGAAAACGGTAACTCAGTTTTTAAGAGAACGGAGCGTCCGATTTTAATAATTCAAAAAACATTTGACTTGTATTGACAAAATGAAGAATTGATCAAATTTTCATGAGGGCAGGTCTAGCGGTTTCGGAGATCTAACGAAAAAAGTAAAAAAAAATGCCATCTGGCGGTCAAAAATGATCATTAGACATATGCACATCAAATCATCAGATATTTTATAGAGATTTTAACAATAAGTATAAATTTTGTTTGCATTCCTATGGGTTCCGTACCAATATTTATTCGTTAGACGGCGACGCGCCGCTTACGCGCTTTGACATTTTGTCTCTATGCAGTTAAAGCAGTACGATTGCTTTGAAAAAAGATCTTCCAAAATATGCCAAAATAAAGAAGAAAGCATTATTTTTCCTAAAAAAAATTTAAAAAAAAAAAAAAATAGATTTTTTTTTGAAAAAAATTTTTTTTCAAAAAAAAAGTAATTTTTTGTTTAATTTATAGTTTCTCAAAAATCTTATTTTTTCGAAGTAAATTTGTTTTAAAAATGTCAATCGTTTTTAAAAAAATAATAATTTTTGGTACGGGAAGTTCCAGCAATTTGCCTTAAGGCACGATGCCTTAATTGCCTTAAGACAGAATTCCACTTACAGCTAGTTTTGTTATAGAATTATGTAAATGAATAATCATTGAAGCAGTTCAGGAGATTGATATACTATTTCTACTCACTGTTCTTTTTTTAGATAGGGTAGGGCGTCGCACAAAGATCGAATTTTACTTTGAGAAATTATATTGTAAAAACCAAAGCAATTATATCACAACAAATAACACATATCAACAACTAACTGACAATGGTCAGTAAAACACCTAGCTAAAATTCATCATTGTAGAATTTTTTATGCTCTTTGTCAAAAAATTGATCACCTAGTCCTTTTTACCCCATTGTCAGGGTAAAATGAGACGGCCAGGCGGCAAACAAGTTCAATGTCTATTTATTATTTTACGAAATAATAGTTATATTTTTCAACCAATGCAAAATATAAATTTTATGGTTCCATTTTTTACACGTACAGAGATAACACTGTACATAACCTTGATCAGAATCCGAGCCGATCAGTATTTGGTCAGAAATATTCATCAGCAGATTTGAAATAACTATTTATTTAATTTATCTCTTATATTTTTTCAAATAATTTATTTCTATATTTACTATTATTCATTGTTTACACCTTTCAGTTTAGTTAGTCCTTTTTACTCCACCCACGTGTAAGGTTTTATAAAGGTTATATAAAAAACTATTGAATCTAATTTAAAATAAATAATACATATTATAAAACAATCAAATAACGTATACTTAAAAATTATATTCAGATCTCGTAAACTAAACAACAGTGCTCACAACCAAAAAAACTTACAATGAAAGAAAATACTTGTGTTTTGAATTTTTAAACATTGCCGTTTATCTTCCAATAGCAAGGTCGTAGGAATCAAGGTAATGAATGTTATACATCTTTTCCCCCGTACTTTCAAATTTTGTTGTTGTTATAATTTTAATTGTACTTGTTTTTGAGATATTGGTGGAACCCAATCTCAAACCCAAATTTTACCCGCTGACCCTATTTTAAAAATGTCAGAAGAAGAATGAAATGGTAGTAACTAATCGGTTGCCTTCAAGCATCCATCTATTAAAATAATAACAAAACAATTGCTACATCTCTTCATAATACACAGATTTGAAAAATTCATCAAAAATTATAGAAAATGATTAAAATGTGAAGCAAACTAGTTAATGTATTCAGAAAATATTATTTTCATTATATTCATATTACGACTATTGTTACAAAATAGATTTTATAAACTTTAACTGAAAACAACACATTTTATATATGAAAAGGTGTAAAGATGGTTCTAGCTATCACACTATAAAATCTTCAAAATAAAATTTTGTCAGCATAACGGTATTAAATTCAATATGATTAGAACATGTTTTATATTACTATTAATTAATTTCTTCACATTAAAATTAATTACCTAAATTTAGTTAATCAACAATTGACTACAGTTTTTCCCAACTATCAGGTTACCAGACGAAAGCAAATAAATTTAAAAAATTATTCCAACTACAAAGAAATAATTGATTGTATGGAAAAGAAAACACTATATTATTTGAACCGATTGTGTGTGATTACATTTTATACATATAAAATCCTTTTTATTATCATTTCATCCAAAAATAAAAATCAAAAACATACTGTTTTTGAGACATAATTCTACCATATAAATGATAATCTGAATTTAATATCAGTTCAAAAGTCAGAGGGTGTTATAGTCAATATCAACAACAGATGAACCTGCATAATAAATGTGCTTTTACTTTTTTGGCCATCGTCTATTTTCATATTTGATAATAAACTTCACAGCATTACTTGTAAAATATTTGACATACTTGTGATTTTTATTATATCAATAAAATTATTAAGAGTATAATAAAAATGTGGTCGTATAATATGTAAGTTATGAGTTTTCCGTATATGCACTTGAACATTTTTGGAGCGTAGGTAAGGAATGGTTTTATAACTTAAGTGGTAACTAATTATCCAAGTTCAATTTTACAAATTTGTTGTATAAAATCAACTTAATGAGTTAAGACCATTTTAAATAAGAATTCTCATCTGGCATTTTAAGTAGGAAAATAATTAGGGTTTATATGCGAAGTTTTGAAGTCATGTTAACGACGAAACTTTTTATGGACATTTTCATAATTATTTTGTTTATAATTAATTGTAGTAGTACAATTACCAACCAACATGAATGTTTTACAAATTATAAATGTTTTTTTTTATAATTATTTTTTATTAATTAACTGCCCGTAAGGTAAGTTATAATAATCGTAAAAAAAATCGAAAACAAGTCCAATTTCGGAGTTTTAAAAAAGCCATTTAGTCATCAAAAATTAAAATTAGACATGTGCACATCAAATTATCAGATATCTTATACAAATTTCAATAATAACTGCCAAAATTGTTTTTATTTCTATGGGCTTTTGGATAGTATGGTTCAACCGGCTTGAATGAATTCCAGAATTTTCAACAACTAGTGGTGTATGGCATTGTGCCTTAAGGCTAACTGCTGGCACTTCCCGTACTTTGGTACAAAAATTATTTTTTTAAAAAGATTAAAATTTTTTTAAGCTTTGAAAAAAATAGATTTTTGAGATATTCTAAATTTTTGAAAAATTTGTATCCGAACTCACACACACACACACACTTACATCCATTTTTTCTAAGGTATGCCACAATGTTCAGAAGCCTCTAAAACGTAACGATATATAAAAATTTTCATTTTCGATTTTTTGCGATTACCATAACGTACCCTATGGGAAGTTAAAAAATAAAAAAAGCTCAACGATTTAAAAAAAAGTCAATTTTAAAGAAAAAATAGTTTTTCAATTTAGTTTATTTTTTAATAAAATTAAATAATTAAAATAATTTTTCAATAAAATTCAAATAATTTTGAATGAGCATGCGAAACATTATTTAAATAAAAAACCTAACAATTGCGTGCTTCTATTAAAATAGAATATTCTGCATTTATCATTTAGAACTACATCAGAGAATTAGCCTAGAGCTTTCTCCTTAAAAAAACATCCAGAAAATATTCCATTCAGAAAATCTCTCCGGGGCGATTTTTTAGATGCAATTCGTAATTATTCATACGTATTATTAATTTATTATCAACGAAGCCCATCATTAGACCATGGCGAATATTTAGGTCGTTATTAATATTTTGCATGATAATCCCATAGAACGGGTTATATTCATGCGCGGCCTGTTTCATATTTCATGTGGCGCCTTCAAAGGGGTGTCTGACTTGTTTTGCAAAAGCTCTGCCACGTACAGAGAAATCAAGTTTATAAAAGTTAGAGGAGACCAAGGGCGATTGGGACAATCTGATGACGTATTATTTGACTAGTAATTTTGTGCAAGATATTTTTTTTAATTTCACACTTGTTTGCTCTGTTAACAAGTTTGTTTTTTATCTTTAGCCTAACTTTATAGTATTTTTCATCATTACTGTCAAATATAGGTTGTCAATCTGTTCATTCTTTAGATTTGTTTATTTTTTTAAACTTTTTGAATAAGATATCTAAATTCTAATAGAGAGTTTATTCTTTGATTGTTATTCTTAGCTTAATTTAATTTTTTTATATCTTATACTTGCAGACTGATATAACTTTTCTATCTATTTTTTGTTATAGTTCAGTTGTTTTCATTAACTGAGCAATTAGAATGAAAAATCTTAATGTTAATATATAGTATACTCGATGTTTCTCATTCTTAGTCTAATTTTATTATATATTTTTAATATGTCTGATGCAGGTTGTCTGTTTTTTATACAAATAGTTTCATTTATTTTTATTAATTAAACTAATAAAATATGGCATCTGAATGCTGACATGCAGAATGTAAATCATTTAGCCTAATTTTATTATTTTACCGATTTGCTAATTTTAAGTTTTCTTGATGTTTTCAATCATTCTGAATTGTTTGACTCCAAAAATATTTGAGCTAAAATTTGCGATCGAAAAATTGACTTTTGTCAACGTTTTCCAAAAACCTACTCTACTGCACCAATTTCAAAAATTTAATAGCAAATTTTTGAAACTCGATAAAGACTCGCTTTGAATAGTTACTCACGACAATTGGCCAAGCCGTTTCTTTTTAATTAGCAGATAATTGCATTTTTTGCCAAAGTTTTTGCAAATTCTAAACAGATTGTTAGAATTCACAATTTGGTCGAAATAACCAATTAGGAATCGTGCTAATTAGTTCCTTGTAGAGACCGACCGGGTAGTTTCTCCTTTTGTTGAAAAAAAATAACGATTTTGATAAAATTTAAGATCATAGACTTCTTACGGTCGAGATTATCATTATAAAATATTACAAATCTACAAAAAATAGTTTAATTTTTATATCATTGCATTTTGGAATAACAAACTTTATTTTCAAAATAATCAGATCAAAATTGTATCGTCACCATTTTCATAGTTGCTAAATCTCAATTCTTATTGATTAAGTCGACTATTTACCTCAAAGCAAAATGCCACTTACACTTTGTTATTAAATACCTTATTGCTACCTTGTTACTAAATATGTGCTTTTAGGCTGATGAAAATTATCTGTTTGTTCGTTGTTATAGTTTTGTTTATTTTTATCAATTAAACTGGGAGATTTACGAATTTTTCCTACATTATACTTGTATCCAAAAATCGTATGCACATTTTAAAATTTAAATAAGATACAGCATATTTGTTTTTTTTTGGTTTTTAAATATTTAGCACACGTAAACACAATCGTAAGTCATATTATAATATTTATCTTATGTAAATGAAAGTGAGTAAATTCTTATACCAGGAGAATTCAAATTTTTTTGTAAATAAATCAAGCCAACGTATGAATGTTGAAATAAATACACGTTTGATTGAATAATTGAATGTATGATGTAAAGTGGTCATACTATACATAAATATTCTCTTTGATCTCCTGTATGACTGGTATGGTCATTTTTGCATGTATGAGATATACAAAATGTATTATAATTGAAAAAAAAGATACGTGTATTTTTTTTTTAATTAAGTTACTCGGTCAGAAGTGTTGGGTAAAAATCATATTTTTGATGTTTCACTACTCGAATTTGAATTTCAATAATATTACTAAAAAGATATAATTTTATAAAACGATGTATCTATATAATACCTACTACTGTTAATGTTATGATTTCCCAGTTTTCCCCGTTTCATGTTAATATACTTTGCATAAGAAAAACGCATCGACTAAACGCTCTTCTTTGTTATTGTCGACTGCTGAGGGATTTCACCTGCGGCGAACAAATACTCTGTTATACATAGTAGTCTGTTTTTTTATAAATTTGCATATTACATGTGGATGTTGTGTTCCGGAAAAGCGCTTGAAAAATATTAGCAGATGCCGTGGAAAACGGAGATACACGTAATTTACGGGAATTTGTCATTTCTTTTAGTGTTACAATGGTAAAAATACTGGTATTGACAGAGATAATATATCTTACATTGGCTTAAGAAAGTATTTTATTGACGACAAAGTGTTTCAAAGTTTATTAAGCAATAAAAAATCCGGAGAGCTATGATATTCCAATTAGTTGTTAAGTGTAATGGTTAAGCTCACGGACTCCTGTGATTGAAATCGTGAGTTCCTGCTCTGCTCTGGACAAGCTGACCTCGTGCGGTAGCGATGTGAATTTTCTATTGAAAATATATGAATCAATATAGCCGAATATATGCAAAAGATTCTGCAGAAGCTGATTTTTTTGTTTATTTAATATCCAAGAATGTCCAAGATTATTTATTATTTAATATCTATGAATATTAACATATTTTATAAAGCCTTTACTAATTTACTATATGAACTATTAAATCATGAATGAAAATTTGCCAATATAATATGATAATAATCAATGATCAATTAATATAATAAGAATAAGACTGTAATATATATATATATATATATATATATATATATATATATATATAAGATTTTTGCATTTTTTTTTTAAACTCCGCAACGTGATGACAACAAGTTACAGTTTAATTTTTATATTATTAAATTTTGGAATAACAAACTTCATTTATTAAATAATAAGATAGAAATTTTATCGTCACCATTTTCAAAGTTAGCAACTCAATTTGTATTGATTAAGTCAACTATTTATTTGCCTCAAAGCAAAATGCCACTTACACCTTGTTATTAAATACCTTATTACTACCTTGTTATTGAATATGTGCTAATGTAAATTGTCTGTTTGTTCGTTGTTATAGTTTTGTTTATTTTTAAAAGTTAAACTAATAAAATGTGAGATTTACGAATTTTTCCAATATTATACTTGTATCCAAAAATCGTATACACATTTTAAAATTTAAATAAGATACAGCGATTTTTTTCTGAAAATATTAAGCAAAAGTTTTTGCCATTGATGAAATAATTAATATGAACATATATATTTTTAAAAAAGATGGATTTTTAAAATCTTTATTAATTTTAGTATTCACACATAAAAACAAAACATTTTTAAAAGTGCTTCCTAAAGTTAATACTTTAGTTAGTTAATTTTTTTTCAATGTTATTAGACATTTAAAATTTTCTTTCAGAAAATATCAGTGTTATAGATGGTATATATTATTTACAATTTACAATTCGTGAATTAATTAGTATTGTACATATTATTACATTAAAATTTTGGTATATTATTTGATAATTATTATAATGCCGTTAGTCAAAGTCTATATAAAATATATAGTTAAAAATTAATGAAAATCTATTACTACATATTTTGTATTTCTTAAAATAGAAGAATATATTTTCAAACGGCGTCTGTTATTTTAGCTGAATTTATATTTTTTATCTATACAGCAATATTTAGAAAGTTAAAAAATATTGGATTTCAGAAATTCTATTAGTTTTCGTATAATCTAGTGATGTTATGATGTCTTAATAAATTATAACTAATACAGCAATATAAGCAAAATTTCACAAATGTATTGGCATGGTACTATAATCATTAATTAATAATTAAAATTTAAATAAAATAAAATTTAATAAGCTATTTAATTAGTTTTCTATACATTCTTAGATTAGGTGTGAAAACGATATTAATAAATCATCAATAGTAAATCACAATATAAAATTGTAAAAGATTTATTAATTTCATTACTTATAAGTATATTTGTATTTTTACGGCCATATTTTTTTACAAGATTATATATTTAAATAGAATCGACTTCTACTAATCTTCTAATGATGGCTAAATATTTATAATATCGATAATAATAACTAAACAGAATGATTATGTAAAGTTTTCAAAATATCATAGCAAGAAATTTATTATAAAATTTAGTTCAAAAGTTTTTAAAAATAAGTAAATTAAACATGTATGAAGTTTTAATTGTTGTGTTAATCTTTTCTTTAATATTGGTGGCACCACTGTTGCAAATGGCGTCTTGTACTTGTCAATTAACAGCAAGGGTATTTTGTGGTTTTGATATTTTTATAAAATTTGGTGTTAAATGATGTTATTAATTGTGATTGTTGTGTAGTTTTGTTTAGTGTTGTTTATGCAATTGTAATGATGTAAAATTTTTCACGGGAGCACACGTGGTCTGGAAAATATTTGCTGTTTTCATTTCCTCAAGAAGTCGCCCGAAAGTAATTTTGACATTTGACATTGTTACTAAAGTGTTCGATTTGAAGGTGATTCTTCAGCTGCAATCATTGCGAAAAAGGTTGATTTAACAGTAAGTAGAAATTTATGTTATTACATATATTGTTTATATATCATTACATATTAACACGTTAACTACCATGTGTCTGATACTAAGACGTACGTAATAGAATAAGGAGTTTCATATGTGGCTGATGCTAAGACATACGTCCTAGCATAGTCTGAGGAGAAAAAAAGTTTTAATATAAAGCCATGTCAGTCATATATGTGTGACATAAAAATACTGTTTTTTCAGAAATTTTGGCAAAAAAATTTTTCTTTGATATATCAAGTTTTCTTGGTATATTTTAAGTAAATTATCTAATAATGTTACCATGGCCCATGTGAAAATTTTTCTGAGATTATTGTGGCAATTAACGTGGTAATAATTCTAAATGCCCAGAAAATTTTGATAAATCAATATGTAAATGATTTTAACCTACTGTAGGCCAAATTTTTCTTTTACATACAAAAAAATAGACCTACATATGTAAATAAAAAAAAACAAATCTTATGGAACACATAGGTTATAGAACACATATAGTTCAGATTTGCAGCTTAAGATAATCGCAAATTTGTGGTGCATGGCATCATGCCGTAAGGCAAATTGCTGGAACTTCCTGTACCCAAAATGTTAAATGCTTTTGTTAAAAAAATCGATTTTTGAGAATTTTTCAATGTTTTTTTAAAAAATTGAAATATTTTGAATTTTTTTGAATATGCCGAATCTTTTTAAAGCAATCGCGTTAGCCGCGTAGAGATGAAATATTGAAGCGCGTAAGCGACGCGTGGCGGACAAACGGATAGACATTGGTACGGAACCGATAGAAATGTAAATAAATTTTGTACTTATTATTAAATCCCCATTAAATATCTTATAATTTGATGTGCATATGTCTAATGATGAGTTTTTCATTGAATCTCCGAAACCCCTATACCTGCCTTCCCAAAAATTTAGTCTGTTCTTCAAAATGTTTTTTGACTCATTTAAGTCGGACGACCCGCTACCTTAAAATCTAATTTGCTATTTTTGGCACTTTTCACCCCGTATCTTCGAAAGGGTTGAACCTGATTTTTCCAAATACTAATCAGCACGACTCTCCATCAATACGAATCGAATGTTTTTGAATTATTTAAATCGGTAGTTTCGTGTTCATCAAATCGTCGACAAAAATTTGTATTCACACATATGTACATACATACACACATACATATACACACACACTTCCACATACACATATACACACACACACTTTCACACACACATACATTCATTTTTATCTAATAATAAGGTATGCTATAATGTTCAGAAGGTTTTGAAACGTGAACGTATATAAAAATTTTCATTTTTGATTTTTTGTGATTACTACAACTTACCCTACGGGAAGTTAAAACAAGTCTTTTTTAACTTCCCGTAGGGTAAGTTATTGTAATGGGCCGAAAATCGAAATTGAAAATTTTTACATTTCTCGAGTTTTTGAAGGTTTCTGGACATTTTGGCATACCTCAGGAAAAATGGATGTGTGTGTATATGTGTATGTATGTATGGATACAATTTTTCAGTCACGTTTTCGGGCGCACGGATCAACAGATTTGAATGATTCAAAAAACATTCGATTCCTATTGATAGGGAGATGTGCTGATTAGTTTTTGGCAAAGGCAAGTCCAGCAGTTACGGAAATAAAGAGCAAAGAGTGCAAAAAATAGAAATCGAGTTTTTGAGAGAACGGAGCATCCGATTTGAATGATCTAAAAAAACATTCAATTATTAATTATTGGGAGAAGTGTTTATTAGTTTTTGGCAAAGGCAGGCCCAGCCATTTCGAAGATATGGAGCTAAATGTGCAAAAAATGGCAGTTTTTGAGAGAACTAAGCGTCAGATTTAAATGATTCAAAAAACTTTCTGCTTGTCTTAACATAATAATTGATTTTTCAAAAAAAAAATTGTTTGAACTTTTTTTTTCATTTTTTTTTCAAAAAATTTTTTTGTATATCGAAAATAATTCAGATTTTATTTTTAATTCTGACTATAGTTCTAATATACTTTAAACAAATAATTTTAACTTTGCAATTCAGTTTATATAATTCTTATAAATATTAGACAATGTTACAATTTTTATAATAATCTATTTGAAAACATTCAATATTCCTCGAACATTTCGTTACGGTACGGTAAGTTCCAGCAATTTGCCTTGAGGCACGATGCTATACACCCCACTAGTTTTCATATTTTCATAGTTTCGAAAATTTTCAGAATGTTCAAAAAACTTCAAAAAATTTATAATAACACAAGATTTTTTTAGAAAATAACGAAAATAAATATTTTATGTTGTTAAATTCTTCAAAAATATACTAAGTTTTTTGTTTCAAATATAAGCACTTGCATTATATTAAATCTATAAAATACGAATGATGAAATTTACAGTATTTGTAGAAGAAGACAATTTATTCTTAATTATTGATCAAATTTGATTGAAAACTGATTATTCATATTCCTCGAATGTTTAATTACGATACGGAAAGTTCCACATTTTACCTTAAGGCACGATGCCATGCACCACTAGTTGTGTATGAAATCGTTAAAGAATAACATATAAACGCCAAAGTAAACCCTTGTCTCGGTAACCCTGAAATATTAGTTCTGTCACATGACTAGGGCTTCTGCATGTATGCGCCATAAGCTCTCGCAACAGGTCGCTACTGATATACTGACCCAGTAGTCTACTCCTATGTTATTCTATCATGTGCGTGCGTCAGTGTACCTAGTTTGATATAATGTATATATATATATATATATATATATATATATATATATATATATGTATATATATGCTATATATACGCACATATATCTGCACATATGTATGTAGAAGAGCTAGGGACTAGTCGTAACATTTTTTTTCAAATTCAAATATCTTAAGATTCACTGATTATATGTCTACAAAATAAAAAGGGATAGTTGCTGAAAGTATTTTTTTTACCGAACCAAGTAAAAATAATTTCACGACTGTTGTTCATTACATAACAATTAATCAATATCTAATTTAGTGGTGCATGGTATCGTGCCTTAAGGCACATAACTCAAACATTCCATCTTAAAAATTATTTTTCTCAAAAAAAAAAAAAATTTTTTTAAACTTTGCAAAATTTTAATTTTTGAGAATTTTGAAATTTTTGAAAAATTCGACATTTTTGAAAAAAAAAGTTTTTTTTCTATTCCGACATACTTTAGAAATTTTGAACTTTTTTTTCTCAAAGCAATCGCGTTGCTTTAGCTGCATAGAAACGAAATATTTAAGCGCTTAAGCGCCGCGTCGCAGTCAACGGACAAACGATGTTACGGAATCCATAGAAATGTGAACAAAGTTTATACTTATTATATAATCACTATAAAATACCTGATCATTTTTGACCGACAAATGGCATTTCTTTTTACTTTTGTAACTCGATCTCCGAAACCGCTAGACCTGCTTTCCCAACAATTTAATCAGTTCATTTTAATTCTAAATACAGGTATAATGTTATTTGAATTATTAAAATCGGACTCCTCCGTTCTTTTAAAAACTCAGTTACCGTTTTTCGCACTTTTGCCCCGTTTCTTAGAAATGGGTGGACCTGCCGTGTCTAAAAACTAATCAATACGTCTCCTTATTAATAGGAATCGAATGTTTTTTGAATCATTCAAATCGGTTGAGCGGTGTTCCAGAAATTGTGGACGTAAATTTGTATCCAAACACACACACACAAACATAGGGGCTACTTGTAACATCTACCGGAGCAAGTAGTAACGACAAAAATGACAATTATGCCACTGATAATTTATTATTTACTTTTTTTTAAGAAATTACTTATTTCTAAGTAGTTCTTTTTTTACATCAAGGCAAACTATATCTATATTTTTTATCTGTATAATTAATATAGATGAAAAATATAGTGTCTTCTGTAGCATAACTTATATGTGCCCACATCTTACATCACTCCAAACTTTTTCACTTGAATCTGTATATAAATCTTGTATGTTACAACTAGCCCCAAGGATTTGTTTTGACTAATCTCAGGTATGTTTTCTCTACATTAATCAAGATAACTAAAATATACAATGTAGCAGTTACAAAAATTGTTACACATTAGCAAGGATTAATAAGTTTCGAGCAAATTAAGATCTATAAAATTTAAAATTAGTCGATAATAATAACGCTTGTAATTTTATATATCCTGACAAAAATGACGAACGTGCACAGTTCTGTTTATTGTGTGGGGCCGTAGCTATGAGAATATTATGCAGGATGGTTTACATGTCCAATGGTGGCAAAACAATATTTTAATATCGTTACGATCATATTGAAAAACGCTTGTTACTAGTTGCCCCCGTTACAGATAGCCCCTAACTCTCCTAATACAGACATAGCGTTAATGCAAAATAACAGAACACTCTATATCTCAAGTTGATCCAGGTTACTAAAACAAGACTCCAATCTAACTTTTATCAAATTTCATTCCAATTTTATTACTCTTATTATAATACATTTTTTCTCTTAAATAAAAACGCATCGCACATAAATATTTACGAACAATATAAATTAATCTCCATTATATACCTTGTCGTTCTAGAGCAAATTTTAAATCGATTTCAAGTAAATTTACAAGTCTGTAGTTGATTTAAGCTGCAATCTTAAATAAAATCTGTTCAGATTCATTTGAATGGTATTTATTTTAATTGGAACTGTTTGCTCTAAGCACACAATTGTTTTTGATAAGTCTTTGTTTTCCACGTTGTTGAAACGTATTCTTCTCTTATCAGAGTAATGAATCTGTAAAATTTAAAAAGCTGCTACGAGTGTACTTTATGATAAATATGGGAAACATACACAAGAAGAGGTCAGATTGGAGAAGAATAGGAACTAAAAGCACTGTAGGATCTAAATTTATAAGGTTAACTGCATCATTAACGGGGTTGTTAAACATTAAAATGCAATTAGAGTTTTTATTTTTCTTTTAATTTATTCAAAAGAAAGTTCTATAAAAGTATCTCTCGATATATACGGTAGGGCGAGGCACAAAGATTCAATTTGACTTTCAGTCAGTTATACTGTCTACAAATAAACTTCATTACTACACATAAAACGTATCAGACAAACAAATAGAACTATATTCAGTGACATTTTCTGTTAATTCTTAATGTTTAATTTTTTTTATTTGTCATTTGTCTCTCTTTACTCCGCTTATAAGGTAAGGTAGCCAGGGTGCAACCATTTCCAATTTCTCATTTAAGATTTTTAGAAGTTTTTACGAAACATTAACCACAATATTCAAAAAACGCGAAATATAAATTTCATGGACACATATTTTACTAAAATCACATTGTATGTAACTTTGATATAGTATTCAACAGAGTTAGAAGAACTATTAATTTATCTTTTGTAAAATTGTTTTGTTTAATTTAATTTACTTTTTTATTACCTATTTTCATATTGTTTACACTTTTGTCAGTGCGAAGGTTTAGTTAGTCATTTTCACCCCGTCCACGTATAAACTTTCATAGAGGTTATATAAAAAAATATAGAATCTCTCTTAAATACAACAATATATTTCATATAACAATTAAATAAAGTATACTTAAAAAATGTATTCAGGTATCATAAACTGAATACAAGAAGTCAAAACTAACAACGACAAAAAAATACATTTGTTCGTCGTTATAGCACATAACACATATCAAACAAAAAAAATATCTGACAATGTTCAGTAAAACTTCCAGCTAATTCATCAATGTAAAAATGTGTTTTTTCTGTTTTCCAAAAATTAGTTACAAGGTACTTTCTACTGTCGGGGTAAAATGCGACGGCCAGGGAGCAAACAAGTCCAATGTCTTATGTCTAATTTTAAAGGGATTTTACATAATAATAGCTATATTTCTTGGCACATTCTTCATAAAGTATCTAGATTTGGTATTTCATCAGAAATATTCATCAGCAGGTTGTAACAACTATTTAATTAATTTATTTTTTGTAAAATTAATTTTTTTAACTTGATCTACTTTTATTTAATATTTTTTATTGTTCACACCTTTGGCAGTTGGTCCTTTTTATCCCACGCACATGTAAGCTTTCATAGAGGTAATATAAAAATATCTGTTCAATCCAGCTTAAAATTAACAATATATGTTATAAAACAAATAAATACTGTAAACTTAAAAATTATATTAAGGTCTGGTAAACTAAACAACAGTGCTCACAAACAATAAAACTAAAATCGAAAGAAAATACTTTTGTTATGGATTTTCTAACATTGCTGTAAATCTCCCGATAGCAACTTCTTAAGAATCAAGGTATTGGGTGGTTATACACTTTTTGTTCTATACTTTCAAATATAGCTGTTAAAAAATTCTTAACTTTACTTGTTTTCGAGATATCATTGGTGGACTTTTTTACCCGCGGACTTTTAAGCCCCGCTTTACCCTATATATGTATAAATATGTATATATAATTTCATTTATAGATTTTTTCAACCCTAAAATTTTACATTTCGAAGAGAACGTAATTAAAAGAAGATTCGCTGAGGGGTAGTTTTTGCAATTGCATAACGACAAAGTCATAAACAAACGTTTTGACAATACGGCCCTGAACGAAACAAACACGTGGTTCCTTAATAGCGTGTCAAAATTTCTTAAAAAATGACAAGGTCCCATCGCTTTTTGAACGTAAAATTTGAACACAGTAAATACGTTCCGACAGCTTGTTCAGTCATCATGTTTATTTGTGTGTTTTACGATCTGTGATGTTAAAAAATATATATTTTATCAATGTGCACATACTCATACCATGGATTAATAATGGTATCATATGTTTTATTAGGATACAAAATTGTAAGTAATGAAATTTCTTACATATTATTTATTTTGTTTTAATTTTTATAGTTAAATTGATTAACACTGAATGAAGGCTAAGATGCTAGTCGAAACGTATGAATTTTAAATAAATAAATTTTTAAAAACTCTCATACTATTTTATTGATGTAACGCCCGACTTTTTAACTCAAATTAAAATATATATATATATATATATATATATATATATATATACGTATATGCGTATGTATATGTGTACAATTTCATTATCAAGTGTCCAATATTCGTTACAAATGTGCGATGCGTCCGGATGCAAATAGTCTACCTGTGTCAAGTGTGCATAAAGCTATATAAATCTCATGTTAGCCTAATTGCTCGAGTTAATTTCGTACTGTCCTATCCCGCGACATGTACCGCAATGCCCGCGCGACGGTAAGCCCAAGCCCCGTCTAATGTACATATAGACTCTTGTGAAGTACGTATAACGTGCACGAACGGCGTCGGCTCTACGAGAATACAATATACACCTAAGTCTGTTTTTACACGGTAGATTGGTTCCAGAAGAAGCCGTGTAAAAAATCGTGTAAAAAAAAGACATTGATCTTATACAAAAATGGGTGATTTGTTCCTAATCTCTAAAACCTATTAAAATTAGTGAGAAACAAGAATTTTTAAGAATAAGAATTCATGTTTATTTTATTAAATCAAATATATAATGCTTATTTTCACAAGCATGGTAATTAATGATGAAAAAGATATGCACTCTAATCTTAAAAGTAATATAAATTCCCCTAAATTAGTGCTATTCACATTTGCCTAGACCAGTAAAAATTGTTTGTACGCGCTAAAGGGGAATTCACTTAAATCTTTAAGCTGGTGTTCGAAAACTATCGATACTATCGATGGTTTCAGACTTTTTTCTTTCATAAATACTTTTTTGTGATATGAACATACTTCGCAAAAATTAAATTTGACAAAATAAATTTAAGTACATAAAATTTCAAATCGTGCTAAATGGAATAAAATCGTGTAAAAAAATTAAAAATATTCAATTTTCAAACCGTGTTGTATCAAAACCGTGTACAAAAAGACCGTGTAAAAACAGACTTAGGTGTAGTCCACACACGCGGCTTTACAATTCGCCTCTCTCTTGTGTCTCAAAGCGTAATCGATAATCGCGCCCGACGCCGCGGACCCCGTTTCCTGGCCACAGCGTCACGAAAGGTATTCCATTATTCCCGAAAAATTGCGTACAGCTTTATTTGTTTTTTTTGTTTCATCCTATTTTGTTACCCGTTGTTATTGTACGTATTATAGAAGAAATTCTGAACCGAGACTTTCCAAGACCGCAAATAATTTTTAAATTACGCAAATTCTTGCATTTTCACGGTCCGTGCTTTTGTTTTCCCTTTATTGCGACGACCGTATGAATTAATACAGAATCGGAAATGGATTTTTCCGGGCTTGTTGATCAAAGAGTGAATGTAAGCTATGTTGTTTTAGATACGAATACCCGTTATATTTTAAGACAGATACGTACACATACATATATATATATATATATATATATATATATACTAGATGACCCGGCAGACGTTGTCCTGTACCCACATCTACATTTTTATGTGATTTATTAAGATATTGATTTATATAATTTTGGTCATTTCATTATTTTTGTTAAAATCTATATTTTTGAAGATATCAGCATACAATGCTTTTAATTTTTCTTTAACATTTAGTTAAAAAATAATAATCTGTCAAATTGAATTTTAATATAGGGTATGTAATTACATTGAACTGACATTTCACAAACGTGAGACGCATCCGCAGAACTGCATCACCTCTCAGACGTATGTTGACTGTAAATATTATATAATTTTAATTTTTGGCACATTTCAGCTGTTTTTCGGCAATAATAATGTAGACATTACATTTTTCTTATTCAATATTATGAATTTATTATATTTTAATATTGCCTTAGCCTATAAGCATTATACTTATTTATCTATGCCTATAAGTGAATAGAAATGTTTGGCAAATGACAGTCTTCATTTGTTTTTAATGTCAAACTAAGCTTCAGATATTTTCAAGGACAAACAATGATAAGCGGTTTTTTTTAATTTTTTCCGTTTATTTCTACAATCTAACTATATTTCTATGAATCCAAAAATTCTAGAAAATTTCCCGAACAAACTTCAGGAAGATTGATGAAAATCCGAATTATAATTTAGGAGGATTAACCATTCATAAATAATAGGCATTGTATCTGTTTTGCGATGGCTCCATAAAGGCGTGGTAAATAAGGAAAAGTTGACATATTTTAGAAAATTAGTTAAAAAAATAACATATTTTTACTTTAGGAATTTACTGGGATTTTTATTAAACATAGTACTGTAGTTGCGTATTTGATACGTGTCATGTGTTGTAATGTACTTCAATTAGTTTAGTTTAGTTTAGTTAATGAACCTTTGTGCCTCGCTCTACCCTAATACATTTGATATATTATTTTTGTCGATGAATAACAATTCATTTTCACATACTTTCACCTTGTCAATTTTTTTATTATGACATTATTGTTTGTATTTAATCGTCATATTTATATCTTTTCATCATGTATTTTTTAAGTATCATACATGACACTTCATACTGTCAATATTACACTCATGGTATTTTTTGTATTGCATTCATTTTTAATATTTGTCTAGTACTATTGAATAATTGTCAATTGCGTATAAAACTGAAACGTTTTTATATAAAAAATATATTCAGACAAAATTGATTAGAAAAAAAATCAAGTAACTGGGTGTAATATTAATTTGAATAACAATAATAAATATTATCATTGATATATATATATATATATATATATATATATATATAATACTAATAATACAATTTTGTGTAACATCATATGATATAAAATTGTTTTAATATTTCTTATTAAAAACGCGTAGATATTTACATACGGAACATTGAATAAATTTTGAGAACAGAAATAACAGTTTAAGCAAATCAAAAAATACTGGGAAATATTTACTCACTATCACTTCTTTGTACTAATTTTTAACTATTTGACAAAAATATAATATATAATGATAAAATTTTATTCTTAAAACTATTGGTTGAGGTTTAGGTTTGTTACTATCACTTTATACAAAAAAGTGAAGTCTGAAATGGGGGTTTACTTTCACAATTTTTATATGAATTTTTGGTGAAATCGCTATAGAATATTGAAACTAAGTATTCTTTTAGAAAGTACATTTAATTAAACTTGAA
Source organism: Ctenocephalides felis (assembly GCF_003426905.1). Classification (NCBI taxonomy): domain Eukaryota; kingdom Metazoa; phylum Arthropoda; class Insecta; order Siphonaptera; family Pulicidae; genus Ctenocephalides; species Ctenocephalides felis. Next base: position 151,430,170 of record NW_020538040.1, read on the forward strand.
TAACAATAAGTGCATTCTACTTATAATAAAATAGCAATCGAATAATTACTCATGCCACGCGGTTTATGAATGTCGGTCTAAGGTTACTATTTTAATTTGTTATAATTATAACATAAGCTGTTATTCCGCACAACTATCAACTCAATTATTTGAATCTAAGCAAATATTGAATCAGGTTAAAGTAGATAGGAAGTACTCGAAGCAGTTAGAATAATTGGAAGTGTTAGAGAGTTACTTGGGCACTCCAGGTAATTTAGCTAATACATCTTTCCAATCTGCATACGAACTTGCAATAGTAGAGTTGTTCGTAAGTTGGTACTTATCTACACAATATTAAGGCCGAGACTTGGGAGATCCTAATGGAATGGAAGGTGCAAACTTTTTCTTTAAATAACTATTGTCTTCTGGAAAAGTATTATTCCTAGAGTGAATAAAAGCCCTGGTCGTGATTTTGGGCCCTGAAGCGATATATTTAATATCAAGCGTAGTGCTATGTATCTGTTTTGGGTTGAAAATTGATTTGGACACGTCGGTGTATAAGGGTAAATTTTCCTAAAATTGTGTTTGTTTTTTTTTCAACACTTTTACCTTACTGCGACAAATAAGTTACTTTTAATAATATTCAAAAAAAAACTTTGTTAGCTGAATATGTGTTATCCTAAAAAAAAAAAATCAAGAAATCTAATTGTATGATTATGTATGTTTCTATTTAGTAAAACAGAACAAATTATAGTAATTTCTCAAACTATACATAAAATGAAGCAAATTATAATTTATTATAAATTATTTATATTTTTTCTCTATTTTTATTTATAATAGTTTTTTTTTTAAATTGTCGTCTAACGTGCGCTGACTTTTTACGTTCTTTACTTATGTGATATAAATATCTTATACAATAAAAGATTTATAAAGTTTAGTCGTTATTTTTATAAGAAATTTATCTAAGAAAACTGTATCGCATTACAGTTTCGTGAGAAGGCTTTTAAAAGTTTTTTAATTGTGTGTACTGAATGAACTACATTTAAAACCAATATTTTTACTAATAAATTTTAAATATTGATTGTCAAAGCTAAAATTAAAGCCTTCTACGTTCTAAATATATGTATATATATATATATATATATATATATATATTCGTTATGAATGAGATGAATTCTTTGTACGACCTTTTGGATCTACGTTACATAATAACGTTAACAAAAATTTTAATGAATAGGTAGAGATTGGCATTTATATTAAATTTTATTCAAGACCACGTGCAAGCTCACCTGAAAATGTTAAACCTCAAATGAAACACTAGACTATATGGAATGAACATTAAATTATTATTTTTTATTCTATTCTAACTTTTTTCTCTTATATGCTTACATAGGGTTTCATTGTATATTAATTGCTATTTTAAGGCTAGAATATGTAATATTAAAATGTAAAATCTTTTTCTAGTATACCAACTTGTACTTAAAAACATGTACTTTTATTATCTGAAGTACCAGATCAAGGTTATATACAGTGTTGAAAAAAGAGTCCGCGTAAGGTTCACACGCGATTGAAGTAAAACTTATTTGCTACTGTACAAAATGGCATTTAAGTAAAAATAAAAACATCATATAACAATTTTGAATAATGTTTATTAGTAATATGGTAACACTCGTGATGCACACCTTTATTAGTGTCAATCATTATACACATTTGTATAATGATAAATTATAAATTATATATTTATAATAGCTTTAAAAATATGTATAATATTTGAAAACAATAATGTAATTAAAGTCATACTTCAAATATGACATGATCGGTTTGTCATTGTAATTAGCATTTAGAAATGAATCTTCCTTAGAGAAATGAAGTAATTGCTGATTCATTTCTTCTATAACATTCGTTTACACAGTGGATTATGTTAAACAACGCCTGAACAAATATTGTTTTCGCAACTTCACTCATCATGTAATAATTGTGTTTGAAGAACTTCATGTAATTAAAATTAACATACATTCATTGACTGATGGTATTTTTTTTTACTTTTTCGCTGGCGATATAATCCCAGTGAACAGCTGTAATATCTGTTTTGCCTAAAAAATATTTACCATTTCAATAACTTCAAAGATTTATAGAACTACGAATAGCCCAGTCATTTGGTGCAAAAAAATGCTGTTGCCTTAAGAGTTTAGCGGATGTTTTGAAAATTGGTGATTTTATAGATTTTGATGTGATCTTTACGAATTTCAACTTTGCCACCTCGAATTTTTGCCGCTGCCGCCGCTATATTGGAAAAATTGCGTCAAAAATCAGTTTTTCAACGATATCTCCTTTCTGACTCATGTTACATTAAAACAACTATATACAAAATTAAACTAGACAAAATTTTCTATAATTTATTGAATAACGGTTTTTTCTGTAACATCAATAGTTTTAGCGTACGTGCGCCGCAAAGTTTCTGCTGCTCGCGCCACCATCGGATATTCGGCCGCTCTTTGCACTTGAACGCATTCTCTCTAATAAATAAATAATTTCAATGTTGAATTAAGCTTTTCTGCTCAGGTCTGGCCTAGAAATAATATAAATTAATTATTTTTGTTTTTCATTTTTATTTTTGCTGATAATTGAACATTTTAAATCATTGGATGTGTAATTTATTGCAAATTTTAAATTGTTTGTAAGAATAGTTTTATATGAAATTAAACTAGATTTTTTTTATAATTTACTTAATTAACTTTTTACCTCCAGTTCGATGTTCTCGATGGGTCATATGTTATTAGTTAATCGTCTTCAGAGACAATCGAAACGTCAGAGGTTGCACTTTTTTCGATATTATCCGCGATGGGATTATCGTCATTGCAAAGTTGCTCGAAAATGCTATCTGCGTCTTCCTCTTCATCACTATCTTATGATGGAACTTGTGCATTACTACAGGTTCCATTACAATTTGTGCAGATAATGGAGTAATGGGGATGGAAAAGAAGCAAAAATGGCCTGATTCCTGTGACCCCACTCGAGCCTCCAGCTCCGGACACCTTGTTGAAACTGATTTCTCGCAAATGCAAAAAGGGATGTCAGAAAGCCTGTGGATGCAGAAAGGCTTTGAAAGGATTGAAGTGTTCCATTATCTGCACAAATTGTAATGGAACCTGTAGTAATGCACAAGTTCCATCATAAGATAGTGATGAAGAGGAAGACGCAGATAGCATTTTCGAGCAACTTTGCAATGACGATAATCCCATCGCGGATAATATCGAAAAAAGTGCAACCTCTGACGTTTCGATTGTCTCTGAAGACGATTAACTAATAACATATGACCCATCGAGAACATCGAACTGGAGGTAAAAAGTTAATTAAGTAAATTATAAAAAAAATCTAGTTTAATTTCATATAAAACTATTCTTACAAACAATTTAAAATTTGCATTAAATTACACATCCAATGATTTAAAATGTTCAATTATCAGCAAAAATAAAAATGAAAAACATAAATAATTAATTTATATTATTTCTAGGCCAGACCTGAGCAGAAAAGCTTAATTCAACATTGAAATTATTTATTTATTAGAGAGAATGCGTTCAAGTGCAAAGAGCGGCCGAATATCCGATGGTGGCGCGAGCAGCAGAAACTTTGCGGCGCACGTACGCTAAAACTATTGATGTTACAGAAAAAACCGTTATTCAATAAATTATAGAAAATTTTGTCTAGTTTAATTTTGTATATAGTTGTTTTAATGTAACATGTGTCAGAAAGGAGATATCGTTGAAAAACTGATTTTTGACGCAATTTTTCCAATATAGCGGCGGCAGCGGCAAAAATTCGAGGTGGCAAAGTTGAAATTCGTAAAGATCACATAAAAATCTATAAAATCTCCAATTTTCAAAACATCCGCAAAACTCTTAAGGTAAAACTACTAAATGACTGAACTAGAATAATATAAAAATTATATCAATAAACTTATGTTTCATACACGGCGCAAATGCTGCATTTGTTTTATTATTTTTATTATAATTGTTTACGAGGGACAGGGTAAAATATTCTTCTGATTCAAGCGTTTTTTATTAATACTTCAAAAAGGTTTATAATTTTATCAATTGTTTAAATAATTATAATATAATGCTTCAGATTTAAAATTTATTCTAATCTTGCACAGTTCCTGCGGCTCACGTATGATTATCTATGTTTCAAATCTTACATTTCACAGCAATTCTGCTTTTATAACTTTTGCATTCAAAGCATTATTTAATCAAAACACATTGCCGGCTTCAATTCTCATTGTGAACTTTTTCTGATCAGGCTAAAAGCCAAACCTGTGCTCAATGGGCACATTTCGATACGAGCACTCGTAACCTTTGAAAACTTGTGACATCGTTATTGCCTTCATTCTGTACCAGATGCTATACACTCACTTCTTATAATGATCTTTCGAAACGTCGATAGAAAATAACTACAATAGAAATTGTTGTTTACTGGATGCAATAATAACAACGCACGATAAAATAACGACTATATGTTTACTACTTGAGAATAATGTCGATAAACGACGCTAACTTTTAAAAATATCAAAATTGATTTTTTGATTGACATGTATATTTTAAATATTACGTGATAACTACATATATAAGTTTAAAGTGTAGATATTGAAAATCGAATAGTTATAACTATTATTTTGGGATGCAGTTTGCTTATAAATTTCGAGAATACAGTTAGTTACTTAATAAGACCGGAAAACTATGAAAGCAATAGTACTCTATCTACCATTCAAACGGTCAAACATATGATTTTCATATAGTTGTTATTATTTATAAACACTTATATTATTAATATGGTCAAAATAAAAATACGATGCGATGCGTTACGCGCGGCTTTACTAGCTCTGGTTTGTTCAATTTTTCAATGTGTTCCACATATTTGATTTGAACAATATTTGCAGTACTAAAAGAAAAAACAATAGGCCTTCGAATAACGTTAATAATAAAGTAATTAAACAAAACGCACTATCCAAAAACATTAATTGAAAAATTATTTTATCCTTTTTAGCTAATAATAAAGGATTATTTAGCATATATTAATATACATTATGTGGTCTAAGCCAATATGAGTAGAATCACGTAATTTTTTTTCGACATCTTTTATGGTTACGCCAAAAATTAAGTTTGAAAAAGGGGCCACTTTTTCAAGAGTGAGATACAAATTTGAAGTTTGGTATGTCGGATGTTTTCAAAAAGACCTTCAAAATGGTGCCTAAATTATTAAAATGAGTGTCAGTCGATTATGTATGGCAATGCATAATCCACACCCTTGCGCGTCGTGATTATTATGTACTCGACTGGCAGGCCTCTGCAACCGTCAGGATGGGCTGGTTTTTCACATATGCTTTCTGAACAGTTAAAAGAATACACCCTCAAAATTTGAGCCTTGTGGGAGCAAGTTATGAAAAAATTTTTTGACATTTTCACAAATTGAAGGGATGATGACGCAATCGCGGAATGACTACCAGAATTGTACTTTTTTAATGGGTCGATAATAAAATATCATTAAAAAAATTTTAGTTCTGAGAAAACAGGTTAGTCAGATAGTTCACTGGATCTTAGACTAATATTTGTTCGTTTGATATGTGTTATGTGTTCTGATGTAATAGGTTTAGTGTTTGATTTCTCAAAGTCAAAATGAACCTTTGTGTTCCGCCCTACCCTTTATATAAATATACATATATTATATATATATATATATATATATATACCACGTTATTATAAAAAATAATTCAAAAATACAATAATAAATTTGAACAAGTACTAAGTAATACTGTACTATAATAAAGTACTAAGTGATTATGTACAAAAATGCATTATTAAATTCACGATCAACGATATAGAATTTTATTCAAACTTTTTTAACATACAACATTGAATATGAGTGGCAATAAATAAATTAAACATAATTTTCAACATATAAAAGCAATTTAGAGAGTTTATTATCTAGCATCACGATATTTAAATTGCTTTGCTCCATACAATCCAGAGTTCTTGTAATAAAGCCGAAGGAATTAATAAAGTACTCTCAAAGATACTAACAATATTAAAGAAAAACAATTCAATGAGATATCAAAATAATCCAATGAACCGGAATTAATTAAACGTCCCATTAAAGAATTGAATGAAAATTATTTCTCGGATCCGCAAAGAGCTTCCCGCTTTCTCCTTGCGAACGAAGAATGTTTGCTCTCAAAAATAATTGATTATATTAAGATCATTCTGACAGTTTTATTTAATACAATAAATTCTTGTTAAAAATAATAAAAACGAATTTTTTTTGTAGATGCTTATAATATAAAACACATTAATAAGGTTTGTAAAGGAAGTTAGGGTAGAGCGGGGTATAAAGGTTTGCGGGTAAAAAGTTCTATCACGAATATATCTCAAAAACAAGTACTGTTAGAAATATTGCAGCTATTAATTTGCAAATTTCTTTGAAATTAAAAATAATTTATTGGATTTGTTCGCCCATTGGCCATTCAATTTCCACTCTACCTGTGTGGTAAAAATGGACAAATTAAAAATGTTAGGAAAATAGTAAAAAAACACATTTTTAAAATTATGTAGGTATTAACTGGAAATTTTACTGAACATAGTACGACAGTTGCTTTTTTGGTACGTGTTAGGTGATATGATGTAATTTATTTGGTTTAGATAGTATTGAAAGTCAATTTGGACTTTTGTGCCCCGTCTTACCTACTTATGAAATTTGGTAATAATATATCATTTGCTAAATAACTCAGTTTTAATCAGTCTATGATACCAAAAATTTAGGATAGTAATAATAATCTACTTTTATTAATAATTTTCACTCATGCACAGAATGGGGTAACCTATGATTTCAAAAATATTATTATTTTCAAAAATATTATTTTATTTGACTATTTTAAAAGGATGATAAGGAAAACAAAAACTGAACTTTTCTAAGTAGAATGTATAGTTTACTTTTCAAAGTTTAAATTATATATTTATACTGGTATTATATAGCAGTTTCCATACCATACATACTAGAGATGGGTAACACACTCCGGAGTTATCACTCCGATACATCTCCTCCCTCGGAGTGACTCCGAGTGGAGTTGTCTCACAGGATTTGTCATATCCGACTTCCCTAAACTGGTACTAAATCTGTTAACATGTGCTGATATTTGCTTGTGATTTTTTACTAGAACAAACATTTGGGTCGAAAGCAGTGGTCCTTTTCTCGTCTCACAGCCAGTTTTAGGACTTTCCAGGTATATAATGCTTCAAAATAATGCTACTTTGTATTCTATATTCTGTATACGATAATGTTTGTCCGTAAATGAGCTCTTTCAATGGTATACAACCAGCTAAAAAATATTTAGTATTATATTATAACGATTTTATAATTGTGTAAAAGTAATAGTATGTTAATCGAAGTATCTGATGTATAATTAATTCTCGAAAAGAAAATAATAAAAGAATTTGGGGTAATATTATTTTGGGAAAAATATTATACACAGAGATTTGTTCTTATTTCATATATAAGGTTCACTGCATTATTTTCATATAAAAATAAACATATTCAAAGAATTCTATATTTTTTCTTCAAAAATATTTACAAAATTGATTTTTATTTCTAAGTTTATTGTTAATTTGAGATTTGTATGCATATTGAAATGCATAATATAGTAATTATTAATAAAAATGTTTGAATTATTTGTAAACTATTTTCAAAGTTTTAATAAATCCTTAGATATGATAACAACACACTAGAGAACACATTTGTATCAAGTAATTTATCTCAAAATTGTCGGAGTTGTGGAGTTGTTAAGTGGATATAACTCCTCTCTGAAGCGGAGTCAAATCCCAACCGATCTGGCTTCGGATATGATAAGCCCATCTCTAATACATACACTTCTTATTTTAAAATAAGTGCTGCAGCATCAATTAATAGTTTCCTTTGTAAATAGCAATTGCATGATCAAAGTACGTGTTGCAAGTTACCTTATAAAATTTTTTATTTATATATCCGAATTTGTTAGCAAAAAGAATTGCTAGGTTATTCTGAATAAAGTGTATAGTTTGTTTGTTTTACAATATTTAAATTATGCAATCATACTAATATTTCGCAATAAAAACTTCATACTTTTAAATAAGAGCTGCAGTATCAATTAGGAGTTATTGATTCTTTTTGCAACGAACAATTATATAAGCCATGGACGATATGCTATACACTATATATAATATTTTATAAAACTATTTTATGAAACATGAAAGTAGAGCAATAAATATTTTACTATCTAACAAACCCTCTTTCTAGCATTAACTAAAACATTTAAAACGCACTATATTTTTATTTATTACCAGAGAGCGGAGTAACTCAATAAAGTTCGAAATAATTATTCAAGTAAGTTTACTACAGAATTTTCAACATAATTAGGAGTTTGTCACGTTCTGTGATTTGAATAATGAAATAAATTCAGATGCATAGAGATAACTATAATTTATTTACTACGGTTGATGGAACTTTGAATCACAATAAAATCTACGGCAAAGGCTGCAAAAATATTACATATTATATCAAAGATTATTAGTGTTCTTTGAAATGAAATTAGCTTACAAAATTAGGAGTTAAATATTGGAACAGAATCAGAAATTTATTGACATTGATACAAAACAAATATTTGTTTAGTTATAAAAGACTATGAATTACCAATGAGGTAATTATTATCCTTGAAATAAGATGTCCAGCTTAGTTCATTTCAAACATTTTTGTAATGAATTACAAAAAACTAGCTGTAAGTGGAATTCTGTCTTAAGGCAATTAAGGCATCGTGCCTTAAGGCAAATTGCTGGAACTTCCCGTACCAAAAATTATTATTTTTTTAAAAACGATTGACATTTTTAAAACAAATTCACTTCGAAAAAATAAGATTTTTGAGAAACTATAAATTAAACAAAAAATTACTTTTTTTGAAAAAAATTTTTTTTCAAAAAAAATCTAATTTTTTTTTTTTTTTTTTTAATTTTTTTTGGAAAAAATAATGTTTTCTTTATTTTGGCATATTTTGGAAGATCTTTTTTCAAAGCAATCGTACTGCTTTACCTGCATAGAGACAAAATGTCAAAGCGCGTAAGCGCCGCGTCGCCGTCTAACGAATAAATATTGGTATGGAACCCATAGGAATGCAAACAAAATTTATACTTATTGTTAAAATCTCTATAAAATATCTGATAATTTGATGTGCATATGTCTAATGATCATTTTTGACCGCCAAATGGCATTTTTTTTTACTTTTTTCGTTAGATCTCCGAAACCGCTAGACCTGCCCTCATGAAAATTTGATCAATTCTTCATCTTGTCAATACAAGTCAAATGTTTTTTGATTTGAATTATTAAAATCGGACGCTCCGTTCTCTTAAAAACTGAGTTACCGTTTTCGGCACTTTTTGCCCCGTATCTTTGGAACGGCTGGACCTGCCTTCGCCAAAAACTAATCAGCACGTCTCCTTATCAATACAAATCAAATGTTTTTTGAATTATTCAAATCGGTTGATCCGTGTTCCCGAAATCGTCGACGAAAATTTGTATCCGCACATACATACACACACGTACATACATACATACATACACACACACACACACACACATACATCCATTTTTTCTAAGGTATGCCAAAATGTTAAGAAACCTCTGAAACGTAAAGATATATAAAAATTTTCATTTTCGATTTTTTTGCGATTACTATAACTTACCCTACGGGAAGTTAATGAAAACCAAACAAAAATAACCAATTAGAGCAATTAAAGGACTATCAAAACATTGATATTTTTTATGATAATAAAGTTTTGAATGAAGTAAAAAAATTCTAATTCGTAGATTGGTGAGTGGTGCTCGTTATTTACAGGTCCATTTAATATCTAACTGCAATAAAACATTATTAAAGGTAAATTAAATGTTAGTAATTTCAATAAAAATATAATAGTTCATTAATTGCTATATTAGGTTATTTGTATTCGGTTTCCATTTTTACTAATTCATTAAAATTTCTAGTTTGAAATGAACTAAGTTCGACAACATCTTATTTCAAGAATAAGCTTTCTGGCAAGGTTCTCCATTATTACAATATGAATATTCATTATGAAATGATTTATGTAAAATGCATATTAATCCTATTCATTTTGAAAAAGTTTTATTTACCACAGTGAACTCCGTGTGGGTAAATCGCTTTATATATATTTGCAAAATATACTTCAAGCTCCATTGGTTGGCGAAAATGATTTAATTTTATTGTGTTTGAAACTTAAATTGTGTATACTTATTAAATGGAATGTTTTATAAACAATGAAATAACTTTTCTAGAGCAGCAGTAAAACTTTCAAATAAGCTCCGCTACAAAAATACAAAATAGTTTCAGCTTGGTTTTGCGAGGTGGATAATATAATACTGAAGTTAGCAAAAGCTGCAATTTTTACGAAAGGATAAAATTTACTCTGAATTTAGTTATATATCTCTCAAGTTTTATTGAAAACATAATATATCTAATTTGTATAAAATTTTCTTGAATTGAAGGTTTCCTTTTTGTTGTGTGGGTGGGAGTCGATTGTATATTTTCATATCGAGGTCGCAGATATTTTTTACTTATATATTTACATTAGGGTGGTCCTTAATATGGACATTTTTAAATTTCCTTGCTCCCAAGGGATCAAATGGTGAAATTATTTAATTATTATCTATTTGAAATTATTCAAAACAATTATTGATTATATGTATTCCTCGAATGTTTAATTATGGTACGGGAAGTTCCAGAAATTTGCCTGTAGGCACGATGCCATGCGCTTCACTAGTTGCATATTTTGTTTATACAAAATTCGAATGTAAAAAAAAATATAATTTCATATATTTCAAGAGTTAAATGGTCAATTGCAGTATTTATTCTCATGCAGATTACGAAGTTCTGGGTTTTTTAATTATTACATTTCTGATATATATATATATATATATATATATATACATATATATGTATAAATACATTTGTGTGTATACAATATTTATTTATAATTATCTCCATAATCTATCAACGAGGCTTTAATATCGCAGCTAGTATTATGTCAGTGCTTGAATAATTTCCTCTGAAGAGAGAACGTTGTGATTGATATAATCATTCCATTGAGAGGATTGAACAATCACGATATATATATATATATATATATATATATATATATATCTGCAACAAATAATATTGTGAACATTTTCAATGTAACAGCCAAAGTCATTTCTTTGATATATGAAATAATTATTGACATTCTCTTGATGTTTGTCTTAAGTCGACCTATAAGATTGGTAATTATACATTTTATTCAAATTTTTTTTTGTATGAGCTTATACGTGCTCTTTAGCTTACAAGGGAACCCTCAAAATTCTTCTTCTCGGATTTGACTTCTTATAGGCCTACAATATTTTATAGGGTTCGGTTTGACTATCAACCCTATCACCATGCAAAGTTTTAACAAAATTCCAGAAGAGTAAATTTGAGGGTTCCCTTCTTAGTAATCACATAAATACTTCGTAGATATGAAAAATAATTATTATGTTTCTTATTTTTTATTTTTATACATTTAACAACTGTTCATACTAGGTCTAAATAAAACTTTTTAGAACAAAAAAAATACATGATGTACCAAAGTCAAGCGGATGCAATTTCACTCGAAGTGAATGAAATTAGTCATTCAGCCTACAACACATATGAGTTTGTTACCACTTATTGTTAGACGTTGTGCATCGGATAACACGGACGTTCTAGTACACATTTTAGTGATTAAATATAAAATATAATACACTGATGATGAGACAAACGGAGTCTCAAAGTGTAAATTATTAAAATATTTAATAAATAGTAATAAGTGTTGTGTGTTCATATTTTATACTTAATTTATATATATATATATATATATATATATATATATATATTAGGGTGGTCCTTAATATGGTCATTTTCGAATTTCTTTGCTCCCAAGGGCTGCAATGGTATCCAAATTGATAAAAAACAATTCTCTGAAAGTTTTAGCTTTTAATATTAACGTTTAGATAGAACGCAATTTAATCAAACTTCGTATGGAAATAGTATGGTAAAAATTTTGAAAATTAAAAAAAAATGTTTTAGGTACAACTTAGCGACAAATGAATGAGTTTCATTCATTCATTTGTTCGCTAAATTACATCTAAAAAACATTTTTAAAATTTTTGGAATTTTTTCCATGCTATTTCCATACAAAACTTTGATTGAATTGCGCTCTATCTAAACATTAATATTAAGAGCTAAAACTTTCAGAGAATTGTTTTTTATCAATTTGGAACCATTTGAGCCCTTAGGAGCAAGGAAATTAAAAAATGCTCACATTAAGGACCACCCTAATATATATATATATATATATATATATATAAATATATATATAAATATATATATATATATATATATATATATATAAATTTGTATTCCTAATGTTTATGCAAGAAATTACGAATCGGCATCTCTCTTGAGATTGTATTAAAACTTACATGCGACATTACGCATATACCTTATTAAAAAATTCATTGAATTTTTCATAACATCGCGCTTTATGAGAATGCAAAACATTACAGAATGTGCTTTGGGAGTTCTTCTGTTATTAATGCTCATTTTTTCAGAGACGCACAATACTACGTTTATTTAATATTAATAATAAGCCACGATAATAATGAGAAAAAGTATAAAGCGAAGTCAAATGGCGCTGTGAAAAGCGCATAACACATTACACGGAGTTTTCAGCTCTTGTAATTAGATAAATTTATAGAATAGAATTGCACACACCACGTGTAATGTAATATGTCTCATAGACTGAGAGACGATCGGAAGTAGTAAAATAGTGTTTTATAAAAAATAATTCTAATAGATGCACACTTTAAACTTAAAATTGACTGGTCGAAATTTCGCACCACCATTTTGACCTACATTTTTTCGGTGGAGCAGGGGTCAAAGGTCAACCACCAATATCTCAAAAACAAGTGAAGTTAGTAATGTTTTAACAACAATTTTTGAAAGAAGAGGATAAAAGATGTGCAATCAGCCTTAAATCGAGCAGTTGTGAACTGTTATTTAGTTGACGAGACCTTAATATAAAATTAAGATAAACGTTATTTAATTGTTATGTAAGATGTATAGCTAATTTTGAGTTAGATGTTTTTATTTAACCTCTATATTAGCTTACATGTAGATGGAGTGAAAAAGACCAACTGAACCTTTAAGATGTAAACAATGAAAAATATTAAATAAAAATGTATTTTAAAAAATATAAATTAAAATAATAGGTATTCCAACTCTGCTTATAAATATTTCTGACAAAATACCAGATCAAGCTTATATAAAGTGTTATCAATGTAAAAAATCATGAAATTCATATCTTTTGTAAAATCCCTTTAAAATTCAAATTAAGACATTGAATCTGTTTGCCCCCTGGCTGTCTCATTTTACCCTGCCTATTGCGTTAAGTACACATGCCAAATTTTAGAAAAATAGTAACACATTTTATAGTAAGAAATAAATTGAAATTTTATTGAACATAGTACGACAGTATAATTACTTATAGTCAAATTGGACCTTTGTGCCCCACCCTACTTTACAAATAACTTTATTATATTTTTTAATTCTGAATCACGTTTTTACTTTTTCTGTAATGAAAAAAATCATGCTGTAAATTGTTCTAAATATTTGTGAGGCACCAAACACTACTATACAAAGGCTCTTGAAACATAAAATAAATAATTAAATTTTTTGTTGGAAAAAAATACGTTGCAATCAACTTAATGTATGAAAGCACGCAAAATATCTCTTTTATATTCTTAATGCATGAACATTGTCAAAGTATATAAATTAGCACGCGATTCACTGCAGTCTTACAAAAATATGTGCTACAATATATTTTAAAAGTATTCTTTTGACAAGTCATATGATCTACCACAAAATCACATCAAGTAATGTGGAATTTGTTGTTTATAAATGCTTGCATTCTTAAACACATTATAATTAAAATCGCTTTAAAAATCACCTGGAGCAACTATTTTAACAAAGAGATTGTAGATTGAGAATTAGAAACAATTTATGTATAAGCTAAAATATTTGGCAAAAAAATAGACTAAAAAATTCATATCATATAAAATTCATAAAAAGAATCTTATCAATTCATAATTCTGAGATCATTTGCATGACGTAGCGACTACCACAAATGACCTACCACAAATATTTTTTTTTTTATAATTAGTAATGAATTATAATAGAAAAACAAATGACGACGTTACAGAAGAACATGTTAGATTTTTCAATGGATTTATTTTAAAAACAGGCCATCTTAACAAAATAGTTATAATAAATCTGAAATTTATTGCTTAAGTATTTTTTATATTTTTTTCTAGTCAGGTAATACAGATTTGGTTTTTAACTTCCCATAGGGTAAATTTAGTAATTTAAATTTCCAATCAAAAAATCAGTTGTGCCTATGTTATATTTTCTCGACGTTTCAAGGGTAGGGCGGGGCATAAACATCAAATTCGACTTTGAGCAATTATAGTGTGCAAACTAAATCAATTATAACAAATAACACATATCAAACAAACAACTATCTATCTGACTATGATCAGTGAAACTCTTAGATACTTCATCATTGTAGAAATGTGTTTTTTTTTGCTGTTTTTAAAGAATTCGTCACCTGTTTTTTTTACCTCATCGATGGATTCAAATAGGACGACTAGAGGGCAAACTGATCCAATGTCTCGTTTTAAATTTTAAAGCGATTTTACAATATTCAGCTACATTATTTAACTAAAATAAGCATAATATAAATTTCATGAGTACATTCACAGATATACACTGTATATAACCTTGGTCTGGTATTTTGTGAGAAAAATTCATTAGTTTGTAAAATTAATTTTTTAAAACTTAACTTACTTTTTTATTTACAATTTTTTATTGTTTACACCTTTGCTAGGGTAAAGGTTCAGTTAGTCCATTTTACCCTACCCAGGTGTTAGCTTTTATATTCGTTATATAAAAACTATATGTAGAAAACTGTATGGCTGTACTTACCCTAAGAAAAAATAGCATATACATCTAATTAATACTATATGCTTCAATAATTTAGTAAAACATGCGGTAATTTGCTATAAATGATTGGAAACCAATCTCAGGAGTAGTAAAAATTATTAAATGAATATTTCTATAAAACATCGTGTGAATTTATCCAATAAGACCATCAGATCTTTTACTATTTGTTCTATGTGCTCTTTTCAACCTCCGGCTATTGTTTGATTCAAACACCCAGCGATTTTATGACATTGTTCAGCGTTTGCATCACAGCTGAGGAATCCGGACTATATGGGTAAACATCAATTTAATTATTGTCTAAAGGAATATGTTAGATTTCAAGATGACATTGCAATTTTACTGAGATTTTTTTAGTAAATGAGATGCATTATATATAATCATTATTGAAGTATTAAAGAAAAAAATTTAATAAGTATTTTATACGCTGAGATATATAGCAATAGTATAATTTGTACATAATAATTTATACTTAATATTATTTATATAATTTAAATAATAATATATACGACGCCTTGAGTTCTGCAAGGATTGCCACACTTATAATTAAGGTGACAATATTTTTTTCTTCACATATTTAATTTATCAAAATCGAAAACGCTATATCGGGTATATTTTATTAATTGAGTTAAGAAAGTTCAATTCAATTTATCTTCATCCTAATTTTTTTTAAATAAAAGATAATAAATAAACTCAAAATAAAATAAATATATTTTTTTATTTTTGTGGCATAAACTTGAGAGTAAATAACGAGAATTTAATTAAATGTGTTACAATGATAACTAGAAAAGTTCAATCTGTTCAATGTATTAAAATTTCGTTTTTTTTATTATTCATCTATTCAGTGGCTTAGTGCTTAGAGCTTTGGTCTTTTATGTAGGTTGGGTTGGTTCCATAACTACCATGTATTTCAGTATCTTCTCATGTATTTCTATTCAAGTTGAAGTATTCTTTCTCAGGCATCGTTGCACTAAATAAAAGTATACTATCACTAAAAGAGAAATTCTAATAATAAAAAATATATCAAATATTTGAAATTTGGAATCTGAAATAACCACGTTAAGAAGAATCATCAATGTTACACATAAACACAATTATATTTATATCCTGAATCAATTAATTACACAAAACAGTCATTTTTTAATTGAGTGTTTAATACGAAGTTATTTCACACAAAAAGAAAGAAATAAAATCGATCAATACGGAAAACAAGTAAAACCTTTATCATAAATATAAACTCGTTTTACTATAAAATCTAATTTTATGTTTTGATCTTTTAATCTTTATAGCGACTAATATTATTTTAACCGTCTACTTCGAATTTAAAATATTGGCAATAAGCTAAAATTTCCAGCTTTTATGTTGTCGCATAAATTTATCTTTATGTTATTACATTCGCAAATAGAGATCATAAATTCAGTTTACACACGCGATGACAAATTTAACGTTCGTATATCAAAACATTTGAATTTGAAATAACACCACTAAATCACAAACTGTGGTGCTGCTTGGATTCAATTTATATAGAATACTTTTTAACAATCAGTTATATTATTTTTGCTTCATATTAATTTAGTAACTTTAGTAATAATTTAGTAAATTGCTGAAGCTTTTTTTAAAGTAATTAAACATTCACGAAATAAAAACAATTATTCATAAATAAAATTTTATCAATTGTTTTAAATTATAAATACTGTAAATTTCATTATCGTATATTATTAATATAATTCAATTTAAGTGCTTATATTTGGGCGACGACCTTTATCTATGTTTATCTTTAAGAACGAAAACATAATAAACAAACACCGTCGACACAAGCAATACGTTTTTTGAATCACTCTAATCGGTTGTGCCGTTCTCTTATGCTTTGCATTTTTTTGCTCTATATCTTTGGAAGCGCCACACCTGCCTCCACAGTAATCACTTGTAATCAATTATTCACTCAATCAATACGAATCGTATGTTTTCTGAATCAGTCTTATCGGATGTCCCGTTTTTTTAAATACTGGTTGTTTTTGGGCTTTTTGCTCCGTATCTCCGGAACGGTTGGACCTGCCTTTGCCAAAACTAATTAGCACTTTTACCCGTCCACACGAATCAAACGTCTTTTGAATCACTCAAATCAGTTGATCCGTGCTATCGAAATCATAAACGAAAAACTGTATCCAAAGATACAAACATACATACTATATACACTCACACATACATTCATTTTTTTAAGATATGCCAAAATGTTCAGAATCACTCGAAACGTAAAAATTTTCACTTGTGATTTTTTGCTATTACTATAACTTACCCTACGAAGGGTTAAAAAATTGTGAATAATAAAAATTATGAAATTAAAAGGCAAGTTTTACGCCAGACTAAAAATTTATAATAACACCAACTATTTTTTAATGATCATTTAATAAAGTACGTATGACGGTGTGTCTGAAAATTGCGTTCATTAAAAGTATTAATAAAACATAAGATCGCGATAATATAAAGGATACAGACTTTACTGTGTACTGTATACTTTATCTTGATTTACCTGGAAACAATATTGAATTAATTAAAAATTTATTCACAGACCAAGTGTATTGAGCGCCAAAGCGTATGGTGTATAGACATCGCCTTGTACGAACAAATAATATATCAGGGTTAACCGAACATGTTCCTATACTAGATACTGATACAACTAATGTTAATTTATTTTATTTTCATGTTTTTTATTATGTTTATCTGAAATTTATGTTGTGTAATCATGATAATTTGATTAATTGCATTTTTACATATGCAGCATTTTGTTGTATTTTTTAAAAAATGTTATTATTCATTATGATAAATTTTTATCATAACTCCTGAGTTAATTGATTGCTTCATTTTAATTTAGATGAATTTTACAAAGCACTTTCTTTTATTTTTATTAAACAATTCTTAACTCGTCAGGAATATATATAATGATCATTAAAACAGAAAAACTATAAAATTCAATTTAGTGCGTTTAAAAAGATTTACGTGAAAGACGAATTCATATATATTTTAATACCTTCACTTCACCTAAAATAATACCTTTGCATGTACAGCAATTAGTTGCATTTTTATAAAATAATAATTATCATAGGGTAGGGCGGTGCACAAAAGTCCAGTTCGACTTTGAGCAATTGTAAAAACTAAACCAATTATATCACAACAAATAACACATATGAAACAAACAACTATCTGACTATGTTCAGTAAAACTTCCAGCTATTCCATTATTGTCGAAATGTGTATTTTGCTCTTTTATCAAAAATTTGTCATCTGGTTCTTTTTACCCCCTGTGCGGAGTAAAATGGGAGGATCAGGGGGCAAACAGGTTCAATGTCTTGAATTTCATTTTAAAAGAAATTTACGAAATATTAGTTAGATTATTCAACCAAAGCAAAATATAAATTTCATGGGTACATTTTGGGGTCTGCTATTTTGTTAGAAATATTCATAAGCAGAGTTGGAGTAACTATTTGTTTAATTTATGTAAATTTTTCTTTTTGCCTTAATTTACTTTATTTATTATTATTTATTGTTTGCATCTTTGTCAGGGTAACGGTTCAGTTGGTCCTTTTCTACCCAATATCATAATATATGTGCAGAAATATTTTCTGTTTTAAACCAGACAATTTTAAGTTATAATTTATTAGTAACATAACATATCTTTGCATTTTTTAAATTTATAATAGATTTCATAACGTGTAGCTATATCATTCTAAATACTGTATTAATTTTAATGGTAAGCTTTAAAAATATTTAAAAAAAAAAGAAAGTCCATGATTTGAGATATTGTAAATTAATATAAGAAATCATGTTACAAAATTATCGTTTTTCGTCTCAGATTTACTACAATTTTAAAGTAATTAAAAATTAATTAAACGTATTTTTATTAATAAAGCATCTGTGTTTCAAAATGTATAAAAAAATTATAGAATTTTATACAATATACAATTTCAATTTTAAAAGAGTGAAAATATGAATACGATTTCCACAAAAATTGAAATGTAAAAAAAATGTAAAATATTTCTATACTTTTCAAAAATTTTATACAATTTAATTTCATTAATATAATTGTATCATAATATACTAATTCGATATTTTTTTACATTTTTTTCTGTGATTGACTTATTTAATTAATGACTAATCACCAGCAGATGCTCACTTGATATTACTTTGCGAACAGATCCAATGCCTCTTATTTAATATTAAAGGGATTTTACAAAATATTCGCTACAATATTTACCCAATACAAAATATAATGTTCATGAGTACATTTTTTTTACAAAAACTGTACATAACCTTGATCTGGTACATCATCAGAAACATCCATTAAAGGTGGAATAACAAATAATTTAATATGTTTTTTGTAACATTTTTTTTATTCGAAAACAATTATTGGCGTGTTTATTCCGTTTAATAATTAATTACCATATGATCGTTAGAACATTTTTCGTAGTTCATTTACTCGACGTGTTAGATACTATCTCCTGAGAATACATCGTAGTTTCCTATCGAATAATCAAATTAATTCCTAAGTGCTCCATTAACGTTTTCAATTATTCAACAGACCAAAAGTTTATCGAGAACAAACAATTTATTGATGCAATTATTTTATATTTGCTAAATAATTTAATTGCGTGTTAGTCTTTATCTTTTAAAATCAACCTCCTAATCAATAATACGAATTAGCAAGAAAACACGCCGTAATTCCTGGAGGCGTTGTGGATTCTACGTCACTGATTGTGTAATCAAAAATGGGCATCTGGATACTAATTAAATATGTATCTTGTGGACCAGCTGTTGCTAAATTACTGATAACAATATTTACAAAATTTTACATTTCACTTCTTCTTAAATCTTGTAATTGTATCGTAATTTGGAAAATGAAAATCGTACTTATTTTAACTCTGATAAGATTGAAATTGTATACGCAAATTGTAAAAATTTGCGAAATATAATAAAATTGTTACTATAATAATTATATGCATAAATAGTATTTTATATTTAGTTTATCTCTGTAAATAACTGTATGTCGATCTACACTTGGTACGCAAGTATGTGCAATTTCTAAAGCTTTCTATTTATTAGTTATTGTTAGTATTCCATATTATATATAGGGTAAAGCGGGGCTCAAACACAAGTGAAGTTAAAAAAAATTAACAACAGTATTTGAAAGTAGAAAAAAAAGATGAATGAAGACCAGTCATCATCATAATTCTTAGGACGCTGCAATCGGGAGATAAATGGCAAAGTTTGAAAATCCATAACAAAAGTATTTTCTTTTGTTGTTAGTCATTTTGATTGTGAGCACTGATGTTTAGTTTACAAGACCTTAATAAAATTTTTAAGTATACGTTATTTAATTGTTTCATAAGATGTATTATAAATTTCAAGTCAGATTCAACAATTTTGCATACAACCTCTATTGAAGCTTGCACCTGGATGGGGTAAAAAAGACCAACTAAACCTTATCATGGCAAAGGTATAAACATGAAAAATAATGAATAAAAATGTAAATTTAGTGTAATAAAACAATTTTACATAAAACATTTTAAATTAATAGTTATTCCAACTTTGCTGATGGATGTTTCTGACGAGGTACCAGATCATGGTTATGTACAGTAGTATCTTTGTAAACAATGTACGCATAAAATTTATATTTTATATTGGTTGAATATTGTAGCTATAATTTTGTAAAATCCCTTTAATATTAAATAATAGACATTGGATCTGTTTGCAAAGAAATATCAAGTGTGCATCTGTTGGTGATTAGTCATTAATTAAATTAATCAATCACAGAAAAAAATGTAGAAAAAATATCGAAATATTATATTATAATACAATTATTTCAATAAAATCAAATTGTTTGAAAATATTGAGAAATATAAAAATATTTTACGTTATTTTGGTAGAATTCGTATTCTTATTTTCACTTTGTTAAGATTGAAATTGTACGTATATTCTATAAAAATTTTATACACTTTAAAATACAGATGCTCTATTGATAAAAAAACATATTCAATTAATTTTTAGTTGCTGTAAAATAGTAATAAATCTGAGACAAAAAAATGATAATTTCATAACATAGTTTCTTATAATAACCCTTTCCACTCGCGAGATTTATATGTATTTTTCCACCGGAGCGGCGGCATCCTAGTAAGAGGGGTTAATACTATCTGAAATCATGGATTTTCTTTGTAAATGACTCTGACTTTTGACGTGCTTTTAAAATATTTTCAAAGCTTAACATTAAAATTAATACAGTATTTACTATGATATTTAGATACATGTTATGAAATATGTATTGTAAATTATCTATGTTATGAAGTATCTATTGTCAATTTCTATTAACATTATAGACAAATAGTAATAGGTGTATATATTAGATTATCAAACGTAAAAAATCTTTATTCCACATTTTGTGTCTCACTAATTTAGCTTAAATTCAATATGTACAGCAACAAAGTAAACTATATATTAATTAATTTAAGATTAAAACTATGTAATATTTTACTATAGTAAAGGATTTGCAATAAACAATTAAATGTTAAATAATAGTATTTAAAATAAAATTTATCTCGAAACTTTACCCAATGTATGTTAATACATGATTTCACAATAGTCTGTATAATGCATTATATATGTCCCTTTTTAATGAGTTTATGCAAAATATGAAATCACTTTTTCATTAAATAAACTCAATAATCAATTGCATCGATTGATTTCGAATATTCAGATTAATAATAGAAATTTAGTCAGCACGTATAATGGAAAACAAATCTAACGCATTTACCTGCATGGGGAAATGGTAAATTGGTTATTTGCATAAATCTGCCAATTCAAATGCATAACTGTATCTTGCATGATATTCATATATATATATATATATATATATATATATATATATATTCATAATATAGTAAGTAATACGGCTTATTATGAGGCTACAGTTCAATATTTGCGTGTTAATGATAATAAATACATATGTAAATTAGTATAATTACCATATGTACATTATTTGCTGTGTTATATATACATCATAAATTCTTTACTATACCAAATTACAACGACCATTGTTAATAACGTAACCATATGGGATAAGTAATAATTATATGAATATATATGAGTAGAGAGACATTGTTTGTAGTAATAGAACATCTAGATCTATAATACACATGAAATATCCAATACTGGGTTATTTCATAGAAATTCGAATAGATTTTTTAGGTTTGATATTGCGAAAAGTTGGTAAAAAAAATTAATCATGATCATCATGCTTTTAAATCAATAAATTAAAATATATCTTTTTAATATTTTTTTTTTTTTAAACTTGAGGTTAGTGAATATTATTATATTTTTATATTATAATATTCACTATTCAATTTAAGCTTATTTTGGAATTGAAAAAATTGATTTTATAATAATAGATATGTTTTAGTTTACAGATAACTTGCTAAATATACATTTTGTTTGGTTTGGTTAAAATTGACCACTTAATTTGGCAGCGGCATATGTCATTATAATTATTTTTTATAATTGTTATAATCGAGTGTATTTCATTTCTAAAATTGTTAGTCTTATTTCTAAATAATTGTTACTATCAAAAAATTATATATGGACAAAATATTTGATTTACGTGATCAATTAAAAATATGTCCAAAATCTAAGAAATATATGAAATTGAATCCAATGATCAGATACGATTATGGTAAATTTTTGCACTTTTTAATAATTCATACCATGTAGTGCTTGATTAAGTGATACAATTAATGTGAATTTATGAATTACACATGAAAGGAAGATTTGATTTTCAAAATCTCCGGGAAAGGTATGAAAAATCTAATGAATATATGATATTGAATGTGATGGTTAGATGCGATTATGGTCAATTTTTACATTATTTATTAATTTGATCATGTTATGCTCAATTAAATAGGACAATTAATGTATACCTATAAACTAAAAATGAAAAAAATGTTTAATTTTTTAATCCTCTGAAAACATATTAAAATTCTGTGAAATATATAAGATAGCATTCAATGAGTAGATCCGATTATAATAATTTTTTGCACTTTAATAATTTATACCTTGTTGTGCTTGATTAAGTAAAATAATTAATGAATAATTTATAGATTTATAAATTATTAACAAAGTGCAAATATTGACCATAATCGGATCAAATCATTGGATGCTCTTTCCATATTTTTGCTATTTTTTGAGTAGATCACAGAAATCAAATAATTTTTCATTTATAAATTATAAATAAATAATTATTTGATTTTTGTAATCAAAATTCAATTTATAAATTATAAATGAAAAAATATTATATTTTTATGATCTTCTCAAAAATAGCAAAAATCTGAGAAGAGCTCCCAATAATAAATCGATCATGGTCAATTTTTGCACTTTGTTAATAATTGAAACCATATTTCTAAAAATTTTGCTTCATAGTTTTCATACTCTTTTGAAACGGCATGACCGATTTTCGTGAAAATATTTAACCACATGTAGTAAAAGCTACTGAGAAATAGCTAACATGTATTTTTTCATAAATATTTATTAATAATTAAGATTAATATTTTACTTTATTCTATATGATGCGGAATTAAAAATTACATACTGATCTAAATATTCACCCTCCAGCTACAAACCCATATTTTGTAATTGCCATTTAGTAACTCAATGATTTTTCATCCCTATAACTAGTTAAATTTCGTCTTTTGTGAACGTTTTTCTCTCTATTTCGATGATTATGACAAAGCTAAAATTTATCACGTTCAGTTTTATATTGGAAATTCTTTTTACCTATATATCTATTTACTTTATATATAGGGTGGTCCTTAATATGGACATTTTCGAATTTCATTGCTCCAAAGGGCAAATTGATAAAAAAAACAATTCTCTCAAAGTTTTAGTTCCTAATATTATTTTTTAGATAGTGCGCAAATCAATCAAAGTTTTGTATGGAAATAATGTTTTGTTCAAAATTTGTCGCTGAATTATACCTAAAATTTTTTTTTTTAATTTACAAAAAAATTTCCATGCTATTTGCATACGAAGTTTGATTGAATTGCGCACTATCTAAAAGTTAATATTAAGAGCTAAAACTTTGAGAGAATTGTTTTTTATCAATTTGGAACCATTTGAGCCCTTGGGAGCAAGGAAATTCGAAAATGTCAATATTAAGGACCACCCTATATATATTATATATTATATTATATCATATTATATATATCGAATTTCACATGTCTCCGAATAGTATCCGACACGTGGTCGAACCAAGTTTTAATCTCGATTTCTATCAAAGTTTATTCCTCAATCTTAGCTTTCCGAAGTTTGATCCGAAACATTTGACAATTGCAATAGTTTTGAAACCAGTTGAAGCTTTGATGGTTGTTGAGAGATGTCATGTTGTAAATGCACACGCAGAGTAAATATCAGAGCAATGCGGTGTGCATTCGACAGATTTTAGCCCGAAGGGTCATTCTAAAAGCCAATCTGGCTACAGGTACTGCATTTATGTCCTAGAACTAAATTTTCATTGTCAATCGATACGAGTAATATAATTATTATTAGTATCGTTAATATACGTATGAATATAGATTTTGTAAAGATATATGATAGTGAACAAAAAAGTTTTTATTCACTCATCCATTGAATTATTAGAAGAAAACTACTTCTGTTTTGAAGTTTTGGATCCGTTTTTTTTTCACAAGTCAACATGGTTGTCTATGTCTAAATTTACTTCATTTTTTTAAAATAAACTAATAATTCTATGTCATAATTATATTAGTTTAAAGTTTTTGTTTTTTTATTTGTGGTATACTTACTATAAAGTGTGTAATTTTAGTTTGTATTTTTCTCTTTAACAATTGAATGGATGTCTCTATAAATCCTCAAAAGATCCACCCCGATATCTCAAAAATAAGTAAAGCTAAGAATCTTTCAACAACAATATTTGAAAGTATGGCAAAAAAGAAGTATACCCAGCTATAACCTTGATTCTCACAACTTCGCTTTCGGGAGATAAATGGCAATAAAATGGCAACAAAAGTATTTTCTTTCGTTGTTAGTTTTTTTGGTTATGAGCACTGTTGTTTAGTTTACTAGACCTCAATATATTTTTTATGTATATATTTTTAATTTTTTATAAGATGTATTGTTCAATAGTATTTTCATATAACTTCCATGAAAGCTTAAACTTGGGTGGGGTGAAAAGGACTAACTGAACCTTTACCCTGACAAAGTTGTAAACAATAAAAAAATAGTAAAATTAAATTAAATAAAGCAATTTTACAAGTGATAAATTAAATAAATAGTTATTCCAACTCTGCTAATGAATATATCTGACGAAATAGTAGATCAAGGTTACATACAATGTTATCTCTGCAAAATATGTACCCATGAAATTTATTTTGCAATGGTTGAATAATGTGACTATTATTTCTTAAAATCCCTTTAAAATTAATGATATGATATATTGGACCTGTTAGCTCCTGGCTTTTCTCTTTTACCCCGCTTATGGGGTGAAAGGACCAGGTGACAAATTTTTGAAGAAACAGCAAAAAAACATTTCTACAATAATAAATTAGCTGAGACTTTTACTCAACGTAGTTAGATACTAGTTTGTTTCATGTGTGGTACCTGTTGTGATGTAAATGGTTTGGTTTTCACAATATAATTGCTCAAAGCCAAATTGTACCTCTGTGCCCCGTTCAACCCTATATATATTATGTATTATGGCGGGTCGATTTAAAAGTTACCTAGGTACATATATAGATATAGATTTTCGGTCTCTAGAGATCAAAATTAGATACTTTGCTGAAGAATCATAGCTCTAAAATGAATTCTGATGTCCCATGCATTAACCCAATAATGAAGGTTAAATTTTAAAAAACCTTTCAGACAGGGATCGCAGGGGTTGAAAGAGGGGCATGGGTGGATCTGCCTTCCAAAGTTAGTGGGGGTAGGTTATACATTTGGAATCAATTGCGGCACTCTAAATGGGTCAAAATGAAATTTTTCAAATTTTAATCCTTATTTTTGGGTCAATGCACGGGACATCAGAATTCATCTTAGAGGTATGATTTCTTTAGCAAAGTATCTTATTTTGATCTCTGGTATCCGAAAATTATATGTCTAAGTGACTTTTTTGACCCATACAAATCGACCCGCTCTAATTATTATATATATTTATTATGCAATCTTATACAAAATTATTTAACAATTAATCTAAAATCTTCAATTTTATCTAGGTACAGATTGACGTATTCTCGTGCAAGATGTCATCATTTTTGAACTCGTTGAATTTCCAAGTACCCAAGAGGATCAAACGTGGAGCCGTCTTAGGTCTAGCAAAATTAATTACTTTGCTTCTCAATCAGCTTATTTGCGAAGTCAATGGATGCATTTGGGATGAGTTGCAAATGGAATGGTTCCCGGATTTCAATCAGAATCTCATCACAACAATATTTTTATGTAGTGACCTCAAGATAAATGGAAAACCACTGTTTTCAAATCCAGATGTACCAATGTTGGATAAACATTAACTTTGTTATTCTAAAGAAATTATTTGTTTCTAAATAACTAAATAAAAATTAAAATGTATGTATGTATTTATTTAACTATGATAATACGACTTTAAATAATTATTTAACGATTGGCCGTTAAACTAGAAACCTATATAAGAAAATATTTTTACTTACAGAAAATTTGCACAACTCCGTTCAAGCCTTCAGTGCTAACCAATATTGCACCAAGTTATTAGTTATGAACTGACACAATTTCTCTATAATCTGATTCACTGATTTATAATTGAACTATAGAAGTACAAATTAAATGACAATTATAATGTTGATGTGATACTATAATGCACTGGCAAAACTATCAAAGGCTAGTTTCATATATTTACACTGATCCCTAACAGACATTGTGTAAGATCTTACAGAGATACAGTAAGTATAAATATATATTTTTATAAATATATATATATATATATATATATATACATACGCTATAATCCAAGAAAATAATATATACTATAGAGATGGTACATATTTATCAAATATTTATATGTTTACTTTAAAGAAGTTAGTTAGCGCTGCAATATACATAATCATATGTTAAACTTTGAATGAAAAGCAAATATAAAAGAGCTTTATATGAAATTTGAAATATTTTTCAATACGATATTTTAAATTGATGAGCAACAAATCATAAGTGGAACACATTGTACAAATTATTTGATATAAAATTAATATTTAATATCAATTATTGGAGCACGTGTATAAATAATTCAAAAACTCATTTTAAAAAGCTTATTCTCGTGGCAAAATAGAATACGATCAGGGCCAATTGATACTATATTGCTTTTTCATTGAATATATTCTGGGTACGAATGAAAATAGTATATTTTATACTGATAGACAGATAGACAGAAAAATAATCAAACCTCGTATACGAAATGCATGCTATGTAAAGCATTTCAAATAGTTATAGTAAAACAATAACACTATTTTATTTTTATATATATATATATATATATATATATACGAATAAATAAACCGACAAAATAAAATTATATTATTATATAGGGTAGAGCAGGGCTGAAAGGTCCACGGGTAAAAAGATCAACCACTATTATTTAAAAAACAAGTAAATAAATGCATATTTTAACGATACCTACTATTTGAAAGTAGAGGATAAAAGAGACCAGCTATCGCTTTAAATTGGGCGATAAATATCACAAAATAAACAACCATATTCTTTAATTTTTAAGAAAAGTATTTTTTTCCGTTGTTAGTTTTTTTTTATTTTGAGCTTTGTTGCTGAGATACCTAAATAATTTTTTTAGGCATACTTTATTTATATTGTTTTATAATGAAAGTTTTTATTTTTAAATTAGATACATCAGTATATAGCCTCTATATAAGCTCAAGAATAGTTTAAGTATGATTGGAGAACAAGGACCATCTAAACCTTCACCCTTGCTTGATTCTATATAAACAATAAAAGATTGATAGTTATTCTAACTCTAATGATGAATTATTCTTCTGGCAAAGTTTGAAGATCATACGAAGATTGTATGGGGCGTTATCTTCGTAAACAATGTTCCCATGATATTTGTATTGCAAACAGAATTAGTATTTATATTATTTGTAATAATTGTATTCCAAGAAAAAAATAGTCTAATTGTGGTAAATTAAACGAAAATACCTGTCAGTGCAAGATTTATGATAGTTGTAAGACATAATAAATATTTTTGTTTATTATGCTTAACAAGTTATAGGTTATAATTAAACAATTAAACTGCAACGCGTTGATTAAATAGTGTAGCTATTATTCCGTAAAACCACTTTAAAATTAAAAATAAAGTGAAGTTTATTATTAAAATTTAATTGAAATTTATTATTAAAAAATAAAGTTTTTGTCCCCTGGCTGTCCCTCTTTACCCCGCCTGTGGGGTAAAAAGGGACAAGTGACAAATATTTAGCAAATTAACAAAAAAATAACATATTTCGACTATGATGAATGTAGCTAGGAATTTTACAAATCATGGATCGAATAGGAATTTTACTTTTACTTACTAATTACATGCATGTGCTATTATGATAAAGATGCAATTATGATAGCATTATTTTTGACATTTGTGAGCTTTCTTTGTTAATTTTTATATATAAAACACCTGATAGTATAAATACATAGCGTTTTGACAGTTTTTACTACGAATTTTTATGAAACGTGAAATAGCGTTGCCCTAACAACGTTATGTTACCTTATATTTTACTGGAGAATTGGCCTATTAGTAAGTTTACTTTCCACAATTGCTAAAAGTTAAATCCTTTGTGCTCCACGTTACCCTATATATAAATTATATATCACGCAAAAATATTGACATGTTCAACATTTATTGATAAAATATAAGCACGTTTAATAAGTCACCCAGCACAAATTCCTGAATAGACAAGGGTCGATTTTCCAATATCTCTATATGTTTCGTTAAAACCTAATACATTCTAGGAAAATTTTCGTTTTCTTTATTGGACCGATTTCTTGTCAAATTTCCTCTTATAGACGTCGACATTCGAATGCATTGGGATACGAGGCTTTAGTGTGTGGGTAGGCCGAAAACCTATAAATCTCCTGACGCTGCTACATCTCATAAATAAAACTTTGCATTTTATTTATCGACGAACATTTCGCAGGAGGTAAAGTGCGAAAGCAAGCGGCCGCTCGTAGCCAGAAGTCTGCCAAGTAGCGTAGCGACCTCGTAGCACAGATAGAGAGGTGCCGGCTGACATAAGCAGACAGAGCCGTCGGATTGAACCTCTGACACGGGCGATGGAATTTCTGAGAGTTCATTTTATTTCAATTTATTTAAAGACACAGAAACATTACGTGATGAGTTTCATGAAACCATTCAGAAATACAATAGTAATTAGTAAAATATATCATAAAGATATAGGTTTAACTCGTAAAATAAATTGCATAGAAAATTAACTAATAGTGTTGCCCGGCGCAATGTTTATAAAAAAGTCAACTAAAAAAATCACTACACACGGACACTTTACTACCCCGAAGGACCAGATATAATTAATTATCACAAAGGCTATATCAGACTTGAAATAACAAACAAATGATTGGAAAATAATAACTAGTTCATAAATTGTTTGTATTTAATTTTAGTTAGTTGTATAAGATGTGATCGGGTCAAAGTATACGTACAGAATGAATAATTTCTTATAACTAGCTTAGTACCTATACTAGGGCAGGAAACTATTTTATTATGTCAGGTAGAGGAAGATGGATTAATATAATTTGTGAGGCTCAAACAAATAGATTATAACAATATATTAAAAATAAATTAAATGTAAAACCACTTCACGGGGCTTTTAGATTCTCTAATAAAGATAGAATCATCAAAAAATTATTGTTTTGAAGTCCTGGATGCCGTGGAATTTAAAAACCGGAGAATTGAAAACTGTGAACTGTTGTAATCTGATATAGGTGACCTATGAGCATATTTTAGCAATCGATTTTCAATAGGTTCTGAACGATATAAAAATTCTTTCATATCTTGATGGGACTTTAAACCGTCCTGCATAATATTGCCATAGCTACTTTCCCGCAGGCTGACGCAATATACAGAACTGTGCAGGTCCGTCATTTTTGACAGGTAATATTAAATTGATCTAATATAAAATTGCATTATTAGTATCGACCAACATTAAATTGTATATATTTTATTAACTTCCCGTAGGGCAAGTTATAGTAATCGCAAAAAAATCGAAAATAAAAATTTTTATTTATTTTTACGTTTCAAAACCTTCTGAACATTTTGGCATATCTTAGAAAAAATGGATGTATGTTTGTGTGTTTTTTTTCTTCTTTTTTTTGTATAGCGAAGGAAATGTCTTTATGCATCCCAGTGTATGTATGTGTGTGTCTGGGGATACAAATTTTCGTCGACGATTTCGAGAACACGGATGAAGCGATTTGAATAATCCAAAAAACATTCGATTTGTATTGTAAAAGAAGTGCTAATTAGTTTTTGGCAAAGGCAGGTCTAGCCGTTTCGAAGATATGGGGCAAAAAGATATTTTATAGTGATTTTAACAATAAGTATAAATTCCTATGCGTTCCGTACCAATGTTTATCCGTTAGACGGCGACGCGGCGCTTACGCGCTTCGATATTTCGTCTCTATGTAGTTAAAGCAGTACGATTGCTTTGAAAAAAGTTCAGAATTTCCAAAATATTTCAAAATAAATTTTTCTTCAAAAAGTCTTTTTTTTTCAAAAAAAGTAAATTTTTGTCAAAAATTTATAGTTTCTCAAAAGTCTATTTTTTTCAGAGTAAATTTTTTTCAAAAATGTTAATCTTTAAAAAAAAAAATTTTTTGGTACGGTTTGGTTACTGTGCACAGCAAACACATAGCATTTTGACAGTTTTTAGTACCATTTTATATGAAAAATTCTACGTAACATAGCGTTGCCATAAAATTGTTTCCTAGAATCGGCTCCTATATCTTTTATTTGTATTATGATATTAATTGTAGTTTATGTTGATTTATGATAAAAATTTATATTACACGAGACTTTATATATTACATTTTCTATGTGTATGAATTATAGTTTGCGTTGTATGAAAAGAATTACTTGGAAACAAGTTATTTTTCTTAAAAATGTGTAAAGAATAAATTTCAGAGGCATTATCGCCATTTTTTTTTGTCGATACTACTTGCTTCGGTAGATGTTACAACTAACCCGAAGATGTACCGCACTTTATCTAGAAATAGATTAATTGTGAAATAATAAACAATAGTTGTGGAATAAAAAAGCCAAAGAATTAAACTATTATAATCCTCCTAATTGAAAATGTTCATGCCAATCTAGATATTTAATTAATGTTTTGCAATTTATGAATATACAAGCAAGTAATAAATTGATTTTAATAAAATCAATTCAAAAATATTTTTAAATTTACAATTTATGTACATTTTAATTATGAGAAGTTTGCTGTTATAAATTTTATATACAAACCTTTTTATATACTAGCTGCTAACGCGCTAATTATGAGAGTTTTATAAATAACTGTTTAACAGAGTTAACAGGTTAAGCTGCCAACAAAACATGATTTGCAGTAATTTCAGCTTATTTAAAAGCTCTTCAATTAGTTTATCTAACCCACAAATCACCAGAGATTAAATATTTTCGAAATTAAATAAAACAAAAGGATTTTCACTACTAGTATGAATTTCTATATATATATATATATATATACAATGTAATAATTTAATGAACTGTAATTCTTTAATATAAATTGAAATCAAATTATTTTTGAGTCCACAAATGTATATTCTATGACCATTAAAATTTGATTTGTAACCAAATGTGGCAACACCTAGATAAGGCCAATAGCCATTCGAAAATATTACGAAATCAGTCATCGGGAGTCACTCGAAGTGTTAACATGAGGTCGGTCGTGGTTTGTTTTGATTTTGCAGATTGTAGTTTTGTCCGTGTTGAAGGTTGCTTATTGTATGTCGTGTGATTCTAACAAAAACATTTGCAAATAAAATGGTAAGTTATTGATTCTTGTTACTAATTGATACAGAATATTATATTTTAATGAAGTAAATCATAGTTTTAATACTAAAACCAATCTTGTCCGTATTGCTAATGATGCATCACTTTTTTACATGAAGTTAATGGCACAATATACGAGTATGTAAGGTACAGCAAGGCTTAAAGATCTATGGGAAAATAGGTCCTCTACCATTATCTCAAAAACGATACTATTTTAAGTAAACTGAAAGGAGCTTTTTTAAAAATAAAACTGATAAAAAATTAGCTAACTGACTTATAAGTTTTAAGGAACTTTACATGTCTTCTAATTTTTAAAATTAATGACTTATCGCAGGCTCACAATATTTTAGAATCTATGAAATCGTTGAAAAACCAAACATTTTCTAGCAAAAACAAACTATTCTTTCGGGAAGTTAAATTCTTTGATGATATAGGAACAGCAGTCAGACCATTATTGTTCATGGAAGCAAAAACTATAACCATTACAAGTTATAAGTGATTCAATAATTGTGTGTATTGAATTTGAATTGTTTGTAGAAATTTTGGTAATGGGATAGATGAATATTAATGATAAAAGAGGTTTTAATAAATTTTTTGTAAGAAAATTCTGGAATACTTGAGAGGCCTTAAAATTTTGATACGGATCCCCGCCAATGCTAAGCCCTTGCATTTTTATATGAAAATTGCAGCGTAACATAACCTAGCCATAACATTGGCCAATTTTAAGGCAGAATTAACCGGTTGAATAGTATAATTACTGAAAGCCAAGTTGGACCTTTTTGCTTCGCCCTACCCAAAGACTAACATTTTCAGGATTTGAACATGTTAACGATAAAATGAATGCAAAGTTTAGGTTAGATTTGCGTGTATATTTTGCATTTATACAAAAATAGATCGCTCGAAGTAAAAATTACGTGAACCAACTCGTTTCTGGGCAACATAATCCTTGCCGTGCAGAATCGGCAGGAATTTAGCGAAGGTTCTGCGCGGTTCGGGGGCGCCATAAGTACGCATTTACGCACAGGCTCCGACTACAATAGCACGATTTGGAATCCAAGCCCTAAGCTCTTCTTAGTGGAGCTATTCTGAACTAATCTAATTAAGCCAAAACTTCACAAATATACCATACGTACTATTCGACAAAATGCCTAGGTGTTTTGTGGAAAAATCACGAATACAAGTAGGTGGAACATATAAAATTAGCAGCATTTTTGAACCATATATATTGGAACTATTACCATAAATGTAAATGTGGTTTTTATAGTAAGACACACCTTTTAATTCACTAATTTACTTCACTTCTTAGTTACAGTGAGACTACTACTACAATACTACTTTTATAATTATTGTAGCTTTTATTTATTTATTTACTTATTTATATATTTATTTATTTATTTAACGCC
The DNA here is from genome assembly GCF_003426905.1 of Ctenocephalides felis. Classification (NCBI taxonomy): domain Eukaryota; kingdom Metazoa; phylum Arthropoda; class Insecta; order Siphonaptera; family Pulicidae; genus Ctenocephalides; species Ctenocephalides felis. The sequence goes on from NW_020538040.1 coordinate 151,463,779, forward strand.
TATGGCAATATTATATATATTATATATATATATATAGATTTACATTTTATAGTGTGCACTGATTGGGTTGCCATCTGTCAAACAGACTAGTATTAAGTCAAAATCAGCACAACAGCTTATAAGACTGTTTGGTTATGATTGCTGTTCAAAAATAATTATAAACAAAAAATTAGGTTTCATAAACATCTTATAAATTTATTAATTTCAATATTTTATCTTTAGCGAGTCGGACAGGGTCTTAGTTTTGCTTTATCTTAGCTTTTTAAAATCCTAAACTTTACTGAATTTTATACCTAAAATTATACGAATTCTAGGTTTTATTGCCCTGTGCGAGAGTATACATTTTTGTACGTGTGCACTGTTGCACTTTCTTGCATTGGAGCAACAATTTGCTCCACAAAGGTTGTCAAGGTTTTCGAAAAATATGACAAATCATTGTGATTATGCAAATTTTTTTTTTTAATTTTCATCAAACTACAACTGCCTGAAAATGCATTCAATAATTGTTGTGACTAAGATAATAAATAAAATTTTGAAGTACTACCCATTGGTAGTATTTCAAGTTTGTATAATAAATATAAATATGTGAAAATAATTACAAGCAAATAGTAAATATATATGTGAAAATAATTACAAGCACGATTATGCAAGATATTGCTATAATTATGTCAGACGTTTACTGTAAAAGTATTTAAAGATCGTACATTGGAATTAAACTACATATTAGAATTTTTTTTTATTCTATGTATGATTGTAAATTTGATAATTGTAAAACGTAGATCTTGTAGATTTTTTGAATGGTAGATATGTTTGTTAGGAAATTGTTCATTTGTTTCTTTTTTAATCTGTATACAGATATGTTATATAACTAACACCTTCATTTATATATATATATATATATATATATATATATATCCAATTAATAACCAAAAATATATAGAACTATAGCTAAATAGGTAATTATTTTGCAGTTATCAAATTAGTAATTAATACTTTGCTATATAAACTGGTCTAATTATTTCATTACAAAATCAATCTATGAAACATTAATCATACGTAATTGCTCATTATAAAAGTATTAATTATTTGTATTCACTTAATGCTACTCATCAGGTTTAATTGTAGTTAATTGGGATATATATATATATATATATATATATATATATATATATATATATGAACCAGCATTTTTGTTTATATTTTACTAAATAGCTCCATTGGATTTTCATTAAGCCGAGTAACTTTCAACTGATAATTCTGCCAAACTCTGCCCTAATTTGGCAATAAGAAAATAACAGACTTACCCACTTCAAATTAAACTGCCGAAATGTTTTCGTTTACCAACATTACGAACATAGGAATATATGTAGGTATATATATATATATATATATATATATATATATATATATACACTAGCTGACCCGGCAAACGTTGTTTAGCCATATACATTTTTTTTTAAAAATTGTAGGGTAATGAATTTAATGTAGGGTAATGAAAGGGCACAAATTATTTGGATGGTTTACTTTTAAAACCATTTAGAGGAGTTGACAACCATCATATATATATATATATATATATATATATATATATATATATATGTGTGTGTGTGTGTGTGTGTGTGTGTGTCTTGGAGTAAACAAATAAATCTTCCGACCCTACCGAAATCAGTTACAGTGGACATTTTTATTATATGATGTGGATGTTTAAGTTTTCCGAATATCTAGTAAATCTAATAAAAACTGAAAATCTACAAAGAAAGTGACATATTACGTAAATATATTCTACGTATTTCACAATTCCGAATGCTTTGAACTATATTGAGGGTTATACATTCATGTCCAAAATACGTAATATGTATTTAATATAATAGAATATTCAGCACAAGCTCCGAGTTGTTTATACTCTAAATCTAAGACATATAATAATATTTTGTTGTCTTGAATAATATATTGCCGAAAAACAACTAGAATGGTCCCTTGTGTAATTTTGCGACGGCACGGATATAAAAATAATTATGATAAGTGCTCTGTCCGAAAGCAAATTTTAGAATGTTGAATATCACCATTTGTTTTTTTTCGTTTTGCTTTGAATATTAGTCGTTCATTATATGCATTTATATGTTTCAGTACTGTATATATATAGTAAAATACCTGTTCAGTTCTGTTACCTCTACTGTGACTTTTAGCAACATGATTTTTTTTTATTATTATTTTTATTTATCATATAGCCCACAGAGTAGCTCCAGGAGGACTTAAAAATACAATTATTAGAAATACATATTATAATAAAGGCAGTATTTTAGTATTTCCACGCAAACAAATGTCCAAATTACCATTTATTTCTATTTACCCAGCTAGCTGGTAAATTAATAAAATTATTGCTGATCAAAAAAAGTAGCACAACCGTACCCATTCTCCCCTATAACTTTAGCTAGAATGATTATATTTTCTAGAGAAAACTAACAAGTATGATTTAAAAATTCGAGTTGTTTTACAAATATTAAATAGCATTGCAAAACTAATCTAAAACTCATATTCGTTATTTTAAAGCGGTTATTAGACATGCTGCTAAAACAAAAGTTTGCTGCTTGGTAATTAACAGTTACAAACTAACTTTACACATTTTTATTACAAACATGTGGTTACTGCAGACGAAATTTTCATGGTACTCGTATTTATTTCGAACATTCGTATTATTTATTCGCTCGTTAACAAATATTTTTTCGAATAATTGCATGCAAAACTCGTTAATTTTTAGTGTACATTATATGATTTTTATTTTTTCTTTTTCATATATAATTATATATGAATTTCATATAATTAAAATTAATGACATGTACACACTTTTAGTAAAAATAAACAAAACCTAGTTAGCTAATAATTTATTATGTAGGTTTATTATGCGAAAACAGTTCTATATGAAATAATGTAAGACATAGCCTATGTTAATACATATTTAGATTGCCAAAACTGGTGAGTTTTAAATATACGAACTTCTTAGATGAGAAATTAGTTAAATTGGAATAATTTATTGTTATTATTCCTAATATTTTGCACGCATATTTATTGCTTTTAGACTATTTAGAGCAAAACTTAGCGGTTTTATTTTTTCTACAGTATCCAATTTGACACCCCTTATGAAGACGAACATCTGTATAAGACAAAGACATTTTTTTATATAATATGTATATAAAATGTTTATCATTGTCTAGTATTGTAAGAGAACATTCACCTATAGTAGAAATTAACGATGAAAATCGTGCCATATTTTATTTTTATTTGACCGAATAATTTATGTCGCAAATTAATAAAAGGCTCATTATAACAAATATATTTGCATTAGATTTCTTTATATTCAGTATAAATATAGTTACTTATTAATATTATTGTAATAGTAATTTTTATATGAGCTGAAAATAAACCATATTGATCAATAAAATCGTAATATTTTTTTTACTTCCTTCATATCCTCTCGTTTCTTTTTATCCTTAGATAAAACTAATTAATACGATCTCCAATATCTATCGATTTTATTTAATTAGTAAAATTGTTCATGCGTTTCAGACAAAAAGTTTTGCGCGATTACAAAAACACACACAAACAAAAACTTCTTAAGAATTAAATTGAAATTAAATGATTTTCAGAAAGCCTTGAAATGTAGGAATCACAAAAACCTAATTTATCTTAACCAACAGTTAATTAAACGGTTTATAAATGGTTCTAGTGAGGTAAAAAAAATTCAATTGAAGACTGAAATTGAAGATCTTATAATAAATTATAATTATAATTTTGCATTTTCGCATTTCATGAAATGTTATTCAAAAATTATTTATATCTGCATTTATAGCTTGGAACCTTAATCTATTAAACGCGACTTTTTATAAACCGAGTTATTTTTATATAAATGTAGAGATATAGAAAAAGCAACCCCGTGCAAGAGAAAAACACTCACAAAATTAAATTCTGGTTTTCCGTGTTAGGGTTTGATGCATTCAGTTCACAGCTCGGAAATCGGAAGAAGACACAAAAAATATTGTTGGATCGAGAAGAAAAAGTAGGAAAATCTAAAAATAATTTTGAGACGACTTAGCCCAGAATGAGGTTTCATGTATATAAAATATATGAAGCTGCTGAAAAACGATTTACAGACTTAGTTTTGATAAACGTTTATTTGTTTACTAGATATATTTAACGTTTCAAGTGATTAGTGTGGAATTTTGTGATATATATAGCGAGTTTTTTTGTTCGACGGTGAAATATATTTCTTAATTATTTTGCATCCAAGGAAAATAAAATATTTATTTAAAAATGTACAGTTTCGAAAACCAAATGTATCTAATTATCCAGCAAAAAAAATATTCAATGGTAAATACAATAATATTTTAACACTAAATATTTCTTATAATTCAAACAAATATTTCCAATAACCAAGTAATTGAATAATAAACTTTTATTAGGGATGTTTGGGTACGGTTGTGCCAAAGTACGGCAGTGAGAGTCATCATAACAGCTATACTACACTGATTTCGAGATAGGGTCCATAAAGAGAAAGATGAAGTATGTTTGTTTGAACAAGTTGCCATTTTCTTCTTCAGTCAGCGCGCAACATTAACATGAGCTGTAGACCGCATTGCTTTGAAATTGTCAAAAGTGAGTATTTTTTTAATAATAACTGCTAATTGTATTCAGATAGATTACTATTGTTATTTTGCTGTAATTTGAACCAGCATTTAGTTTTTGTGTAAATAATTTAGCTCAGTCATAATGTTGTGAAAAATGTTGGGGTACGGTTGTGACATGTATTTCTTGTCCTTTTCGGGTGAAGAAAAATCTAAGTTAACTAACAATATAAGACAAAATACGAAAAAGAAAGGGAAAGGAATATTCACTACAAGAAAAAAAAATTCATAAAGATTTCTTAACATAGCCTGGTCATAAACCATTTTAGTATTTATATTTATTATTTTTTAGTTTGGCTAGTTTAGTTTAGCCTATCAAAATCGTTCTGGGGTGTGGACCGTACCCAGTCTACCCTACAGTTAGTATTTAAATATTTTCAGAAGAAACTTTTTAGATAATTTGTTGAATGTTTTAGTAAAAAATTTAAATTATTGTTTAGTGTTTCGGTATTTTTCTGGATGATACACACAACTTGATAATTTAGAGTTACTGAAGATTTAGAGTTATTGAATTATCAGACAAATTTTGTTTTCGGAGCTGCACAATTGTAAATAAATTAGTATTTTTTTGTTAAATAATTAAATTATATATATATATATATATATATATATATATTACATTATGTTCTCTATATGTGCATGTTTTTAAATTTTTCATCTACATTACCTTTATGTCAAGCATTTAAAATAACATTTAAATAATACTTTATCAAACAATAATAACATATGACTGTAATGTAATACAGCAACGTAATAATATTTTGATATACAGTAATAGACCAATTTTGTTTTAATGATGTATAATAACATTATACGATGTCAACCAGTTTCCTGTTCTTGATTGTGATTTGTGAATTGTAAATCGCCAGTGTTTATGATTTCGTTTTCCTGATATTCATAAATATGTGCAAAAATCTTTTTAAAAATAATGTAAAGTAAATTGAAAATTAAATTAGACCGTAGGAATTGCTAAATAATTTGTAATTAAAAATGGGAATATTTAGCCACGTTATAAATAGTTATCTTTTTATTGATATTAATTAAAGCTTGTTATAAAGTTAAAATCATGATTAGTTTTTTTTTTTTCAAATGGCACGAGAATTATGTTAAATTATCAGTATTAATGAATAAAACACAGATTCACGGCCTTTAACGCATAAAAGTTGAATAATTATAATTATGGTTAATAAATAAATATATAGGGTTAATAAATAAATATATAGTTAATATATAGGGTAGAGCTGGGCTTGAAAATCCGCGGGTAAAAAGTCCACTACCATTATCTCAAAAACAATTTAGAAATTAGCGGATTTTTTAACGATATTATTTGGTAGTAGAGGAAAAAATGAATAACCAGTCATCACTTTGATTCTTGCTACATTGCTATCGGGATATAAACGGCATTGTTTGAAAATCCATAACAAAAGAATTTTCTTTCGTTGTTAGTTTTCTAGGTTAGAGCACTGTTATTTAGTTTACGAGATCTTAATATAATTTTTAAGTGCACGGTATTTAATTGTTTCATAAAATGTATTACTATTTTTATGTTAAATTCAACAGTTTATATGACCTCTAGAGTAGCTTACATGCGGTTGGTGTAAAAAGGACCACCTAAAGCTTTTCACAAGTATAATAAATTAAATAAGCAGTTTTGAAGAAATAAATTAATAGTTAGTCTAACTCTGATGATAATTTTTTCTGACGAAAGATGAAGATGCATACGAAATTCGTATCTAATGCAATCTTCATAAAAAATGTGCCCATAATATATATATATATATATATATATATATATATATATTTCAAACAGAAGTTTATGTTCCTCAAGTCTATTAAAAGAATTTCATAATTTTTTCAATTCGAAAAGATTGAACTAATTCAGTTTCCTATATTCTCATAGTATTCAGGACCCAATTATTTCCTATTTATAGAAATGTATTTTTTTCTATTTTCTAAAATTTGCACTCTATACTCCATAGGCCGGGTAATCGAAACCAGCTAAATCGTAAACTAAACAACAGTGCTCACAACCAAAAAAGTAACAACGAAAAAAAATACTTTGGTTATGGCTTTTAAAACATGGCCGTTTATCTAGTAAGAGAGCGTCCATTAATCACATGAGGTATTTAGGGGGAGAGAGGGTTAGACAAAAAATCACAAAATATCACGTGGGGGAGGGAGGGGTACAGTAGGATATCACGTGTATTTATTTTTTACCTTGAATTTTTTTAAAAAAAATCAAACATTTAAAAAAAAAATCAAAAATTTAACAGTTTTTTCACGTAATTAAATCTACACGTGATGTTTGCTAGGGGAGGAGGAGTAATTTTGAATATCATCTTGTATTACCAAGGGGTAAGGGGGGTCCAAAAATTTTCAAAAACTCGCTCACGTGATTAATGGACGCCCCCTAATAGCGACTTTGGTTGATTTAAGGCGATAGCTGGTTACACATCTTTGCTCCTCTACTTTCAAATATTATTGTTAGAAAATTCCTAACATTACTTGTTTTTGAGATATTGCTGGTGGGTCTTATACCCGCGGACCTTTACTCTATATTAAATATTATAGAACGCATATAGTCATAAATTAGTACTTACTTTTCTAAACTAGAAATCTAGAAAAAAAAGAATATTTGGTTATTTCCGATATAAAACGTTGTTGAGCAATACTTTTGACTTTGTCAAGGCTCTTAACCCTCCTATAAATATTTGAGTCGATCAACCATGTCGTCTATCTTTAGCGTTGCCTGTTTTAGTACGGAATTAGTTCCACAAAGCTGCATCTCCGTGCGCTTGACGTATTCCACAATATTCATATCCATTCCTAATTACTATACATAATACGTTCACGTGAAATTGTGTAGCGAATATTTATAGTCATATCATCAATCCTTCCAATAGTGCGTTCGTGTCACTCACAAAACCTTCCCCGGGCCGATCGATCAATTTAATACGAAGGAAGTTTTCTGAACCTGAAGGATCGGTCGCTCACATATGATATAGGGGAGACTGGGTTCGGTTGTGCCACTTTTTCCGATCCGTCATAATTTTGTTAATTTGCCAGGAATAAATTAAATTACCAGGAATGAGATAAAAAGCAAAAAGCTTTACTGGGTATTAGGGACTAAATCCAAATTAAGCTCATACAATAAGCTTCTTTCATATAAAACTTTATTGAAACCAATTTGGTGCTATGGAATACAATTGTGGGGCAGTGCTCATAAGACTAACATAGAAAAAATGCAGACATTTCAGAACAAATTTTTGAAAATTGCCTTAAGAGCACCAAAATACATCCCGAAATGGCTGATTCATCTCGACACAAACACACCTACCATAAAAGATGTAATAACAAAAACAGCATATAAATATAGAAACAAGCTCATCAGTCACCCAAATTCACTAGCAAACTCTTTAATAACAGAGAACTATCGACGTAGGTTAAAGAGAAAAGCGCCACTTGATCTACGTCATCAATTTTCCTGATAAAGATTGAAATAACTTAGTTATTATTTATAAGAAATTATTTATGAGTAAATAGTTAAGATTACACCATTGTCATTAAAATATTGTTAATATTAAAACGAATGGAAAAACAATACAATAGTATACAATGTTCCTTTACGGCTGACAATTGTAAATTCCCCAAATTTACTAAATGTAAGGACAGTTGTAAATAAAATAGAGAATAAAAAAATACCAGAAAGAAAAGTAAATTAGTTGTAATGTAATTGTAATTATTGTAAATATTGTACGTGGATATACTGAAATACTGTCCTTAAATACGATGAATTAGTGACAAAATCAAATTAAACAACAAAAGGCAAGTGTCATAACCGTCCACACCCCCAAGAACGGTTGTGACAGGCATAAAAATAGGTTAAGAATGATGGGTGGATGGGTGTAAACGCCAGAATGACTTATAACAACTTTTTTGTTGTTAATTACTGTAACACAATGCAACATAAACATTTAAACAAAGCTCATGAATAAAATACACCCATCCTCCGTTTTACACGTTTTCGATCTTACGCGGTTTTTGAAAATAATCTTCTTTAACAAAATTTATTAATTTTGCTTTTACACAAAATTTTAAATATTAAACTATAATTTGCTTATATCTACAATATTATTTTCATTGTTTTACTGTCGAAATACAACGTTACAAAATGTATGTTGCAATTACGAATTTTCAATAATCTCTATGATGTCTATGATGGAAATCTGTAATTTAATTCACGTTTTATGATCAAAACTGAATTTCATGTGTGTATAAGCTAGTTTATTTCCAATACCAAAATAAAGAGCATTATTGTGTTTAAACTTTGTTTTTCAATTAGTGTTTAAATATAATTGATAACAAAAATAAAATCATCAAATTATAAAAAAAAACATTATAGTTTAGCAATGGCAGAAGATGAAAATAAAAAACTATAAAGTAAAAGAAAGAGTATATTGTAAAAACCAATTTTAATTTTTATCTATAAAGAAAATGCAATATTAAAAATAGTATTTTATATTTGTTTTATTATTGAAATAAGTTATTTTTCTTATTGTTTATTAAATATGTTCGATATTTAATATATATTTTTTTTCGTTCAATGTATTTATTATTCATCATATTAAAAACTGACAAAAAAAAACCGTTTAGCACGATTTTTCCATACACACGGTTTTTTTCCGGAACGTATCTACCGTGTAAAACGGGTGATAGATGTATAACTATATATAACAAAGCATTTTTTTAAACAAAGTTAACAAGAATTTTTCAAGAAATCTTTTAATTTTAATCTTCATCAATTCAAGGACAAAAAGTACATATCACAACCGAACCAACAAAATTTTTCACACCCGTGCACAACGCACTTTTGAAAAAAAAAATCATCGTTGCGACTGAGCTAAATTATCTATTGCTGGTAAATAACAACTAATGTTCAACTTACAGCAAAATAACAAACAAAGTGTTCTTCTATCTGGATATAAGTAACAGTTATGATTAAAAAAAATCGAACATGAAAACTTACTTTCGACTCTTTATTAAAAGCAATATGCTGTCTACAGATCATGTCAATGTAAGTCACTGACTCAATACAATAATGGAAACTTGTTCGGACCAACATCATCTTTCTTCCTTCAGACCCTACCTCAAAATCAGTATAGTTTAACTGTTATGACGTCTGTCACTACTGTACCCTGGCACAACCTCACCCGGTCTCCCCTACATCGCTTAAATTCATATGAAAAAGTAACGATAACTGCGGCCTAGGACGATGCGATTCGGCGCGCTTTCGGCATATGTACACGTCGTTCGGATTGCAATATAGAAATAATTAATTAGCTTTGATGGACTGTATTCTGTAATTCAAACATGCCTTGCAGCTATCAGTTATATATCATAGCATTTTATGGCTCTAACTGTGGTATATATCATTTCGTTGGCTGCGAGCATTTTTGTATTTCAAAAAAGATTTTCATAATATTAATGAAAAATAACATTTGTGCTTGGTTTTCACATTGATCATAGAGAATACTATATATCCTGTGAAAATTCCATATATAATTCGAGTTATACAAAATATTTGGGATCAAAATTAGTGAAATTTTTACTAGCTGAATATTATTTATATAGGGTAGAGCGGGGCAAAAAGTTAAAAATTAACTTATACGGTCTAACTAAACCAAATGAACTACATCACAACAAAGGGCTCAAATTGTTCCAAATTGATAAAAAACAATTCTCTGAAAGTTTTAGCTCTTAATATTAACTTTTAGTTAATGCGCAATTCAATCAAACTTCGTATGGAAATAGCATGGAAAAATTTTGAAGATTTAAAAAAAATGTTTTAGGTATAACTTGGCGACAAATGAATAAGTTTTATGTATCATTGAAATGCCTTCTTTTTTACTTTTCTAAAATTTGGCATCTGTCTCTTTTTACCTCATAGTCGGAGTAAAAAGGGAAAGTGAAGGGCAAAAATATGTAATCTCATTTTTTATTTTAAAACAATTTAATGAAGCAATTTGTAGCAATTAGCAAGCTACAATAATCAACTAATGCTAAATACATATTTTCTCAGCTAATTTTTTACAAGATCACATTATATATAACCATGATATGGTATTTTTCCAAAAATATTCAACAACAGATTGTATAATTATGATTTTAATATATTTCTTATAATTTATTTCTTAACTTAATTTACTTTTTTGTTTACTATTTTATTATATAATTTTAAACTTTGCCAGTGCAAAAAAGTACAAAGTTTACTTGGATTTTTTTTACCCCACCCACATGTTGGCTGTTATAGAAATTGTACGACTATAAAAGGAAACTGTTGAACCTAACTTAAAAATGACAATACATCTTATAAAACTACTAAATAACGTATAAATAAAAATTGTTTTCAGGTATGATGAACTAAACAAAAGAGATCAAAACCAGAAAAGATACTACCAAAAAAAAAATTATGAATATTGATATGGCTATTTATCTCCTTAAAGAAAAAGTGATAATGTACGAACAAGAAGTACGGTGAAGCCTGGTTATACATCTTTTTGCTTCTACTTAAAATTAGAGTGGACTTAAAGTAGGTGGACTTCTTTACTCGCGGACCTTTAGGCCTTCCTTAACCCCAGTGGTTAGTTTTTATATTCACACAGCATTTTTAGCCATTTTTTATATGCTTCACAGCATTTTTAGCCACCTACACTATTCATATTATTTTTCATTATATTCTATACAATTATTACGTATATATTTCTTATACATTTATCATATATATATACTATCTCTTCTTATATCCTAATCTCCCATTCAATTTTCTTTCTTCAATTCCATTCAATTTTCATTCTTCTTCTTGTTTCCAAATATGTTCTTCTGATCTTCTAAGCTAAACTTCTTTTTTCCTTCTTACTTCTAATGCAATTTTTTCTTGTATTCTACAAATTAACAATTCTCAATCTACTTTAATATTTTATATTTTTAATACTGGTATTACTGGAGATTCGAACCGAATTCCTCCAGCATGTGAGTTGAGAACGCTACTGAGTGAGCTATTACCGCCACTAGTTTTGACTTGATAATATTTCTAAATTAATAACACTACATATATACTCAATATTATATAAAATTATTTTAATTAATCTGTAACACTTTATCAATGTTGGTAGTATAGTTTTTGTACATATATATTTTTTAACAACAACCAGTCCTATATAGTGTTGTGCCAACTTCTTAAACGAAGTAGCTTTTTCTAGATGGCAACCCAAATGGTTGTTCTATTTCTATATAATAAAATTACTGTAATAGTAATAAATGTTTGCTGAAGCAATATCAGGCAAAGACTATTTTTACTTCGAAGACATGTTACTATATTTTCTAGTGAAAACCAATGTCAATACTTCTCGACATCAGTCCAAGGCAGAACCAGGAAATTCTGTTTCAAAGTCCTTAGCTCTCTAACCATTAGACTACGGGAAAGCTGACGTATAATAAATAAAATTGAGTACGCTATATATATATATATATATATATATATATATATATATTATGCAACTGCACTAAAATCTAATAATTGTTGATAATGTTGATGTCTTCTATCTTACTAATATACGTCACTTAGTTTCTCATTAATTTTCCATCAACTCAATGTAAAATCTTTATTACTTCTGTAGGTCGATAATTCTTTTCCAAGGTATATGAAGACTAAACAAAATGTACGTTGTATTTTCTGTACTTTTATTGCAAACGGTGTTCGATAATAAAGAAGGAAGTCATTAATGTTAAGGTAAATTTCTTTGATGTTTGTCTTAATTATATTAAATGCTTACGTTGATATAATTAAAAGTATAGTATTTTTAAAAATAGTAACTAAAAACTGCTAGGTTAATGATATTTTCAACTTTTGTTTAAAAAAACACTAATATATGAAACAAAATATCATGAGACAAAACCAGTATTATTCTATTTGAAATTTAGATTAGTATAACAAAACCAAAGGAAATTGAGAAAACCAGCATCACCATATTTGCAATTGAGATTATGAAAACAAAACCAAAGGATATACATATTATCATGGATTGATGAACAAATAGGAGAATATTGTGCACAGTGGATATGACTCTGAAATGAAAGGATAGCAGAATGCACACAGTTTGTGAAAAAAATCCTATTATAGAAAGCCGAAGAAGAAGGCAGATGATTGAATACAACTCCACATGCAGGAAAATAGAAAATTCAAAGTGTGACTTTAAAAAATGATTACATGAAATAGCTAAAAAAAAGTACGGGGTATAATGAGTTGTTTATTTCCGATAATATCAAATAACGTTTATAATTCCTTCTTCAAATTAAACTATTGAAATTTATAACTACTTTTATCATCCAGTGCCAACAATTCGCCACATAAAATGTTTAAAATCAAAATATATCGAAAAGAGCCAATATTAATACTAGATTTACAGACCAATTTGACTCAATAAAAATTTTATGACTATATCCATATAAAACTCTGGTACTTGATCAAGTAAATGGAAATGTTTGTTATGATAATAAACATTTCATTTAAATTACCTTGGAATCATGCCTTTATATAAATAAAAAAATTAGTGTTCTTTCACTCATTTTTTCGAAAGAATGTAAAATAGGTAGATAGGGTAGAGCGGGGCTTAAAGGTCCGCAGGTAAAAAGGTTCACTACCAATATCTCAATTACAAGTAAAATTAGGAACATTTTACCAACAACATTTGAAAGTAGAGGGCAAAAAATGTTGTTTTATAAGATGTATTGTTATTCTTAAGTTAGACTCAACAGTTTGTTATAAAATCTCTATAAAAGCTTACATGTGGCTAAAAAAGACATACTGAATCTAGTCTACTAGAATCTAATATAGTAAATACAAGAGATAAATTTAATAGTTATTCCAAGACTGCTTCTGACAAAATACTAGATCAAGGTTATATACAGTATTATCATTGTAAAAAATGTACCTATGAAATTTAAATTTTGCATTGGATAAATAATATAGCTATTATTTTGTAAAATCACCTTAAAATGAAAAATAAGACAAAAGATCTAACTAAATAGGATCTAAAAAAGCGAAAAAACATATTTATATAATTAAGATTTAACTGGGAATTTTACTGACCATAGTTTGATAGTTTTTTTTTTTTTTTTTGATACGTGTTATATGCTGTGATTTACGTCAAACTGGACATTTGTGCTCCGCCCTATCCTGCTTTATATTTTTTTTTGTCAGAAACACATTTTGTTATCCAAATCAGTTTTAATTGGAAGGTGTATGACTAGTTATTATTGTGTAGTGTTTAGCTTTACGGTTAACTGTTGCTATATAACTAATTTTGCAGCCAGCAATGTTTTATTTTTAAAGTGCAAAATCATACCACAATATTCAGGAAAATTGCATGTTTTCATATGTGGCACGCGACAATTTGCGTTGTGTGAATTTTTAGACGTCACTTAAAATAAAAACGTAAATTGTTCATGATAGTAAATTTACTATAGCGTCCGCCGAATTTATGAAATAGTTTGAATAGTTGTTGAGCCATCTGAATGAAATTATTTTTTCATTATTAACCAAAAGGATTGTACTTTCAAATGAAGAAAAAAAAAAGAGAAAATACTCAGTATAGTAAACCTTTCTAGTAAAAGATCTATATATATCACACAACGCACACAAACATATATACATATAGATAAATATATTAATTATTTAACCACTCTTATACCAATATATATACTGTGTTTACTATCTTTAGTTATCTTTACTTTATTTATGCGTTTCTTAGCAATTATGTTTGATTATTTATCACTTATATATATAGCAATAATTCAAAATGTATACAAAATTGTATTATAATTAATTAAAATTTCTACGATATAAAATTGGAGTGATCTACTTCTGTTATCAATATACACATATATTACGATTTTCACTACTTATAAATACACAAACAGATGATATATATGCGTATATATGCGTGAATGTATTCGTATAGACATCAAGAGCAAAATATTATTTGATTTCAAAAATATAATTAAATTGGTTTTATTATGAGTGTCAATTTACTAATTAACTTTTTTCTACACTCTAAGCCTTTCGAAATTTGCAAATATTTGTTTACTCTCACTTATTCCAAATTTATCAATATCATAACATTCATATCATCGTTACAAAAAAGTATCATTCATATCTTTTGGCATTTATAAAATCAAGTGATTGTACAAATATTACTATTTTAAATTAGTCAAATAAATACTAGTATTATAAATAATCGTAATAAATCTATATTCCCGGTTCATATTTTCTACGTTGTTCTCTACTTTTCTACGGGTTCAACGATTTTTTTCAGCAATCAGAATATTGATATTCTATAAGCTATTGTATCATTGTTATTAAAAGGCAAATCCAATGATTGTCTTATTCTATTATTGATATACTTATATTAGAAATTAATGTTAGTTCCTTCAAAATTTCTTCAAATGATATCTTGTTGCAGTAATGCTCAAAAAGGCTAATTTGACTTAAAAATATATTTTTATCAATACTACTTGATATCAGGTTGTATGTAATGCGAGATTTGAAGCCAAAACATTGAGCTCACAAGATCATGTTACAATAAATTATATAATTAGTCGGTTCTAATTTATACTACATCAAAAAAAGGTAAATGGTGCAGTTATTTTAGTAAAAAGACTTTTAGTCGTGTCGTGCATAGCCAAAATATAGATTAAATAGTCGTAAACAAGATTTAAAATTTTATAATTAAATTGATTAGATACTGTTTAATCAGCCATATTTTATTTCAAGATTAAAGAACATATTGAAATTTTGGTATAGGTATATTATTTATTTCAAGCTCTACACAAACACAGACGTACATTATGCGGAAGTATATCTATGAATATATATATATATATATATATATATATATATATATATATATATGTTTTTAAATTATTGACTTTAATATATCATAGGTTAAAATTTACTACAATTTTTTACTATCAATTGCATACCGAATCGGGTTAAGCAATCATTTACAATATCGTAATATATCGTTTGGCTATCGCTAATAAAATAATTTCATTGATAATAAAATATTTGTCTGAATGATAAGCAAGTGATACATATCGATTAACTATAATACATCTGTAAATCTAAGAGTTGAATTGAATCTGAACATTTTTAGAATTGTCCAAAAATATTTAGCAAACAATAGTAATGTTACTTGTCGCTACTAGATATAAGAAAACTATAGTTCAGAGTTTATAATTTCGTGTAAATGTAAAATTTTTAAATGTAGTTTTACTTAAAATAAATATTTTTAAAAACCGTGTAATATCGGAAACGTATAAAATGAGTATCGTGTAAAACGGAGGATAGGTGTATTTCAATCTACATATTTCAAAATTATTCTGTTCAAATATTTCTTCTTATGCTTTTCCTAAAAACGTTTTCATTGGCGTTTTTCCTAATTAATTAATTAGTTTAATTTTTTTATATGTTGAGAAAACTCGGTTATAAATATTCATAGTTTGATAACGAAGCTAGCATGTATATGTATATTTATATAATATAATCTATATACATATTTTTGCATATTCAGTTTTTATTCATTATACAACAACATATGTCACGGTGTCCACAAACTAAGTGGCAACTATTAGCATATTAAGAGGTCTAGGATCGATTTTTCACATTTCTAACTTTAGAATGAATAATTGCAGAACGTTTTTAAAAAGGGTGCTACCTATTACTCATGTTGTAACTGAGTATTTTAATTATAGAAATTATCGTCGGAGCACATTTTTATATTCACTTCACTTTGAGAGCAATAATACACAAAATTAGTATTTGAGTCATTGAATAATGAATTGGAATATGCGAGTTTTTACTTTACCCGAATTATAAAAATTATTTTATAATTGTACAAGACACTAAATTGGATAAAAAATACGAAAAAAAATCCTAATGTTTTCAACATTTTTTTTATTTGAGGTTCTTAATTTTTTTTTTTTTAATTTTAGTTAGATTTTAATTTTGATCTTTGAACGGTAATTTCTTACTCATGTTTAATTACTCTGGTTGTTTGTATAATACTGAATACTAAAAAAAAGGGATTTTTTTCCTTCCCAGCTCCCAAAACGACTAAACCTGCATTTACTAAAAACCCATAGACTTCACGTGACTTTTTACTAAAAATCAATTGACTTCATATAATCTAGGAAAATCTGACATTCTTCTTATCAAATATATCAATTTATGTATTAATGGTGGACAAATTGTATCCAAGAATTTCCTCATACATCCTAAACGTATTACATATATTATACGTTCCCAGGTGTGCCAAAAAAATCTATAGATTTTGTGACGTGAAGATATAAAAGAATTTTGCGTTTTCAATCTCAATCATGTACAAATGAGGAAGTTACGAAATTGAATTTTTGTCAGACACAATTATTTGAAGTTCAATAGTACCTACATACGAGCAATTAGGAGTACGTCTTGTAGACGCTTTTTAAATAAAAAATAAAATAATTATTAATATGTAGAATTTTTCCTGAGGCAAGTTGCATGATATTCCTGGTATGTGTAAATAATAATATTATTAGGATATAATAATTATTATTAAGACATACACAGTGTACAGTTAGTGAATATTTATACAAAAAAATTGTCATAGAACTGTAATATTTTAAATTGCTCGTTCAGACTCTGAAATATGCCACTGCACAAAGCTTAATTAAAATCATCAAAAAAGAGTTTTTCAATAAATAATTATAAAAAAACAGCTCGGTCAATTCATTACCAAGAAGCAAAAAAGGACGATTCCAAACTGTTATCTTTCGAACAGTTTTTGAATTTTCAAAATAGGTTCAAGATGTTTACAAAATCGTAAACAAAGTATTGCACTTCTCTGCTAACTATAAAAATAATGGCTCTGCAGATCGTCTCGAAAATCTAAATGGTTTCTAAATTTTGATTTTTTAAAGAAGCTGTGTAAAGATAATATGAAGGACCCTTTACCTAACCTACCACAACTTTATATGAACAGAATAGTAGAATCACTTTATGAAGTTATTCTCTAACTATCAATAAAATATTCATCAGATTAATTTATATGTGTGTTTGAAAGTGTGTGTGTATGTATGCCAGTGAATGACATAAGCCAAATAGCTCATAGAATTGTCCTGTATTCTGATTGCTATTGAAAATAAAATAAAAAAAAAGTTTTTATAAAACGTCGATATTAATTTAATTTTGCATAGACCTATTCACGCACACTTTCCATGAGAATGAACTTGCTTATCAAAAGTGTAATGAGATTTTTTTATTATTCTTTTATATATTTTATAAATATTATAGGTATCTTATTTTTTGGAACTAATGACGTCCCCAAACAATTTTCCGCGCTGACGATATCATTCAAATGAAATACTTTATTTTATTTAGATAATCCAACTTACAAAAGCAATTAACTCTCATACGGTTATTAACGTACATCAAAGGGTTTAGGTAATAACTGCTGTTATCTCTTATATAATGTTCTTCGCACAATTTGACGCTTGTCATAATTCAATGAAAAGTAATTGAAATTGGAATTTATTGAGCAGACACAATTTTTGTAATACATTTACGCATCCCAGCGTTTTTCATTATCATTTGAGCATTTATAAAGTGGAATAAAATGTGAGTTTTGAATAAAAGCTATTGAATACATCGCATGAGTACACATTGTGGTGGTGTATGAATATTTATAACGTCCTATCGATTGCGAGACGAACCCGTTTATTGAGGTTCTGGAAACAAAATGATTTATCAAATCTCTTCGGAATTTATTTCTAATCAACTTTGCTTATTGTCAATATTCAACTATATAGTGTGTCCTAGTAAATCAACTTAGTGATTCAAAAATGTATTTCACATTTCATAAAAAATATATATTTGTTCATAATTTTTTCACCTGGAATTTAATGAACTAGCTGAATCGACTTTTTAATGAGAAACCTGGAATATGTCCAGATCAATGGGATATCTACAGATATTATTCAAAATCTTATTGAAAAATCTGTTACATTCTGAAATATAAGGTAGAGCGGGGCTTAAATCGATATCTCAAAAACAAGCAAAGTTAATAATTTTTTAACAACAATATTTGGAAGTAGAAGAAAAAAGATAGTATAACCAGCCTTGATTCTTAAGACGTTGTTATCAGGTAGCAAACGGCAATGTTTGAAAATTCATAACAATAGTATTTACTTTCGTTCTTAGTTTTTTTTTTTGGTTGTGAGCACTGTTGTTAAGTTCAAAGGACTTTAATATAATTTTAAAGTTACGTTATTTGTTTTATAAAATCGTTGTTATTTTTATGTTTGATTCAATAGTTTTTTTTATATAAGCTGTGGGTGAGGTAAAAAGTGCCAACTAAACCTTTACTTTGCCAAAGGTGTAAACAATAAAAATTAGTAAATAAAAATGTAAATTTTGTTTTAAAAAAATCATTTTACAAGAAATAAATTAAATTATTAGTTATTCCAACTCTCCAGGTGATTATTTTCTGATAAAATACCAGATCAAGGTTATATACAGTGTTATAAGCATTACACAATAAGGTTATGTACATATTGTCTTTGTAAAAAATATACCTAAGAAATCTATATATTGTATTGGTTGAATATTATAACTAATAGTTTGTAAAATCTAATTAAAAGTAAAAATAAGACATTGAATCTGTTTGCCACCTGGCTTTCTCATTTTGCGAGCAAAAAGAACCAGGTGACAAATTTTTGAAATATATAAAAAGAAATATATTTCTACGAAGACGAATTGGCTGGGATTTTTACTGAACATAGTCAGATACATGTTTGTTTGATATGTGGTATTTGTTGTGATGTAATTTCACAATATATTTGCTCCAATTTAAATCAGACCTTTGTGCCCGCCTTACCCTGAGCTTAAATTATCAATATATAAAATAATACAATAACTGGTATTAAAGTTTTTATTTATAAAATTAATATATATAGAGTTAACTTCCTCTTGAAAAAAACTTATACTTAAATTATTAAAATATAAAAATGCACAACATTTATGTTAAAGATTTTTTCTTTATAAAGTTAATATATAGAGTCAACAGTCAAGGTCCATTATATAAAAATAAAAAATATATGCTTAATATATTAATATAAAAATACAATACTTTTAAATTAAAATTTCTTATTTACAAAATGAATATATAATTAACTTTCCTTAAATAATTTAGTCCATTTTTTACTAAATTGCATTAAAAAGGGTATTATCTTAATTATCCTGAGCTTTTACGATCTATTCAAGACGATAATTGAATTCTTAATTAGGCTTAGACAATAATTATATTCCCGTAATAAACTTCTTGAGTACAATGTAAAACCTTATGTTACAAATATATAATTTACAATCCTTGATTAATAATCTACATCATTGACCACAAAAACCAATTTACTCGCATGTTCATAATTATGGTCAGCTATATATGAAAGCAATAGAATCATAGATTAGTTGTCACATTCAGCTACATCATTCATATCAATTTAATTTGAAATTTGAATCAGTATGGATAAATTAAGTTATTCTACAAAATTTTGACTTCATTATGAATTTACTATTACTCTTTATTAATTTATATTATATCATTTGGCATTGATAGTAAAAGCTAACTAATTAAAAAAAATGACAATTCAGCTTTATCAAATAACCTTTTTAATAATTTGTAATCTGTTTAATGTATGATTTGAATGATTATATCTAAGACCTATGACAATTTTTATCATAAACAAAACAATTTTAATTTATTTTGCGAATTACTAATAACACAGAAAAAAATGCACATTTTCGCAAAAAAAAAGTTGTCTATGTTGGGTGTGCGACATATGGTTTCTTATGTTGTTTTTGCCGCTGAATACGAATCTAAAGTCAAAATTGGGGGTTAAACTACAAAAAATGAAAATAGATCAGAAATAATGCAACATGTCCGATCTAGTAATTCTTCTGCATTATAATCTTACAATTTCTGTCGTTTTTTTGGGTTATTTTATTTTAAATGACTATTGAGTTTTTTTTCCCCATTGCCCCTGAGTAATCTGCAAACAAATTTGCAGTTGAATATCTGAAAAAATTTCAGATTGCGAATTACTGCTGAATTATAAGAAACAAAACTTAATAGATCATTTAAGTGAAACTCAATAGTCATTTAAGATGAAAAGCGTCAGAAAACGACAGAGATTATAAGATTTGAGTTATTTCAATACGAACTTTTAATTAATAAATAATAAAAAGTAGTTCAAATTATATTATGATAATAGCATCATTATTATTAAGTCATTATAAATCTAAGCTAATCGTAAGAATAAATTGCAAAACAAGAAGCAAACAGTTAGCGATAATATTAAAAAAGAGTGCGCGTAAGGTTCACACGCGATTGAAGTAAACCATTATTATTTTCATTATAATTATTTACGGAGGACAGGGTAAAATATTCTTCTGATTCAGGCATTTTTATATATATCAACATTTGTTCTACGATGTAACTTTAAAATGTTTATTTATCAATGCCGATTTCCTTGTTGACGCCGGTACGCATACAACGACATTCACATACGCGACGACTAATCACAATCGATCCGTATAGAAATGATATCATCTAGAGCGAATGACGAATCATTGGCACTTGACTCTTATCTTATCTTAACTGCCGTAACGCACTCCCGTTGCATTTGTACGGATTTACACCCTAGTCGCGAATAAAGAAATTTTATTTCATCAACATTTTTTGTTTGAAAATCTTTTTCAAGCATGAATCAAGCCACTATTTAAAAAAAATCTGAACAAATGTAAAACAAAAGTACTATGAATGTATAAAAAGAGTAAAATGATATACTCCATAATATCATCCAACCGTCAATTGCAATTTGTAAAATGACATTGTATAGTTTTAATAACTATTTTTTTATATTTATACCTAAATGTATATGAGCCATAATCCATAATAATATTAATACACATATCATATCGATTCTAATCGATTCAACTCTAACATATTTGAAAACCATTCGGGTGTCACATGTATTTACTGTACGTTGAACAGATATTAAAATGTCAATTCAATAGTTCAACATTCTGCAATAATTTCTCATTATTCGCATACATAAATAATTCCACTAATATCAGATTGTGCTCATGATTTGCTCGCATTGCCCATTGATGTTGTAATATACTTTGTCACAATTGAATCAATTATGCGAATCTAGAAATACATCGGAAAAATAACATTTAGGTCTGTGTAACTTCGAATTATACATGGATAAAAGAATATTTAATAAATTAATAAATATTTTTTATTGTTTTTTTTTTATAAAATTATTTAATTTATTCTGGTGTAATCTTGTTTGTGTATAAAAAATATTGTTTTATACTTTGATCGTAATTTTTTTAAATTTTATATCAGTTATTTATTAATTGGTTTTCTGATTAATAATTGTCTTTTCAATTAAGAAAAAAGAAAGTGAAATATGATATATTTGCCAGAAAAATGTATCTTTAAATATATTTATGAGTATGGTTTCCCACTCAAGCATAGTTAGAAAATTACTATCAAAAAAAATTATGAAGTCAACGATATTTTTTTTGTTCGAATTCGTGTCTATTTTCGCTATGTAATATAGGGTAGCGCGGGGCTTAAAGTTACACGGGTAAAAAGCTCCATCACCAATATATCAGAAACAAGTAATGTTCAAATGTTTATTTATTAAAAAATTATATAATTATTACAATTAATAAGAAAATTAATATAACTTAAACTTTATTATAAAGGATATTGAATTCCATAATCAATAATCAATAAAACGAATAATTAGCATCCGTACAAGTCAATTTTTATTATCTTCATTTCAATATGAATCTTCGCATCATATTTAATTTAGTACTAATAATTACTTAAAATTATTTATTTTAATAATTGCATTTTTAAGATTTCTAAATCTATTCTATAAGCTATGCAATAATAAAATAAATAAATAGATAAAATAGTGATACCTTTAGCATGATATTCCTCGATATTTATGCTTTCAGACTATTGATAAGTCACTACATTGATATTTTTATTACAGGTGATAAAACTAAAGTGCCATCAAATCGGTTGATATTGTGTTAGCACGAAACATTTTCATTCAGAAAACTTCGGTAAGTGTATATTTATTTACTTTATAAAACTGATCGTTCAGAAATCAATACCAATGTCTATTTTACCACTCATAATCGAATATTTAATTTAATTCAAAACTGTTATGTGTATGCGTAGTGTGAAATAATATTAATTACACGCCAAATTCTACATGAGTGAATAAATATAAGACAAAATTAAATAACTGTATCATCGCCAACGAATTCATAGAAAATCATAAGGTTTTGCGATTTACATAATAATGTGTATAGGTGTTCGTCGTTCTATTGTCTTCTTAAAATACCAGTACGGCATAATTGCGTCCTATAACGAATCTATTTTGTTAAGACAAAGACTTCAAATTGAGAGACTCGTAATAAACTATATTACAAACGGCAAATGAATAATTTACGGGTGGAAAATTTGCATGATATTTAGAATTCAACATTTGTTTTATTTCTTTTTATTTTAGTATGCATGTTGATTTGATTTAGCTCTTCCACATTTTTTTATTAACTTTTCGTAGGGTAAGCTATAGTAATCGCAAAAAAATCAAACTTTTTTTTTATTTATCTTTACGTTTCAAAGGTTTCTGAACATTTTTTTATACTTTATTAAAAATTGATTGACGGCGACCCGGCGCTTACGCGCTTAGATATTTCGTCTCTCCGCAGCTAATGCTGCGCAATGGCTTTGGAAAAATATTCATAATATTTCAATTAAAAAAAAACATTTTTTTTCAAAAATATCAAAATTCTCAAAAATCTAAGTTTATCAGTTTTCAAAAAAGTTGAAAGCTTTGTGGAGCTGGACAATTGGTGTGGTTTCAAGTTTCAGCAATTTGCTTTAAGACACGATTTTAATCTATGACGTCTTCGTAATAGGAATGAACAATTAAACTTTAAACGTAATTATAAACATTTAAACTTCAAATGTTTATTCTATCACGAAAACGTTATAGCGCCGTTAGCCTTCTCAAAACTCATAATAAGTAGTGATGCAAGGCATCGTTAATTAAAATTTAAAAAAAGATTCAACTTTTTTTTACTTTGAAAAAAATAGATTTTTGAGAATTTTGAAATTTTTGAAAAATTTGACTTTTGATATTTTAAGAATGTTGAAAATTTTGAACTGCCTGCGTAGATGCAAATTATCGAATTATTACTTTAAATTTTTAAGTAGTACAGATGGTTTAATAGTGTGTCTTTTATACCATTGGAGGAAAGCAGCCAAAGTACACAATTTATTTATATTTAAGTACATAATTTTAGTCACGAATCTAAGTTGGTCATCTCGGCATGCGTTGTTATTTAATTAAAATTTCCTGATTCAATATATTGTAGTCAGGTCTACATCTGATTCACAAAGAATAAAATTTCATACAGCTCAGTCAGTAGCATGCCTGACTCACACGCCAGCAATCCTCGGATCGAATCCTGGCGCTGATAAAATTTTAATTGTTAATTTAGTTGGTAGTTAATTTGAAGTTGGAAAGAATCAAAAGTAAGAAGAGATAGCAAGATCACAGTATGTAAAGAAGATTTAGAATAAAAATAAGATTACACAAATCAGTTGTAGAGACAAAAATTGCATATATAAAATGATAGTATAGAATATATAAAAAATAGTACAGGATATAAAAAGAAGTTTTATAGTTGTCTAAATGCTTTAAGTGCGATGTCTAATGAAATATATGGTATTGTTTTTTAAATCCTACTTGTCGATACTATTAGTATATAATCTGACGATACTACCACCTTTTCTGAGAAAATTTAATTAATTAGCAAATTGATATGGTACAATTAATGTATGATTGTTCTGCGCGAGCTCACCGGTCCAGATGTTAGAGTTTCCGGTGTACCGGTGGCCTTCGAGTCAGTGCTCTGTTTGTTGTTTGTCTGGCACGGACTCAGCGACAATCATGGTAATTGTGTCATACAGATCTTATGGCCGTCATCAATTGTTGGCCGAGGTCAATAAATTGAACGCGAAACGCGCACGTTGGGTTCATGTTGTGGAGGAGCGATAGCTCGAAGCGGATAACGACACGTGCGTTTCGGATCTCTCGCAGCTCGCGTCGGAATCTGCAGAGCGTGATGTATGCAATATTAAGGATGATTGCGGAGTAGCCGAGAGTAGTGCCAACCTGTGGATTCCGGGCTCACGCTCATGGGGGATCCTAGTAGTAGCAGCTATCGATCGTTCGCCACAGCGTCGACCCGGGTCCTAAACTCGGCGCGCGCTAACATAATACGAATAGATAGGAAGAGACGGGAAAACACGCGTATACGAATCGTCCGTATACGCGCGAGATAAAACTTTTATAATGAAACACGAGGACTGTCTATAAATCACAACGGATCGCGCTGTTTGTTTATATATCAACATGATCTAACGCTTACCGAACATTCGCCAATGTGTGTCTACGGCTCTTGAGATAGCGGCCGTGGTACTTGTGCAGATCGCCAATGCTTCCTTGTTCGGCCTGCATCTTATCAGCTGTTGCGGTGGAGCAAGGCGAAGCGCAGGTAACGGAGCGCGTACGAAGTTGGCCCTTGCCGCGTCTCGCTTTGCCACCACGTGACGACGTAGAAGGTGGCGATGGGGACGATGATTGTCCTGATGGTTCTATCAAGGCACTGCCAAAATGTAGGCGATGCTTTCTGGCGGTTGGCGATTGTTGTTCCGATTCCTCAGACTCTTCTGCTATATGCGGAAGCGGTGATTGTTGTGTAACGCGAGGAAGTGGAGCTGTCAGAGGTGGAGAAATAGTATATTCCTCCACAATAACTGTCTGATCACGTGGAGCTGAAGCCTCCCCTCGACAGGGTAGGCAGCAACGAAACACGTTGCCGCCCACCACCTTGAAGCCTTTTACTATGCTACACTGTATTCAACATTTATGATTACACTAAGATCGCTCTTGCAGTTATTATTTTACTACAACCTTTCATTTGTAACGTCACATTATCTTATCACATATCCTGACTGATGTAGTAACGCACGCCATGCGGTAGGGGGGTTGTCATTACACTAGTTCACATTTAATCTTAATTATTTAAAAAACACTAATAAATCACTATCACCAATATCCGTTTATTTTGATTCGAACGTTTTAAACGGAACGCGTTGTCGTTTGTTCGGATTCAGAATGCATCAGTCAGGTGTCAGCGCGGTGTTCGCGAACCGGTTGAATTGTGAGGTTATACCGACGTCGCGGAAAACGCGAATCGAACGAGACCGCCGTCGACGTCCGTGCAATGCGCACACGGGATCTCCTATCACTGCACTGTGCACAGTGCGAGACACATCTAGTAGCGGCTGGTGCGACGCTCGGCTGACGGACGGAACGTTAAACGCGGTGTTACGCCATTTTGAGGATGCGCAAGCGCAAACTGGCCGCCACTTACGGCACGGGGAGATAACGCGGCGCGTCGTAAACAAAAGCGCGTGTCCGCGTGTCCATAGAACAGCTGTTCCGTTTGTAGAATCACGTGTCTCACTCCGTAAACCTACTTGCACAAAACTATATGTGCCATTGTTAAACGGTTGCTTTTGAACATAGGAACAAGCACCGATAGTATTTTATCCATCATATCCGGAAGAAATGTATGTGTGTCAGTTCAATGAGAATATTGAAATCATTTGTCTGATATCCCAAAATAATCTTAAAAATATTTTCTATCTCATTGTTATCACTGTTCTCACCTCTATTTGTTAAATAATATTTAAATTTGTAAGAATTATAACAACTAGTTATAAGTAGCATTTTGCCTTAAGCTGTGTGACATGAACAACCAGCTGTTTAGATAAAATATTCAACTGCTAATTTCGAAAATAATATTTTTGTTTTCACTAAATAGTATACATTAAATTAATTTGTTTAACTCTTTTTATTTGTGTGGACGTCAACAGTAATCAGTAGCTACCTACGCAATACCACTGAACGTACACATATGCTTCGACATAGATTCTGATTAGAATCGTCTAAGCTTTAAACTTTGATGAATTTTCATAATTCAACAGCGTATCTTAGGCCTAATATTTTAGTACATTATTTTAGATTATGAAAACTATGGTCTTATAAAGTTTCATCAAAATAGTCAAAAAAATTTTTTTCAACAAACTGCCAAACCAATATTTACCAAAAACTTATCAACGTCCCTATCAATATGCTTGAAATCAACAGTTTTAGAAATTCTAAAATTGCTTAAAAATTATGGACTAAAAGGTGTACAATAAAGTTAACACTTTTCTGTTAATAACAAAGAAACGACTCGGTCGATCGTCGGGCAAAGGTAATCCACGCTAGTCCTTATCAAATTACATCGTTTTTGAGAAAACGTCGACGAAAGGTAAAAAATCGCTCAAAATGCACACGGCTCACATACACACACACACACATACTTTTGCCAAATTCAGTCTCATTCAGTTCAGAATGACTTAACCATTTCCACTCGGGTGCCGTCGCTCCGGCGTCAAAATTAATATTAATCTCGCAATTCTCGAGTTGAAAGGGAATACCAAGAAAACATAAAATTAGCAAATCGTTTTTTTTCGCGAAAACATAAACTCGTAGCTAACGAGTAGCTTATCAAACAATAATAGTTAATTGAAAAAACTCGACGACTAATATACAGGTTTTTCTAAATGATATGGCATGAACTGTTTGAAAACCATTCTATAGCATCTTCAACAAGGTTAATGCCATGTAATTATGGTGATCTTTGAAGTTGACTAATTACAAATCCCAATAGTCATTTGTTTTGGTGAAAACTTTTGTTATTTTTCCCATAAAAACTAAATATTTATATATACTTATTTATATACAAAATTAACAAAAACTACGTTTTGCTTTGCTTCTTTTAACATCTTCATAATTTGTACAAAACGCTATTATGAATTACTTGTTGAAACAAATTGTGTTGAAATAAGATTGATTAGCAGCTGTCACGTACACTTGGGTTATTTTTATCTGTAGACATTGCACTTTAAGTTCTTGAATTCCAAAATGATCTCGCTTATGCCCAACATGTGTACACAGTTATTAACAGAGACTAACAATACGTAGTTAATCACATGTCACAAATCGGGAACGACTCGGGTCGTTCAAACGCGAACTGTTTATTAGTGAAAATCAAAGAGGATTCACACGCTCAAGGGGAGAGGAAAATTGATATAGAGATTATAAACAAGATTACCAATCCATCAATATTTTTTTTGGTTTATTTTTTATAGCGATTCATTCAAAGTACATTAACCAACATTAGATATCGATTGATAGTTCGTTCTATTATATATCTATCTCTGTTAATCTTCAATTAATTTTGTGTAGTATTTTATTACAAGCTTGTTTCTTTAGTCTCTTACGTGGTAAATATTTGAGCAAGTCAAACGCCAGTTGTTTCGGATTTATCCATCAGCAAATGAAACGCAAATTTTATTTTGCTGCACATATCGTACGTGTAGATCTAAAGAGAGTCATATGAGCACTTTCTATCATAATTTTCTATATAATCTAATTTCACAATTTATGGAATAATAAGTTTTTACTTGAATACTTGAAAAAATAACTGGAATGCATATATGATGATAGTTACACTTTAATTACACTGAAATTATCTTAACTAAAATATAAATTAATCTTAACTGAGCACAGCGTAAGTTATAATGCTGTAAGTTTTGTCAGTAAAATATGTTTGAAATTTGCATAATCGGAAAGAAAAATACAAAATGTGATTGGTGGTAAATGACAAAAATTTCTGGAACTTTCCGTAACTTAAACAAAAGAAAGCAATTAAACTTTTGAAAGTATCGATTTTATTTTTAAAAAATCAATTTTTTGAATTTTTTTTTTTTTAAGTTTTCAATGAAAGATTTTCATTTTTTTATTTTCCTAAAACCACTGGACCTGCCTTTTTTAAAAACTAACCACTTTTACATACAGTTAATATGAATAAGATGTTTTTTGAATCATTAAAATCGGAGGGTCCGTTCTCTCAAAACCTGAATTGCCATTTTTTGCACTTTTTTCCCAAATCTTCGAAACGGCTAGACCTGTGTTTGACTTCCCCATTAATATGAATTTTTGAATTAATAAAATTATTCGATCTGTGTTCTAGAAATCGTCAACGAAAATTTGTATCCACACATTTGACATACATACCACACGCACACACAAACACAAATACATACATATATTTTTTCTAATTGTCAGGCCGAAATGTTCTGAGAGAGCTTTTGAACGTAAAGATACGCTATAATTAAGAAATTTCATCTTCGATTTTTTTTTGCGATTACTATAACTTACCCAGCGAGAAGTTAACAATTATGGTTTTAACAATATGTATGCATAATCATATCAATTATGTATTTATTTATTTTATTGGATTTACAGTTTAATATAACATTTCATATGAACAAATATATTTGAACGTTTTCTCAGAATACGTAATCAGTTTTTAAAATGTGTTTTATAGAAATTTTTCTATATTTTTTTATATTCTGTAGAGTTGTATTATAAATTAGATCTAAGAGCGTTTTTGCTTATCGTATAAATAGTTTCAGGTTTCACTTATTTGATCTTAAATGCTTCATTATTTACAACTTACCTTACTTTGATTATACCAGAGTCATTTATAATAGAAGAAAATTAAAAAGGCTATATAGATACCATAGGTTTTTAAATCCAGTTATTTAAGTTACATTTGGCAATATTACAGAATTTTAAATAAAATTTGAACACAATATGTCGGTAGTCAAAAGGATTTATTCATTTTTCTGCTGGCATAATATAACATTGAATTTTAATTTATAAAGGATTAAAATTAATCCAATATAATCTGACACACACACATATATATATATATATATATATATATATATATATATATATATGCACTAGCATGGGAAATACACTATTTGCTTTTTTTCGTGCTTATGTGTACTTATGGGTTCATACTTTTTATACACACGAGTAAATAAATATTCGTTCGCATTTTACAGAATAAATGTTTGGAAATATTTATTTATTCTCGACGTTTAGTAAATGTAATGACTTCCATCTCGACATAGATAGCAGTAAAAATAAAATACTTAGGGTAGGGCGGGCCAGTTGGACTTCGAGCAATTAAATTGTGAAAACCAAACCAAATATATTACAACAACTAACACGTATCTGACTATGTTCAGTAAAACTCCCAGCTGATTCATCATTTTAGAAATTGTAGTTCATTGTAGTTTTTTTTTGCTGTTTTTCAAAAATTTGTAACCTGGTACTTTTTGCCCCATAGGCGGGGTAAATTGGAACAGCCAGGAGGCAAACAAGTTCAATATTTTATTTTTATTTTGAGAGATTTCACAAAATATTAGCTACATTATTCAACCAAGACAAAATATGAATTTCATGGGTGCATTTTTTACAAAGATAACTCAGTATTTCAACATAAATATTCTGTTCGGACGTATTTTAATTTTATTATAGTAGACGGCAATCTTCATGGCATTCAGCTTTTACACCAAATGATTGGAGGAGGTAGTGGAGGTTTGGATCGGTCTTATTTTTCTCACTTCTCAAACTAAAGTCCGCGTAATAACATATGTAATAAATAATTAATAAATTAATCTTCTTCAATTAGAGCTTAGTGACAAATCATTAATGTTGCAAATACATAAATTATACCAACAAATCAGTGTTTCATACAGTCCATAGCTATAAAGGTTAAATTATAACCTAAAAACCTGGTTAATCGAAGGAGACACTTAATATTTATGTACATTTTCATTGCCGGAGTTTTTACACCTTTTTTAGTTGGTTCTTTTTACCCCACTTAAGTGTAGGCTTTCATATAAGTTTATAAAAAACTATTAAATGTAACTAAAAATTAACAATACAGCTTATAATTAAATAAAGTATACTTAAAAATTTCATTAAGGTTTCTTAAACTAAGCCACAGTGCTCGCAACCAGAAAAACTAACAACGAAAGAAAATACTTTTGTTAAGGATTTTCTAACTTGGCCGCTTATCTCCTGGTAGAAACGTGTTAATAATCGTTAATAAAGTGATGGCTGGTTGTACATCTTCTTTCCTCTACTTTCAAATATTGTCATTGAAAATTTTGAACTCTATTTGTTTTTGAGATATTGGTGGTGGACCTTCTTACACGCGGATCTTTAAACTGGGCTCTACCTAAATATGAATATAAATATAATTTATATATATATATATATATATATATATATATATATGTTGAAATATATATATATATATATATATATATATATATATATATAAATTCACAAAGTTCCGATTCACTCGTGACGTGCTATAAATATAATTTTCCCTTAAATATACAATCGATATTTATTCCCATTGTCTACGGACGAAAGCTCGGGGCGTTCTCTGCTAGCTGTTGCATTAAAATTAATGATTTTTCATTTGAAAGATGAAATTTTCGTGATTTGCATACGGATCTGGTAGCTTCGATGCATCTGTTAGCTCAATATTCAAATACTGCGTATGTACAAATCGTTTTTGGCTTTATATTAAGTATTTTTTAATGACTGGCGATTAAACAGCGCGAAATCAGCTTTGAATATACGGTAGAGTGGGTTTTATTTTATTTGAACTGGTGTGTTGTGATCAACATGAAAGGATTAACTTTGACAGCACTGAACAATGTAACAATATATTATTATGTATCACATTTTTAAATAAAGCTTATTTGCAAAACTTTTGTATAGTTATAAAGTATTTGATATTTGGAAAAAATAAGAACTGCTAAAAATATTATTGGAGAATTAAAATTAACTACATATATAATTTAAAAAAACAGTGTTTAGGCCAGGGTTGAACTGATTTCTCTTGTTATCTATATTTTATCTAAAAGAACTTAAAGAGAAAAAAATGTTTAAAGTCACATTTAATTAAAATAATTAATAAATTTATTAACATAATGAATTTTAAATTTATCTTATATATAAAAATAAATCGCAAAATGTGTTGGTAAGAGCATAACTCAACAACGCCTGGACCAATTTGGCCAATTCTTTTTTTAAAATTCTCGTTCAAGTCCAAGGATGGTTCTTGCGGCGAGAAAAAATCGAATAATTGCCGGGAAAACCCTAAAAAACAGCTCTTTTCTTTTTACATACAAACGTTTTCTAACTAAAACATAGAATTAATTTTAGCTTTATTGCTATTATATAAAGTTCATATTAAATAAAAGCACTCACTGTATACTCCTCCTAAACGATTATTCAAATTTTGATAAATCTTTCTGAAGTTTGTTAAGGAAATTTTCTAGGATGTATGGGATTATAAAGTACTAGGATGTATGTGCAATATTGTAGAAATAAATGGAAAAAATTGGAAAAAACGACATGTCATTGTTGAAAGCAGTTCCACATTTAACATCGCTTATATTATAAATGTATATGAATTTAGGCGTAGGAAGTAATTTAAAAAACAATAATTATTATTTTTAGGTTAACTGTAAATAGTATATTATATTAAAAAATTGAAGACATGGGTACAGAACAACGTCTGTCAGGTCATCTAGTTTTTAATATTCATTAGCATAATTATAATATTCTACAATTTGCTAATTTGGGCACATTTAATATTTGCGAATTAGTGTGGAGCAGACTGGGTACGGTTGTGCCAGGATACCGTAGTGACAGTCGTCGTAAATAAACTATACTAATTTTAAGAAGGTATCCAAAAAGGAGGAAGATGAAGTATGTTTGTTCGAACAAGTTTCCATTATTACATTGGGTCAGCGCCCTACATTAGCACGATCTGTAGACGGCAATGTTTTTAAAGAGTCAAAAGTACGTTTTTCCGTTCGATTTTTTCTAATATTATTATCTGTAGACGGCAATGTTTTTAAAGAGTCAAAAGTACGTTTTTCCGTTCGATTTTTTCTAATATTATTTAATTATTATTCTAACACGGCTTGAATGCTTAATTTTTTCTTTCAGCAGTAAGTATATTTATTTTAATTTTGTTTTAATAAATATAAAATTCAAGATAACGAATATCAATAGATTCGTACGAATTTATAAAAAGAATAATATCAATTGCATGTGAATGGTATTTCGCATAGTTGAGATTATTGCTTGTTAATTTTATTAATTATAAATATAAATATGTTTTGTTATATAGTGTTTTATTATATTCATAAACTTTGTCATCGTTCAAATGATTATGTTGTTATCTTAAAATTTATATTAATTAAAACAAAATTCCAAATAATATACTTATCTGCTCAGCAAAAAATTCAAGCATTCAAGCCATGAACATTCTTTCCCAAGTGGTAAAGAATAACAATGATTTGGCAGTTTAATGCCAACGGTACATTTTATTATTTTGGTATCGCGATTTGTGATTAAAAACAATGCTAATAATAAATAAATTCTTGTTAAATTATGTCGGTTTATCGATATCAAATGTTATCAGTTTATATCCAAAGTCTTATAACATGCAATACTACTGAATCTGTGTACATAAATGTTTATCTCCATATATCAATTTATCTGGTACTATCAAATTTTATAACTAGAATAATTTCAACATAAATAAATTAACGTTGATGTTCTATTAATCACGCTAATTATCATGTAGTTATCTGATAATATGACACTAATTTAATGATATGAACAGTAATATAAACAGGCGCCAAACTTTATTATATCCGTTGTAAAAATCGATTAGATATACACATGCAAAACATGTGTGTCAAATTAGGTGCACATATGTATAATGATTAAACGATAAATCCTGCATCTACTTAAGTTTTCTGAATATCAAATCTATAAATAAGAAAATTTATTCGTAAATTAATAATTAATTTATTTCATATGCTTCAATAATATTTTTTTTTTATAATATAATTATAAATTGAAATTGAGTTATGTGTTTGAAATATTAATAACAAAATTAGTGTTACTAACTTTTCTATTTGATGAAGATCGGCAAAGTAAATAAATAATCTATTACTTTCTTAGCTTATTTATATTTGATCTAATGTTACTTTTACCTTGATGCAGCAATGTCGAGGTAGGGCTGTTTTTATTCAGAAACATTTTTATCTATGTATTCAAGTGAAAACCGACATTACATGGTTAGAGATATTATTATCTCTATTATCTCTATGTGTAATTTGAATTTTAAATTTTCATTTAAAATAGTTCGGACTTTATGGTTTTTCATATATCCTAAGCAATTTATTTGTCATATAAAGAAATTGTAAAATACTATAGGACTAATATTTTGACACTATATTTTTATACAGGACCTAAGTATTGATAAGAGTATTTAAAAGAGCAAAAATGTTTTTACTAAAAAAACATAATTTGTCAATTTTATGCAAAAGAATAAGATAGATAGTTATAATCATTTAATAAAAAAAGAATCCGGGCTTGAATCTAATTTTCGGACAGCCTGATATCAAGCAAAAGTTATATTTCTTTTTACTTGATAATATATTTTAAAATATGTTTCCACGTAAAATTAGCCTATTCATCAATTTTTGTTGATTTATCCGGGGCGAGAGGTGTTCTTAATTATTATTGGATAATAATTATTAGAAACATATATAGGCTATAATAAAACTCAGTTTTATTGTAAAAAAAAACATTTTTTTTTATATCACAATTACTGGATATAAGGCAAGAGTTTTTAATAATTTTCTGAATTATGGATTTTTTTGTAGATCTTTTTTGGAATTAGGCATTATGTTCAATTTTTCACAATTTACTTTAATTATATTTATTTTTTGTAAAATCTATCGCTTTTAGTGTGTCTACATATATTTTTATATATTTTATAATTAATTTTATGATTCATATTTTGTATTTCAATTTTAAATATATTTGAAATAAACATTAAAAAATTAGGAACAAAAATTTTTGTGGGAGAAATATTGCTTCTAGGAAAATCCAGGAAGCAATATTTCGTTTCATACAAGATGTAAATTCGCAAGGTGTATATACTGTCGACCCAGGATGTATGATTCCCCATTTATCCATTAATGTTGCAAATTAGTTGAAATGTGTTATAGAATTGCCTTAAATACGATGAATCAAAAAAATAAAATCAAATCAAATCATACAAGTAAAGGGCAAGTGTCCACACTTAACTTAACTTTAAGACATAAAGGGTAACCATCCTTAGGGACGATTGTGACAGGCATAAAAATAAGTTAAAAACAGTAGGTATAAAAACCAAAATAACTTCTATTGTCAGAAATATGTAACACAACACAACATAATCATTTAAACAAATATGATATAACAAATATATAACAAAACATAATTTTTTAAACAAAGTTAATAAGAAAGAGAGGAAAAAAAGAAAAAAATATAATAATAATAATAATAAAAATAATAATATTATTAATAATAAAAATAATAATAATAATAGAAAAAGGAAAATAAATAATTATTATCTAGAGTTCACTTCAATGAGTGTTTCATTTAAGGTCGCTTGGCCAGCATCTTTTCAGCCTTCTTAAGAGAAGAAGAGTTGTTTAGAAAAGCAATGAGCTGGTTGTAGTGATTTAAGTTAAAATGTCTTTTATCTGTTCAATTTTCACCCGAAAATGACAAGAAATACATGTTACAACTGTACCCAACGCACACTTTTAAAAACAAATCATCATTATGGCTGAGCGAAATTATCGACAGGTAATAATGAATTACTAATGTTCAACTTGCACCAAAATTACAAACGAAGACATCTATTTGTGTACAATCAACAGTTATTATTAAAACAACTCACTTTTGACTCTTTAAAAGAAATGCAGTCTACAGATCATATTAATGTAAGGCACTGACTGAAAGCAATAAAAGAAACTAGTGCAAACAATCATACTTCATCTTTCTCTTTTTTGCGTCATAAAACCCGTTTGGACTTACGGTATCGAGTTATGGGGATGCGCAAGCAAATCCAATATAGTAATGATGCAAAGATGTCAAAACAAAATACTAAGAAATATAGTCAACGCACCGTGGTACATAACTAACCACGCTATTCATAAAGATTTAGATATTCCATACGTCACAGATGTCATCAAGGACAGAAGCTCGATCTACCTCTCAAAAATTGAGTGCCACTACAGCCAGCTCATTGCTTCTCTAATCGACTCTTCATCACTAAGAGGATTGAAAAGAGGCTGGCCAAGCGACCTTAAATGAAACACTAGCTTCACTCATTGGAGTGAACTCTAGTTAATTATTTCTTTTTTTTCTTTTTCTTTAATATAATAATTATTATTATTATTATTATTATTATTTATTTATTTATTTATTTATTATCATTTTATATTATTATCATTTTTTATTATATTTTTCCACTTTCTCCTTTGTGTCAGAACAGCTTATAAGATAAATTGTATCTTGATTGCTATAAATAAATGAATAAATAAAAAAATATTTCTCTTTTTGGACCCTATCTCAAAACCAGTATAGACAGCTGTTATGACGACTGTCACTACCGTACCCTGGCACAACCATACTCAGTCTCCCCTATACTAATAATGCATTGAATTTTGCCTTACCATTTATTGAGCAGCCGAAGAATCTTAATTAATAATTATTGTAAAATTGATATATTGCATCTATAGGTAGGTGTATTAAAACATTATGAAAATTTTCACATAAAGCTCTTCGGACTTTATGGCTTTATCAAGATTTCCCTGCGTCATTATTATACGTATAGTCCCTACTGGTTTTTTGATATACAGCCGAGACCCGTTTATTACCGCGTTGACCTAAATTATATAACGCGCGCCTATATAGACCAGTGTAAAGGACATGTATTTTATTTTTTTTCATGCGTAGAGAAACGGTAACGTAAACGTTCACTTTTTTATACTATTTTATATTGAACGCTATTTAAATTCGCAATGTCATTCGGTCCGGCCGTAACTAATAACATTGCCATGTACTTTGATAAAAATTCCGTAACGAATTACGATATTATTACCTTTTATATTGCAGGGCTTGGGGCTTTTTATAGTTTCGTTTTTATAGTTTATTTACAATTGTTCTCAATGAATTTTACTACTACACGAATTTTATCACGCCAGTCTAAATGACGGAGTTTACAGTTTTACGTTAATGCTCATACTATCTCAATTTTATTCGTATGACTTCATAGACTGATCCATTATATATATATATATATATATATATATATATATAATAGATCAGCCTATTATATATATATATATATATATATATATATATATATATATATATATATATATACATAGCTGGGCATTAACTCGTTAATCCGTTAATCGTTAATTAACGAAGTTAACATTTTGATTAACGGATTAACTTTTAAGTTAACTTTTAAAAATGTTAACGGACACGTTAACTTCCGTTAAAATGCGAGAAGTCCGTTAATCGTTAATCCAATGCCTACTATTTACCGCACGGCACAGCTTTAGCCATAGGCTTTAGCCAATGCCTTATTAAACGGCATAGAGAAAAGATTTGGACTACTCCTGAATGATGAACGGTGCCAACTTGCCGCGGCATTGCACCCAAAGTTTCGGTTGATGTGGCTGGAAACGTATGACAGCAGTAAGAAAGTGCATGGAAAAAAGGTAGAAGATGCCTTACGGCAAGAAGCAGCGGAAAATTCGTAGGACAGAGATAGTTTAAGTGTCGGAGGGAGCAATGCGAGTAACAACGATGATGACGAGAAGGAAGACTTTTTCAATTCTGTCACTCAGTCTATAGAAAAACCAAAGAGCTACAAACTCTTTAAAGAACTAGCTGTAAGTGGAATTCTGTCTTAAGGCAATTAAGGCATCGTGCCTTAAGGCAAATTGCTGAAACTTTCCGTACCAAAAGTTATTATTTTTTTAAAAACGATTAACATTTTTGAAAAAAATTTACTTTGAAAGAATAAGATTTTTGAGAAACTATAAATTGGACAAAAAATAACTTTTTTTTTGAAAAAAAAAAATTTAAAAAAAATATTTTTTTTTAATTTTTTTTTTTTTTTGTAAAAAAATATTTTTTTTCTTTATTTTGACATATTGTGGAAGATCTGAACTTTTTTTCAAAGCAATCGTACTGCTTTAACTGTATAGGGACAAAATATAAAGCGCGTAAGCGCCGCGTCGCTGTCTAACGCATAAGCATTGGTACGGAACCCATAGGAATGTTAACAAAATGTATACTTATTGTTAAAATCTCTATAAAATATCTGATAATTTGATGTGCATATGTCTAATGATCATTTTTGACCGCCAAATGGCTCATTTTTTTACTTTTTTCTCCATATCTCCGAAACCGCTAGACCTACCTTCATGAAAATTTTATCGATTCCTCATCTTGTCAATACAAGTGAAATGTTTTTTGAATTATTCAAATCGGACGCTCCGTTCTCTTAAAAACTGAGTTAGTCGACGAAAATTTGTATCCGCACATACATACACACACGTACATACATACATACATACAAACACACACACACATACATCCATTTTTTCTAAAGTATGCCAAAATGTTCAGGAACCTTTGAAACGTAAAGATATATCAAAATTTTCATTTTTTATTTTTTGCGATTACTATAACTTGCCCTACGGGAAGTTAATAAGTTTTTTAAGTTCACTAACGCAACGATATAAAAATGTAATTTTACACATATTAACGGATTAACGATTAACGTTAACTTGCGTTAATTCTTCCGAAATGTAACGCTTTAACGTTTAACGAAGTTAACTTTTTTTGTAGCGGATTAACGATTAACGAAGTTAACTATTTGATTAACGGTGCCCAGCTATGTATATATATATATAATAGATTAGCCTATTATATATATATATATATATATATATATA
This sequence comes from Ctenocephalides felis, assembly GCF_003426905.1. Taxonomy (NCBI): domain Eukaryota; kingdom Metazoa; phylum Arthropoda; class Insecta; order Siphonaptera; family Pulicidae; genus Ctenocephalides; species Ctenocephalides felis. The sequence goes on from NW_020538040.1 coordinate 151,502,540, forward strand.
TATATTAGGGTGGTCCTATGGACATTTTCGAACTTCTTTGCTCCCAAGGGCTCAAATGCTTCGAAATTGATAAATAAAATTCTCTAAAAGTTATAGCTCTTCGTATAGAAACAGAATGAAAAAAATTTCAAAAATTTTATAAAATGTTTTTTAGGTATAACTTAGCGACAAATGAATTAAAAGTGACAATTTGTATCATCTTTTATTGAAAATTCAAAGCTCTGCATAACAGGTTTTTTATAATTTGTTTTATAGAGCGCCGAATTTTGAATAAAACTTATTCATTTGCTCGCTAAACTAGCTGTAAGTGGAATTCTGTCTTAAGGCTTAAGGCATCGTGCCTTAAGGCAAATTGCTGGAACTTTCCGTACCAAAAATCATTATTTTTTTAAAAACAATTAACATTTTTGAAAAAAATTTACTTCGAAAAAATTAGATTTTTGAGAAACTATAAATTTTTTTTGAAAAGAAAAATGTTTTCTTCATTTTGACATATTTTGGAAATTCTGAAGGTTTTTTCAAAGCAATCGTACTGCTTTCACTGCATAAAGACGAAGTATCAAAGCGCGTAAGCGCCGCATCGCCGTCTAACGCGTAAACATTGGTACGGAACCCATGAAAATGTAAACAAAATTTATACTTATTGTTAAAATCTCTATAAAATATCTGATAATTTGATGTGCATATGTCTAATGATCATTTTTGACTGCCAAATGGCACTTTTTTTTACTTTTTTTGTTAGATCTCCGAAACCGCTAGACCTGCCCTTATGAAAATTTGATCAAATCTTCATCTTGTCAATACAAGTAAAATGTTTTTTGAATTATTGAAATCGGACGCTCCGTTCTCTTAAAAACTGAGGTACAGTTTTTGGCACTTTTTGCCCCATATCTTCGGAACACACACACACACACACACATACATCCATTTTTTCTAAGGTATGCCAAAATATTCAGAAACCTCTGAAACGTAAAAATATATAAAAATTTTCATTTTCGATTTTTTTGCGATTACTATAACTTACCCTACGGGAAGTTAATTATATCTAAAAAATATTTATAAAATTTTTGAAAAGTTTTCTATGCTGTTTCCTTACTGTGATTGAATTGCGCACTATCTAAAAGACAAGAGCTACAACTTTCAGAGGATTTTTTTTAATAATGTGGAAGCATTTTAGCCCTTGGGAGCAAAGAAATTCGAAAATGTCCATATTAAAGACCACCCTAATAAATATATATATATATATATATATATATATATATATATATATTACTTTCAGAAATTATACTGTCTAAACTAACTGAACTACATAACAGTACGTATACTTTTCAGTTAACCCCTGATTATAGAAATGTTTTTTTTACTATTTTTCTAAAATTTGTTATTAGTCCTCTGGCCGGGGTAAGAAAGGACAGCCAGAGGGCAAACAAATTCAAAGACTCTTTAATCAGTTTTAAAGGAATTTTACATCTACAGCTACATTATTATTTAACCAATGTTAAATACAAACATGGAAACATTTTTTTTAAGGAATTTATTGTATAGAACCTTAATCTAGCATTTTGAAATAGATATTTATCAGCAGAAGTCTAATTAATAGTTATTCGAATTTCGTCAAAAATATTTATTAGCAGATTTGGGGCATAACTATTAATTTATCTCTTGTAAGAATCCATTTTTTAATTAGTTTACGTTTTAAGGTGTAAACAATGAAAAATAGTAAAGGTAAAAGAAAATTAAGTTGAAAAAAAATTAACAAGAGATAATTTAAATAAATAGTAGACGAAATTCTAGATTAAGGTTATATACAGTGTTATCTTCCTCAAAATCGTGCTCATTAAATTTATATTTTGCATTGGTTGAGTATAGTAGCTAATATTTTCTGAATTAAATTTAAAATTGGATCTGTTTGCCAACTAGCGAATATACCATTTTTCTTCCCCTATGGGGTAAAAAGGACTAAGCGACAAATTTTTGGAAAACAGCAATAGTGCAGTAAACGGAGAGGAAAAAAGGGTATAACCTCTGAATTTTTTTACTGTGCTCCGAATTGAATGAAATTTTGGAATTAGGTTCATCTAACCCTCAAGTTCAAAAGTGAAAACAATTCGGGTTGCGCCATCACCCCCCGGGGGGATGACACCCCCTCTCAATTGTGTAATTACATTTTTTTAAAATAACGTCGGAAATCGATAGAAGAACTAATTATAAGAAAAAAATGTCTTCTATAGTTTTTCAAAAAAACTAATACTTTTCAAGTTACTGTCCACTGAAGATTCATATATTTTTGGCGTTTTTCTTCGTTTTTTTGCAAATATCTCCTAAAGTATACATTTTAACGAAAATCATGTAATGAACAAAATAATGTAAATAAAAATCTTAATAAATCGGTATTAGATAAAGTGTTCTAGGAAAAATATTAAGAAAGATTTGAAAGAGCAAAGTCGTTTTTTATTTCGTTCAAGATTTAATTGTTGTATTTAAAGCCATCTAGTGTCGAGGTTTTACATTTTATGAATTTCGGTGAAATGGGGCTCAACATAAGCTTTAAAATGAGTGCTGTTACAAGTTTTTTGCGTGTAAAATGAGTGAGCTATCATGCAAATAAGAAGCATATACGCAGTTTTTTTTCTTTTAAATCATATGGTTTAATGAGCGCCATTTCCACCAGAATTAAAGTAATTCACATTCCATCTAGAAATCACTTCATTATAGACATCTTGATAGATTCTAGCAGATTCACTTCTTTAGTACAAACTATTTTCAGAAAACTCACGATTTTATAAAAACTTTTTTTTCCAATTTGCGCGGCCGCGCAGTCTTTAAACATGCATAACTCTGTCAATTTTTGTGTGAAAGAATAATAATAAAAAACAAAAATAAGCCAGAAAGATCCCTTTGATTTTTATCTATATGCTTTTATACGTATCTTTTATTATTTTTGAGATATAATGAAAATAATTTCGATTTTTAAAAAAATTGGAAAAAAAAGTTTTTATAAAATCGTGAATTTTCTGAAAATAGTTTGTACTAAAGTAGTGAATCTGCTAGAATCCATCAAGATGTCTATAATAAAGTGATTTCTAGATGGAATGTGAATTACTTTAATTCTGGTGGAAATGGCGCTCATTAAACCATATGATTTAAAAGAAAAAAAACTGCGTATATGCTTCTTATTTGCATGATAGCTCACTCATTTTACACGCAAAAAACTTGTAACAGCACTCATTTTAAAGCTTATGTTGAGCACTATAAAACCCAATTTTACCGAAATTCATAAAATGTAAAACCTCGACACTAGATGGCTTTAAATACAACAATTAAATCTTGAACGAAATAAAAAACGACTTTGCTCTTTCAAATCTTGCTTAATATTTTTCCTAGAACACTTCATCTAATACCGATTTATTAAGATTTTTATTGACAATATTTTGTTCATTACATGATTTTCGTTAAAATGTATACTTTAGGAGATATTTGCAAAAAAACGAAGAAAAACGCCAAAAATATATGAATCTTCAGTGGACAGTAACTTGAAAAGTATTAGTTTTTTTGAAAAACTATAGAAGACATTTTTTTCTTATAATTAGTTCTTCTATCGATTTCCGACGTTATTTTAAAAAAATGTAATTACACAATTGAGAGGGGGTGTCATCCCCCCGGGGGGTGATGGCGCAATCCGAATTGTTTTCACTTTTGAACTTGAGGGTTAGATGAACCTAATTCCAAAATTTCATTCAATTCGGAGCACAGTAAAAAAATTCAGACCTAAAACGCTCCGTTTACTGCACTACAAATAAAAATGCATTTATACAATGATGAATCAGAGAATTGTTTGTTTGATATGTGTTATTTGATGTGATATAATTGGTTTGGTTTTCACAATATAATAGCCCAGAGTCATATCGGACTTTTGTGCCCTACCCTATCCTATGATCTTTAAGAACTAAAATGAATCAAAGTTAAAAACAAAAATATTGAACACCTGAATCAAAAATTGAACAAAAGAGACATACTCTTAGAAAATTAAATCGCTTGCTTAAAATATAAAAATGATTTTTGAAACAATTTTTAATATTGGTAGAAAGCCTGAAAATTTATCAACGAATATTATGGTAATAATAATTCAACGTCAAATCATTTTTAAGCATAAACTTACAATTTGTTTGATTTTTTTGTTTTATGGCTACCCAAACATTTGTTCTATCTTTATGTAATTAATTTTATTATTACAATACTTGTGATAGTGATGAATTTTTTCTACTACTTGACATCAAGGTGTCCGAGGTAAGTGTTAAACTTCTGATTCAAATTTCATAGCGATAACCACTAATCCACAAAAAAGTCCTGCTTATATAATTATTATAAAATAGCAATTATTCGCAAAACTGATGAAGGTCGAAGATGGCGTTCTCAAATTTAAATTTATAGAGTAAAATTTGATAGACTCAATAAAATGTTTGTGATTTTTAATTTACTCCTGATAACCTTTCTATTTTAATCATTTTACTTCTATTTAAAAAATGGTGCTTAAAAATTTAAATACGTGAATTATTATCTAATTATCTCAGAGGCAAACTTGTATGTCACATTACTGGTGAATTTTATAGATCAATTTACAGCTTATTTACTTCTTTTTTCTAATTTAAACGAATGACTTTTATTTCATAAAATATTGAGCCAATTAAATGTTTATGAATGAAGTTTTATTATAAATTTATTAATTTTATGTTAAATAATCAAGATTCCGCGCAAAACTTCATGCCTCATAAAACGTAACAATCGTAAAATAGAGTTCTCGGAATTGTAAAATTGTAATGTTTTTGTGAATGACACCTATGTCCTGAGTGTGAATGATTCTGTTGATGGCTGTAAATTTCTTATTTAATTACCTACTGTACATTAAAAAACAGTTAAATTTTGTTTATAAACAGACGTATCAGATTTTAGTGTTTTCAATTGGGGTTGAACGGTGAGCCCCAGGGCATTCGGAATCAATTGTAAAAGAGAATGGTTCATCCCTTGGAACTTTGGGATTTATACAAAACTGTTTATAGCAAACAAGTTATATATATATATATATATATATACAATGATATCAGTTTTATTGGTATCAGATTCTACATTTTATTTCTTCGTTATCATGATTAGTTTATTTGTGACTGCATATGCTTTATTCAGTTAAATAACATTTAAACAAATGATTGCATGTTGTTGTTTGACTTGCATTTGGAATTTTATTCATAATAACATAAAGTACACATATAAAAGCAACGTTAGGTTTTATAGTGCGATTAACTAATTTAAGGTGAAATATTAGTATTTATTTCTTAAATTTAGTGGTGCCTTTACTTAATATTTTCACTTTAGCTATGAAATTTAATTACAAATATTTTTTTTTGTTTTATTGTACTTAGCAAACTATACACACAGCACATTCAGCTAATTTACAGGTATATTTATTTGACAGCGTGAGAAGGATCGCTATTCTGCGATAGCACCTTCTTAGCTATTATGTGTTTTATTGTAGTAAATCATTAAAGATTCTTTTTTGAGACACTTTGGCGGTAAAAGCTTGAGCAGGTTACACGCTAGATGGTTTGGATGACGACTTAGACGAGCTTTGTCTCTGGAGCAGTGATTAAATAATGATTAATTTCTTCTTCTTTAGTTGGAATTGTTAGATCTTGATGTATTAACCAGTAGGGGACATATTTTAGAGCGTTCGTGATTTTTTTTTAAATTTTATTTTGGAATCTCTGTGAAATAGTTATGTTTGATTTACTGGCCGCACCCCATAGGTGTAGACCGTAGGACCATATTAATAATTGTCTTGTATATTAGGAGTTTATTTTCTATTGAGACTTGTAATTTCTAGCCCATTATGTTTGTTTTTCCAGTATATTAGTACAGAATTTTGTATTAAGTATTATAAGTAGATATCATTAAAATATCTTATAAAAATACTAATGACATTGCAATATCATTCTGTAAATTTGATGTCTTCAAACGATTGGGCCTTTTGTAAGGGAAACTATTTTCATCATTCAAAAATATTGTTTTTTTGTTTGTTTTAAAAACACATATACATATTTGTTGAAGTATGCAAAAAATGACAAACATTCCAATATAAAGGTATACAGAAAAATTTTCCCATCCAGAAATTGTAATTTTTACATTTTTATTTGCATACTCTTACTTTAAATGCATTTAACATTTTCAAAATATACCACACAAGGTATTATTCATATCCTTTCTTCGTATTTTCAAAAAGTCAAGAACGCGAGTCTAGTTTTTTTAATTGATATATCTTGAGATTCACTGATTATATTTTGACAAAATGAAGATGGATATATGCTTTAACTATTACTTTACCAAACCAAGTACATAAAAACAAATCTATGGACTATTGTTCATTAATTCATAATTAATCATTTTTTAGAAAAAGTGCGGAGTTGCAACTTGCAAACTAAGGCGAATACTAAAAACGAAAAAACGACGATAAAACTAATTATGATTCACTCTTTGTTTATTTTTTAAAAAATTAACATCTTTCAAGTGTAAGTGGAGCACATTTTTCATATAGCATATTCTACATTTGTACAAGTGATACAGTCTACCCAATCTACTTTCGCGCTTCACAACAAACCTGCAATACTGCTTTTTGTTTCAGATTCTAAGTCTAAACATGCAATATATTTTCAGTTCTGCCCACTACAGTTTTATATTTGTTGATTTTTCTTTGATTTTCCGCATCGCCTTCAATTTTATAATCTTTTAGCTGTTTTTCTCTTATAAAAAAACTTATTTTTTAGGACTATCCATCAATACTATATTGTTGTTTGTATTTGTTTTTTTAGTACCGCCTCTGCCCTTCCAAGGCTAAAGTCGTCTAATCTTCGATGGCAAAAGGTTTTTTGTAGATTGGAGTAAAGGAGCGCCCATTAATCTTGTGATCGATTTTTTAAGAATTTTTTGATTTCCCTACCCCTTGGTGATACGTGGTGATATTCAAAATTAACCCCCTCCTCCACCAAACATAACATGTATTTTAGTTACGAGAAAAAAATGTGCAGTTTTTAATTTTTTTTAAGGTGTTTGATTTTTTTTTAATCACTTAAAAATATCTCACTATACCCGTTCCTCCCCAAGTGATATTTTGTGATTTTTTATCAACCCCCCCCCCCACCTCTCCCTAAAAACCTCGCGTGATTAATGGACGAATTATGATAGAAATTGGTTCATGAACAATTTGGATTTGGTTTATAATTTCGTAGTAATTTTGTTTTAACTAACCCCAAGTATTATTTTTGTACATTAATCAAGATCACTATTTAGGAAATTTAGCAATCACAAAAATTGTCACTCCTATATCAAATATTGAAAAATTCGAAAAAAGATAAGTAATGCAATAGTACTGCTTATTTTTTATTGCCTGTCAAAAGTAACACATCTGCAACAAAGAAATATTCTAATATTGTTTAACACTCTATTAAAATCCCGCCTGTTACTGATTACTTCTTTTTACTTACGGGCTGCGGGACAGTAGTCATGTCAGTATTAACATCATATTATTATAATAATAAGCAAATGCATAATGTATAAAATAGTCATATGAATTATAAAACTGTTACGGTGGAGACCATAAGCAAAATTGTTTATGGACTACATCCGTAGCCGAATTTAGTGAGATGTTATTCACTCAGCCCTGGGTCAATCGGTCCGTTAGGTAATTGCAATCTATGGAGCGTACGTAGCGATTGATTTAATTGGTTATTTAACTTCGGTGTATTTATCGGCCAATTCATTGGTAGAAAACCATTATTGTCAGACACGTGTCCAATTGAATTTTCTATTATATTCCAGCGAGCACGCGAATACGGCTAATTGAACGACAAAATAAAATGAATTTTTAGAGAATAAAAAGAGGAACTATCACTACATCCGACCTAGTTTTGTGCCACATCCTTTATGAGATATTATAAATAAATCGACTTCTTCAAATTTAATTATTCTCGAGATCACTTTATTCATTTAAAAAAATCAATTTACGGTATATATATATATATATATATATATATAAATATATATAAAATATACCAATATATATACCTATATATATATATATGTGTGTGTGTATGCGCGCGCGCGCTCATATAGGGTAGGACAATGCCATTTTCACTTTTGATCAATTATATTCTGTGAAAACTAAACCAATTATATCACAACAAATAACACACATCAAACAAATAGCTATCTGACTATGTTCAGTAGAACTATCAGCTAATTCATTATTGTGGAAATATTTTTTCACTGTTTGTCAAACGTTTGTTACTTGGTCTTTGTCTCATAGGTAAAATGCGACAGCCAGAAGCAAACAAGACTAATGTCTCATTTTTAATTTTATAAGGATTTTACAAAATAGTAGCTACATTATTCAACCAATGCAAAATATCATGGGTTTATTTTTTACAGAGAACATTGTATATAACCTGGATCTGGTATTTCGTCAAAAATAATCATCAGCAGAGTTGGAATAACTATTCATTTAACTTCTTTCTTGTAAAATTGCCTTTTTTAATTTAAAATAAGGTAATGATTTCGATGGTTCTTTTTACCACACTCACATGTAAGCATTTATATTAAAAAACTGTTGACTGTTCTAACAATACATGTTGAAAAATAACAACACATCTTGCAAAACAATTAAATAACGTATACTTATAAATTATATCAAAGTCTCGTAAACTAAACAACAGTGCTCACAACCAAATAACAACGAAAGAAAATACATTTGTTATGAATTTTTAAGCATTGCCATTCTTCTCCTGATAGCAACGTCCTAAGAATCAAGGTAATGGCTGGTTATACTCGTACATTTTTTTACCAGTACTTTCAAATATTCTTTTCTTTACTTTGAGTTTTTGAGAAACCGGTGGTGGAACTTTCTACTTTAAACCCAGATCTGCCCTATATTATGAATATGTAGGTACATATTATTTATTACATAATATATTCTGTAAAATGTCATTGATTGAAATTTATAAGATTTTTGAGATTTGGAATCATGTATTTCATTGAATAGATTAAAATTAATAAAATCTGTTGAAAATCTAATGAATATCAGATTCTCTTAGTCTAATATTAGATTTAAAAGCATATCAATTTTCTATATATTTAATATAAATTATCAGTTTTACTATATATATTTTCAAAGTACATTATTATTCATTACCATGAAAGCTTCATAAATGCTATTTTTCATAAAAACGTATATAATATACAATCAAACAATTTCTGTTTGTATTTTAGTATCCTTTTTAACGAGTTTGTTCTTTACAAAATAACAATATATAATTGTATTTACTTAACAAAAACAATTGATCACACACAGTAGATGTACTGCTCCTTTTAATTGGTGTTGGTTTTTCTAAGCCAATTTAAAAATACGTTTTATTTCTTGGAAATAATACTGATAATATTTTCAAAAGCACGCAAACTCGTAATGGAATAAAATCTATAATTATCTTGTTACATTGTTTCCACATACAATGAAATATATCGATAAATGTAATTAACGAATAATGGAATAAGGAAATAATGGGATTTTAATAATAATCAATGCAATTATTCTTTATCCATAATTGCGTCAATTACATTGTAGTTATTTTGAAAAACTTTAACTTTATTCATATATTACCCTAGAAAAGGTTGGTAAACTTATTTTAAAATAATAGAGTGCAATTTTATATTACATCATTTGAATGCTTACTAAATCTATTACTTTTTCCATATAATAATTTGCTAATTATGTTTCCATGTAAAAATAACACTTTTTGCGGCTGCGAATGAATTAAGAGCCATCACTATAAAGAATTTAGAAATTATATGAATAAAATACACAATTTGTCTAATTCAAATTAATTAAATTCAAAAAATATAAACCAACCATTGGGTTGCCTTCTGAAAGATAATAAGACTTGATAGCTTCAGAACACTAATCACTTGTTCAAATTCACTAATTTTAAAATGCGATTATTCTTGAATACATTAATTAATCACATTAATTATTTATTAGTCCCCGTAGTTTTCAAATATAGTCAATTTTATCAAAATGTATGCAGAATTCAAATAATTTAGTTTGACGAATCGTGTTCCAATTACCTGCATGAAATTGAAGTAAAAGTAGCTTTAAAAACACGTAATGTATAAATAAATTGATTAATCTGTAGGTAGTAATAGTATAGTAATAAAATATTGTTTGAATTGAAAAAAAATGTTAAAAAAGGACTGTGTAAACAACATGGGATAATGTGAGATAATGTATTACGAATTTTATGAGCCAGATTGAAAAATATGTCTAGATTTTGTCCATTTTGGATGGTTATTAGATGGCATCAGATGATCTAAGTAGTTGTGATATACTTTTAATATACTTAATTAGTTATTGTTAATTTAATTATTTTGCAGAAATGCAACAAAAACTGTTTTCTCTTAAAATCATATATGATAATTGGCCAAGATTGGTATCAAATCCGAAAGTAAAAGTTATTAGGCCACGTTCTTTCCATGAAGCCACTGCCATGTATATTAATTATAAATTAATTTTTAGGTAAAAGGTATGAAAGTTGAATCTATTTATACATTTTTTCTTTTTAAATTATGATATTAAAACTTTATAGAATTTTTGAAAAAGCAATTGTCTTATTTTGGTCAGAAGTCTCTGGTGACATTCTTTGTCAAAAGATTGTTTGACATTGAGGAACACAGCTGTACCTGATATTTGTCTTTCTTTCCTGAAGCCAAATTAAGGGAGTTGAATTGTCTTTTTATTATTTAAAGTATTTGTATTGTAGGGGAGACTGGGTACGTTTGTGCCAAGTTAGTGACAGACGTCATAACAGCTAAATTACACTGATTTTGACATAGGGTCTAAAGGGAGAAAGATTTAGTATGTTTGAACATATACCCATTATTGCATTCAGTCTGCGTTCTACATTAACATCATCTGTAGTCTGTATTGCTTTTAAAGAATTAAAAAAAGTTTATTGTCATAACCGTCCTTGGGGTGTGACACTTGCCATTTTTGTGTATGATTTGATTATATGACCAATGCATCGTAAATTCAAGGACAGTATTTCAGTATTTCCACGTGGACAAATGTTTAAGTTACAATTTCATTAACTTTGCTCCCTGATAACTGCTAAATTGCAAAATTATGACTGATCAAAAAAAAGTGACACAGTCCCCCTACTAATTATACAATTATATTATAGACTAGATGACCCGACAGAAGTTGTCCTGTACCCATATCTACAATTTTTTAATATAATATACTAATATTTGCCGTTTATCTAAAAATAATAATTATTGTTTTTTTAAATTACTCTTTACGCCAAAATGCATATACGTTTATAATATGAGCGATGTTAAATGTAGAACTGCTTTAAATAAAATGATGAGTCTCAATTCCCACACTATATTGGAAATTAAAGTCTCCTAAACGATATAACATAACCATAACCGTAACATAACACTGGTACCTCATGTTGGATCAAATTAATTTAATTTTTTATTATTTAAGATATTTAAATTTGCATCTTAACTTCTTCTAATCGATATCGTGAGGGCCGAATTGTATGTATTGTATTCATTTTTACTTTTCCATTTGTTGTTATAAAGTGAATTTTTTACGAATTTTTAAAATATTGTGAAAAGATTAGTAAAAGATGCAAAGAAATTATATATTGAAAAAAAAGTATATTGAATCTTGTGTTGGCGCCCCCTAAGGCGTGCGCTTGTATTTTTTGCATGCATCACATTAAACGTAGGACCGGCACTGATTAATACTTAATTTCATATTTTAAGTGAATTAATTTTTTCATATGTGTATCATTCAATCTGCCATACATATACTGTCTTTTATATTATTTTAATTTCTGGCACACCTCAGCTGCTTTTTGGCAATAATGATGTAGATATTTCATTCTTCTTTCTCCTAGAAAATTTCCTTTACAAACTTCAGAAAGATTTATCAAATTCCGAATAATCGTTTAGAAGGAGTATACAATGAGTGCTTTATATAATAGCAATAAAGCTCAAATTGTTTCTACGTTTTAGTTAGAAAACGTTTGTATGTGAAAAAGAAAAGAGTTGTTTTTAGGGTTTTCCCGGCAATTATTCAATTTTTCCTCGCCGTAAGAACCATCCTTGGACTTCAACGAACATTTTAAAAAAAGAATTGGCCAAATTGGTCCAGGCGTTGTTGAGTTATGCGCTTACCAACACACTCTGCGATTTATTTTTATATATAAGATTATTAGAAGTAAGTTAATTGTTCTGTATGATTTAGTCATAGTGAAATTCAATCTTCAATTCATTTTTAACAGTTTAAAAAGTATTCAATGTCACAAAAAATTCCCACCCATGATCCTTGGATCACTTTCGGCTAATGTTTTCACTCCATTCGGAAGAGAGTCATCTCTAAACGAATGTCCCATAGGTGATAAGCTAGTGCGCTGACCCTAACGTGTCCCTGAGAAAAAAGCTCTCACCCTTAACGACGTCGAATGTATAGTCATATACAGTCGGTATAGCATCGAACACAAAAGCTTCTTTCATCATAAATAATAATTTAGTATGTTATCCGGGATAACTTAGGTACCCATGTCGCATACAGATATAGATGACCAATCGATCTGTATTAATGTCCAAAATCCAAAGAAGATGAAAGATTATTTAACTGCGCCCTCGATAAAATTGAGGTTTATAGGGGTGAATAATTTTCTCCATTATAATAACTTGTTGAAGTATTATTTTTTATATTAATATTTTTTATATATGTATAAAAGATATCTAGTGAAATTTGGTGATTTTTATAATTTTATCTAACAATAAGTCAAGAATATTCTAAGGGGGCGTCCACTAAGGGGTTACACCATTGTAGCAGTAAAAAAAACGTATGTTTTTGCCTTTTTTTTTCAGGCGGAAGGAAAAGTATTAGAGTCATGATATTAAAGATAGTTATTTATTGTACTTTAAAGTAACAAAATCAAATATAATTGTAAAAAAAAAAATTTAATGGCGGTACCACAGCCATTTCGGCAAGCCGCGTCAAAATCCGCAGCACGCAAAATAACTCCAGCAATTTTTTTCACTCAAATTTTTTGCAGTATATTTACAGTACCCATCATAGAAGATCTTTTATATGTCAACTTGTTTATCAAATATTAACAAATTACTATCCCTTTTTTTCGTTGAAATTGAACGATTTTGAATAAAGTGCTCGCCAAACAAACAAAAATCGATATTTTTCAAATCCGCTATGATGGGCACTTCAAAATATTATTTTAAATATGCTATTGAAAATTCGAATGAAAAAAATTCAAATTGTTGTAGTTATTTTGCGTGCCGTGGATTTTGACGCGGCTTTGAAACCGCCATTTTTAATATTTTTTACAATTATATTTTATTTTGTTACTTTAAAGTAAAATAAATAGCTATCTTTCATATCATGATTTTCATACTTTTCCTTCCATCCGAAAAAAATGGCAAAAACATACGTTTTTTTATTGCTACAGTGGTGTTACTCCTTAATCACGTGATCGATTTTGTTAAGGATTTTTAAACCCCTCCTCCCCCTTCGTGATACGTGGTGATATTTATAGTTACCCCCCTTTCCACATCAAATATCACGCGTATTTTTAGTTACGAGAAAAAATGGTATTTTTTTTTTGTTGAAAATATTTTTTTTTTTAAATTCAGGTAAAAAATAAATATACGTAATATCTTATTGTACCTTTTTGTCAAAATTCCCTCTCCCCCTAAAACCATCACGTTATTAATGATTAATGATTAATATCTAGTCAAAAATCGTATTTTTTTTTTTATTTTCTAGATATCTAGTAAAATTTGGTTATTTTTATGAGATATTTATATATTATATTTATATATCTTACTAAAATCGACTACAGATAGGATCCATAATTGATATAGTTTTTTGACACCGTGGTAAGGATTTGGTAATTAATTAATGATATAAACAGATCATAATAAGACATATTAACAATATAAAAGAGCTATATCTAAGATCAACTCTCGCAAAATTTGGAAATAGTCAGGATATATTAACGCATTATGCATAGGCTGACATTCATTATAACATTAGAAGGTGATTACATAAATTATTTTAACTAAGTTAGGGTTCTGCAAAATCTCACTAAAATCATATACCGATTTGATGCGGGAATGATATTGTGTTTGGCTGTCAAGGTAAATTTTCTAAGTTGATAAAAAAGGGCAATATCCAAGAAGAACTTCAGTGAAACCTTCTTAGTTTTAAATGTATTAGATAGATGTATTGGATGTATTAGATATACAATTCACAATTTTACAATTAAATCTAAAAAAAACAACCAATATATAAAATACAAATAAAGGAATGCTAAAATAATTTTGTGTCTTGATTTTATGAAACTTGATATTACGCCTTCGTTTAGAGCATCTTCAAAAGTTAAGGTCCTGTATATCCATTGAGTCGCAGAAACTTTTAAAAAGTAGAAAAAAAATATCTCACAGCTAAAAAATACTCATTTATAGCCAAAAATTGCTATATTTGTAAGATATCGCATATAATTAGTAACAATAGATTTATGTTTCCGTTGGTCATTGCCGTTTCAATCTTCTAATGCCAATCAATTGGACAATTTTAGATTTTGTACTGTTTTATTTCAATTTCGTTATAAATGATTTCATTTGTCACGTACCATGGTTTGAATTAAGTATTATATGTATAAAATTTTCGACTCTTGTTCTCCCTGAAGTAATGCTATATTTAATTTAAAAGCGCAACTCCAAAGCTCGATTTCAAACATCCAAATCCGTTTGATAATGTTTATGTACAACAGCAGTTTATTTTCTGCAGAGAATTCAGATTTTCTTCCCAGTAACTAATTAGTTTCTCTCTGAGCTTATTTTGTTGTATTTTCCTTGTTTATGTGCTCTTTCCAAGTAAGCCTGTTATATCAAAGTCAGAACCAAGATATTTTGCTACATTTAATTTAAAAATTTGAATGTTGTTAAGAAGTAATATTAAATGGAAATTAATCATAGCTATTGAATTTTAAATTTTAAATTTTTGAACTAATACGTTTTGGTATCTGTAATGATAGCAAGCAGTGAAGAATAGCCATAATGGCACATCTCGGCTTTTACATGCTTTTTTAATGTAGATTACATGCAAAATTATTTTATTTTTGTTTTCACATAAAATTACGAACTATCTAAATTATGTAATATATACAGTTATTCTATACCTATATACAAATTTTTATAAATATATGTGTATGTGTAGTGCTCCTAGTTATAAACACATATTTTAAAGGTATCGAGAAGCTTTCTGAAAATTGATTGGAAAATCATTACATTTAATGCACCAGTTTTCAAATTACATAATGTATTTGAGGTATTTTATTATCTTAAGTACAAATATTTTGTGTGATTTATAAATGTATCTGGTTTTACTAAAATATTTTTATTTAATTACAGTTTTGTGTAATTTATAAATGTATCTCGTTTTCATTGCGAATGTCTGATTTGCTGGATCTGCTTATTTTATCATTTTGTAATTCGAAAATTAAACTGTATACACTTGATAAAAATCGAAGATAAATATTTGAATTATTGATATATATTTATTCATATTTATGAAAATATATTTTTGGAAAAAAACACTTTTACGCAAAACAGTTTAAACTTTGGGAGGTTGATTTGGGATTATGATATCCAAAAGATTTAATTATAACTGGCCTTTAACTTTTTAATAAAAAACAAATTTTAATCCCATAACTCGATTTAATCTCGCTGACCATTAAATCAAAAATAATCACGTTCCAGTATACTTTTATCAATATCCGTCATATCGTGTAAAATGTAATAATATTATTTACATGCATTATTTTAAGTGATATTTATACATGCATTAATTTGTATAAATAATCTTATAACTATAAATTATTTCATGTAGGTTCAGAATGCAATTTGATCATATTTCTTAATTCGGATGTAATGAATTAGTTATTGTAGAGCGTTGTATATAAATTTATTGATTTTGCTTTGATTATTAATTTCCGTGCAGCGGCTAAGAAAATAATTAAATTTAAGAGAATACTTCTTTTCAATTAAAATACATTTTCTCAACATTGATGTTTAATAATAGATGGGATAAAATATTGCGAGCGTTGTTGCGCTTTTTAGGAAATTAGCACAGTTGGGATTACGCGGTTCAAATAAAATATTTGCCGATATTTAGATAAGATTTTATTGGTATTTTTGATTATCAGTTTTGTTGTGAAATATAATTTAAATTTTCAGTAATTACTAGCAGAAAAACCAGTTTGTTAGCATGTAATACACCATTGACTCTATAAAGAGATCCTGATCAACGGCCAGAAAACATTGAACACTTTGAATGCAGTAAATATATAAATATATATATATATATATATATATATATAAATTATATAGCATTCTTTTCATATTAATTAGTCAATTAATTTTAAATAATTCTTGTTATAAACTTCTTGAAGGAGAAGTTTGCTGATTTTATATTTTCTTGGCGATTCCAATAATTTTGAATAAATTGTCACCAGAATTTTAAAAAAACGTTCGTGAATGTGAGCTAACATTTGACTTTAATCAGCGTTTTCAAGAAATTTTCATGTCGTTTGAACCAATTTCAAAAAATAAAACTCGATAAGGACTCGCGTTGATTAATTTTGCGCGACGATCTGCCGAGACCTTTCTTTATAGTTCAGCAGAGAAGTGCAAAATTTATCGTCAAAGTTTTTGCTAAAACTTCTGAACCAATTCAAAGGCTATTCAAAATGCTAATAATTAATTTTGGTAAATATCGGACGAACCGTTGTTCTAAAGAAAAATTTGCAAATATTATAGACCTATAAAAAGTAGTTTGATTAAAAAACATTAAAGCGTGAAGTAATGGGTCACGCACTAAGGCTTGTCTAGTATTATAAAATATTATCATTTGCACATATCAGGACATTTATGCAACTTGTCTTAAGTCAAAATGCCACTTGTACCTAGTTAACTTATTCATTTTTCTGTTAATCTTAATTTTATTTCATAGTGTAAAAAAGGATTTTATAAAAAACGCTAAATAACTTTCTCCAAAGTTATAATTGTATTACCATTCGCTACATCCAAAGTAAAATAGGTCAAATAAACAACTTTTTTAGGCAATTCTAGTGGTTCGTTCAATGAAATACAAAATTTCTTAATTATCTTTAAATAAATTTTAAAAAATATTATTAATATTAGAATTTTAAATTAAAATGACATTTTTTCAATCAGTAAATCTTCTTTAAGGAAGTAGTTATTTTCAATAAGGGGCCATCTACCATGCCCATTTTTGACTTGAGTTACATATATAACCAAATATCTATAGAACAACAACATATTCTGATTGCTTTTCAACAATGCAAAAAAAATCATTTTTCATATTCCTTTATATATTTGAATTTACATGTGGAAGAATGGGTTGTGAGTGATTTAACTTTCTCGACATCATACAATTAAAGGAAATCTTCCTATTGAGCTTAAAAGAAATATATGGATATATATATATAATATGAAATATATGATACTAAAGAATCCAATTATCTCTTCCTATTTACATTTTATGTGACTTAGTGAAAGCTACTGTAATTTCTGTAGAAACTGTTTACTTTATCTAATACGACGATGACAAAGAATATATTTGATCGGTTACTATGTTAATATTTTATCTTCGAGTTAATTCTTATGTTAGCCTTCAATAATATTATCTATTAGCCGGATTATTATATTAAGATATGAGAGCGTTAAGCTCGATGACATTTATTGTAATCTCTTGCGGTATAAATTACTACGGCGTATGCTCTATATTCGATTATCGAAATTGACCCATAATTTCGGAAATCATTCGACACCAGTGGTTTGCAACATTTTTTATATAAAAATGAAAAACGAATTACAAAAATTGGGATAATTTAGATTTCATGTAAGAAGAAAGTAAAATACTGAATTCAAAAATATATTATATATAACAAATGTATTCTGAGTGCATAGATATTAATTTAGAAATATTAACAAACAACACTCTTTTTTGCACGAATTTATTAAATAATAATTTTACGAATGTTTCGAGACTATATGTCTCATCATCAGTGTGTTATAATTTAAAATCTAAAATAAGAAAATCTTAATTAGCATTATGTGTTATCCGTTACAAGTCATTCCTTTTACTGCATTACCAACGATCGTCGGAGTCTGAATTCTCTATCCAAGGTCAACTAGATGAGTCATGAAATATCAAAAAGGAAAGAGAAGGAATAGAGCCCAGTTGAAAAATAGATGTCGCTAGGAGAAAAAATATTTTGTGAAAGGTAATGGTTCGTTTATAAAAAAAAATCATTTTTTTTTTGATATTTCATGACTCACCTAGTTGACCTTGGATAGTTCAAATAGGTCCAAAATCTTATTTTTAATTTTAAAGTGATATTATGAAACAATAGCTGCATTATCCGACTAATTCAAAATATTTTTTTTACAGAGATAACACTGTTATAATCTCGATTTAATATTTTGTCAGGAATAATCATCAGCAAAGCTAGAATAACCATTTATTTATTTTATCTCTTGTAAAATAGTATTCTTTATTTAATTTACTCTTAAAGGTTCAGCAGGATCAAGGCGAGGGCTTGTTCTTTCAATCTACTTTCAAATATTGTTGAAAAATTCTTAACTATACTTGTTTTCGAGATATCGGCGGTGGACCTTTTTACTCACTGACCTCATGGTCCCTGCTCTACCCTACATCAAATAGGCTAACCGTCGTCTTGCCTTTCTAAAATCCATCATTGCAACAGTTCATAAGACTATTAATTTCTGGTTGCTATTCAAATACAAATAAGTATAAATAATTATAATATGTGTTCTGCCATAAGGTCGGTATATGGTTTGAAAGCACAATTTTTTCTCCATCCATTGTATATGTTTTATATTTTTATTCTCAGGAAATCAACCGTATATTTCTTTGAGCCATCCTTTTGATTTTTCTTTAATCACATCATGTAGCAAGCATTATACAATACATTTTTATTTTTGTTTCAGTATAGCGTCGAATAAAGTCATTTCTTCTCCCACTCACAAAAATGTTTCCTCATCTGTAACTTTTTCAATACATTTATCCTCTCAATTTTTATCGACTATCCACTCAGCATTCTAATTTATATGGATCCTATGACATACTTAAAATCCTTATTTCTGATCCAAATAAAACGATGTCCCAAGTGTTTTATTTTAGTCGAGATCCATGTTTCTCATAAATAGAGTAGAAATGTATTTTGGCATAAATTTATTAAAAGATTTGAAATAGAAACAATGTGAGGAATATATTTTTATATATTTTTTCAAATGATACATTTGACTTGGGTGTAGAGCACCATAAAAACTAATAAATATATATATATATATATATATATATATATATATTTAAACACTGATCAGAAGAATCCTAAAGGGTCTTAAAAGCTGTTTTCTTAACTACGTGACTGTTTCAGCAACCAATTCTATAGTTGATATCCCTATTTGATAAAATTTTATTATTTTTATATTTGATGAATATTCTAATAGTGAAAACTTTTTATTTGATGCAGCAATGCTGGTAAATACTATTTTTACCTGGAAACATATTTCCATCTATATTTCCAAGTCAAAACTGATGACACTACTGCTTGACATCAGGCTGTCCAAAGCGGTTATTGAACATGCAACGTTGTAGTCGAAGAACATAGCTTTATCCACTAGGCCATAATAGGGATGCCTTAAAAAAACTGGGAGGCATCGTGCTAGTACCGTAATTAAATATTTTGTTACGGAACCTAAAAAAAAATACACAAAATTTGTACAGATTATTAAAATCTCTATAAAATATCTGATAATTTGATGTACATATGTCCAATAAACATTTTTGACCGCCAAATGACATTTTTTTAACTTATTTTTATTGAAAGTCCATTTAACCGCTGGACCGCTGGACCTGCCTTCCCAAAAATTTAATCAGTTCTTTCTCTTGTCAATATAAGTAAAATGTTTTTTGAGTTATTAAAATCGGACGCTAGACCTGCTTTCGCCAAAGGCAAAATGGCAAAAAGTGCCAAAAACGGTAATTCAGTTTTTGAGAGAACGGAGCGTCCGATTTGAATGATTCAAAAAACATTTTGCTTGTATTTACAAGATAAAGAACTGATTAAATTTTTGGGAAGGCAGGTCCAGCGGTTATGGACTTTCAATAAAAATAAGTTAAACTAGTGGTGCATGGCATCGCGCCTAAAGGCAAATTGCTGAAACTTCCCGTACCAGAATTAAACACTCGAGAAATAATTTTTTTCGATTCATTGGCGATTCATAAATTCAGTTTCAATTTTTTGGCGATTATTTTAACTTACCCTACGGGAAGTTAATAAATATATACAACGAGCCTTTCTCAGCCTTCTCGTTCGCAATGAGCAAGTAAAAAAAACAAGAACGCATTTAAATAAAATTAAATTTTGTTGAAAAAAATTATTATTAAAAATAATAAAATACTCCTAAAATTACATTTATATTTAATTACTTTTTAAAAATAAAAAAAAACGAAAAAATTGCCCGATTGTTAGTATTCGTTTTGTGAAAATGTCATAAGAGAGATTTTTCATTTTTATGGAAGGTGATATTGCAAAACAATGCATGATATAGTACTGAATGTAATTATACGATATGTTTTATCCAATTATTTTTTGAGAGCTATAGTTTTGACTTACAACTATTAACGCCACAGCACATATCAAGAATTCGTTCTAGAAATAGATTTTAATTTTATTTTGGCAAATGTTCCTTCAAAATGTAACATTGCAAGCAGCCAGATGAAAGCTAATTGCATTGTTAGTTATAGCCTGTCGGCTGTTTTGTGGATTTCATAAATTAATTAGAACTACGGTGTCCATATTAATTAGCAATGCCATTAAAAATTATGAGGTGTATTTTGAATGCTATTTTAATTTTAAATAATAATTAAGTATATTTTTTAAAAAAATATGTTTGACTAGTGCTTTGTTTGATCAATAAGTGGACAAATAGATTGAGCTGGTAATCATAAGATTCCAGGTTCTATTCCCACCTTGAAAAGCTTGATATCAAACAGTAGTAATATCAGTTTTCTATGATAAAAAATGTATATATCACCATTAGAATTGGAATACCGTTCAAGAACTTTTAAGAAATCAACAAATTTTCCGAAAGGAGAAGTTGATGTTTTCATAAAAAAATCCGATTCGCTAATTTTAAGTTTTCTCGACGTTTCAAGCCATTCTTAATCGAATGAGACCAAATATGGAAAAAGTATGTGTATGTGTATGTTTGTGCGTGCGTATGTGTAAACATTTTTTTTTTACCGTAAATCGACGTTTTCTCAAAAACGGCTGGATCTGTTTCAAAAATTTAAAAGCCATGTGCGACAATCGGCCGAGCCGTTTCTTTGTAATTTGCAAAAAAAAGTGTTAAACTTTTTGTCCATGTTTTAGCTCACAATCCTGAAAGGATTTGAAAAAATCAAAAACTATTCAAAAGAATTGGTTGAGAATAATACTGATTAGTTTTAGGTAAAGATCGACCAAGCTGTTTTCTTGCAATTAATTGTTGAAAAAAAAAATTTGCCGATTGTTATGAAACTTTTTCTTACGATAGATATCATGGTCTTATAGAACATACTGAAATATTAACTACGGCCCTATGGCAAGTAGTTTAATTTTAAAAACTCGTCAAAGTTTGAAAAAATATTATAGTCAAAATTTGTGTCAAAAGTTGATTTCGTGATGTGATTAGTCAAACATTGTCAATTTATTAAAATTACAATTTTAGGACATATAAATACTTTATCCAAATATTAATTTCGGTTTATTAAGTCAAATATAACACATTTCGAGAAGTTCGTGCAACTTGCCTTCAGGCTAAATGCCACTTTTAACTAGTTAGATAATATTCATCCATTTGTCAGTTTGTCACAGCTATTATTCTTAAAAATTAAAAAAAAATAACGATCTAATATATTTATGCATTTATAAATATAAATCGATACCTATTGAGTTAACTATTGACAACAATATAGAATGTAGAACAAATGGAAACAAACCCATTTTTATTCGACGTGATTTATCTATAATTGTGGATTGTTAACAATCTGCCAAAACTTCAACAATTTTACACATTTAGTAACTGCAGGATAGATCAGAGATGACTTTTTAAAATTGGAGTTTAAAATAAGAGCTTTAGCTCCTATAGTTTCACTTGACAAAAAAATTATTACTATAGTATAATATAGATAATGAAAGTTAGTATCGATTTCATTCAAACTTTTAAAATAATTTCCATAATTATTCGCTTAGAACCGCCAGCAAAAAAGGCCAAATTCTACCGTTTTTATGAGAATCCAAAACAAAGGTTTATGCAAAAGTCCAGTTTTTTTCTTATTTGTGTATTTTTATGTGCATGCAAAGTCTTCATTTATTAAATATTATCTACACCGGAAATTTACGCCTGTAATTCTAATACATATCTAAGACATTGTAAACGGTTTTATTGAATGAAACTCCCAAACTGATAATGATAATGTTATATTTCGATAAAATATTTGACATTTTGGATAACGATTCATATAAAGCAATTACATAATTCATAATGCAAATAAACATTTCATTACAACTCTAAGGACTAGTTAAAATAACAATACATAAATTCATTAAGTAAAAAAGATACAAATTCGTCAAAAATCAAACAAAAGTCAAATAAAATAAGAACTATCGAAAAAAAGTCGTAATAATTGTCATGAAAGCTATGACGATAATTTTGATGAAGATGAAATAATAATAAATAATAATACAAATGTCCTTAATAAATAATAATACGAGTACATAAATTTACAAATAATATTTCAGTAATGTCATATAATGAAAAGCTCATAATGCAACTAATAACAAGGTTTCGTATTGATTTTTTTTTTCAAATGGCTTGTCGTTGCTTCTTGTGATAACTGCATAAATTTTCTAATGCATAAATAACAATAACAGTAACGTATTTTATATATATTCAGATGATTGCAACGACATTTGTGACTGAAAACCGTAAATCCTACATCATATAAAACAGCAAATAATGTCCTCTGTATCTTTGTAACAGCGTTTTCATAGTAATGGGTACAGACGTTGTCATAAATCTATCATTTACTATAAAAACGATGTTACGTGCATCGAAGACGCAACTCTTATTTCATTAAATAAAATCACAAACATAAATATTTTAAATACATATATACAAGTAAAACATTTCTTGGTCTAAATAATGCCATATACTTTATGATAATATTTTATATTAAAATGTTTCATTATCAAATTACTAATCACTTACGGATGTCAATAAACAAATCTAAAATGATGATTTAACAATATGTTTATTGTTCTCTTATTTCTTTAAATTTATCACTAATTCTTATATCTTTGATCTACAACAAAATAAATTATCGCATGTAAAATAATGGAGAGTAATTTTCAATTTTCAAGCAAGATTCCATGAAAGATTTAATTTAGAATTGAGATTTGAATTAACAATGTTTAGTTCAGAATAGTACTTTTATAATGGAAAATATCCATATCTATTTTCAAAATGTGTGCAAAAATATTAAATATTCTCAATTAATATTTCTCGATAGCCTTAGTACAAGTCTATAATTGTGTTTATAAACATTTATAAACTCATTATTTCCAAATTATTATGCCGTTACTTACGATCTTACGTAACCGTTTTTTTTTTTCAAATAATATTCGAACATACCTAAATTCAAATATATAAGCTTATAATTTTCTAAATACTCGAATCAATAAAATAAAACTATTAACTATATAAATCTCTAGAATATTTTCTTTAAAAATAATTAAGTACATCAAAAATTATAATAAAATGGCAACATGTGTAGTCTCGTTACTATAATTTCAAAAGCGTAAAATTAACTTCGAGTATAGAATTTTACAAACCCTAATCAAACTAGCAAAATGTATATCACTGTGCGGCGTTAATAGAAAATCAAACAAATTATTCAATCTAAAAGCAAAGACAAAAAATTCGTTAACGATAAATTTATATTCTACATTCATTCAAAAGATCCATTCTACAAAAGCATTCAATCAAAAACTAGCCCACAAATTGATAACTCTATGGTAATAAATAAATCCGTTAAATCTATCGCGAAAAAATAAAAACTTTCATGGCAAGAGAAAAAAATTGGTATACAATCAAAATTAATACAAAATGGTACTAGTATTTCTAAATTCAATTGCCGTACTAGTATACTACGCCAAAACCTAAAATATCAAACAAAAATTAAATGTTGAACTATTTTTTTAACTGTTTCATAAAAGTATAAGCCACCAAACAAGGCACTTCTACCTACAAGAAAAAACGCTATTCTTTTCCTTGATTTCAATGTTGCAAAATATTTCACGGCCAAACTCTTTAAAAGTAAACACTTCCTTACAATCACCTATTCACTCATAAAATATGGCATCAAGTTAGTATCCGGAAAATAATTTGATGTACATTTTTATATGAATCAGCTTGGAATGGCAATAATTACAAATAAGTAGATAAAAAAGCCAATATATCAAACCCGCATAACTACCTGGTCGACTTTATTCTAAATTTTCTTCTTTCAAAACTGAAGGGGAAGGTGCATTCGCATTATCTACAAAAGCACTAAAACAGATATCAAATTATTAAGTTACATACATCTTCTACCTTCCCATATTTAATTATTTATCAATGTTATTACCTGTGATCTGGTACAGAATTGGAACTTTTAGAATGAGATCTACTGCTTCCGTGGTAACTATAAGACATTGATGGATTGTATGTATTGTACATACCATTGCAGCCGCTAATATAGCTTTTTCTAGAATATGGTGACTTTGGTTCAATGTAATCTTTCGGCAAATGATAATCTCTATTGTGCAAAATATCTTTAGATGAGTGCATGCCAGTTAAATAATTTCCATAAATGCCATCATGTTGGTTCGTTGTGTATTTACTATCAGAATAATTAGAATAGGATCGTCCGTAACGTTTAGGAGTTCTAGTATCTAAGGTAAAATAATTCCTATTTTGAATACTGCTCGGGTTTAAGCGATTATAGTCGAACGCACTGCAAGATTCGCGTCTCTTGATATGCGAAGATACTCCATCATAATCCGATGATATCGATTTAGACAAATCTGCGCTTTTCTTTGGTCTGTACTTGTGAATTGTTCCTATGGTATCTGGTGCTCCTGTTATAGGGGATGTTGGTTTACTTCTCGTTCTGTCTGATTTGTTATCGAAAACCGATGAACTGTAATAATCTTTTGCACCAGGTCCGACTATGCTACTTTTACGTTTCTGTTTCTTTTCATTAAACCGCAAATAATAGCTTTTTCTCTTAATTCTATCTATGATACTTTCAGAATCACTATTTTCTAGTCCCGAATGGTTGCAGTAAGATGATCTAGAACTTGGGCGTGCGTAGTCCAATCGATGGTCCATTTCGGAACGCGAATCACAATTTGGCGAAACGTCGCTATAAGTAGAGCTAAGCATATGATTTTTATGAATCACACTGTCGCTGCAAATTGACCAATCATCAAATGCTAATTCTGGCTCATAGTTCGGAGATAGACAAGTAGTCGCGGATGATATATCGGAAGGATCTACATCTTTGTAATTATTATTCGAGTAATCATAATGATTTGTTAAATGGGAATTTGTTGAGCATTGAGATCTGTTGGATAAAGTTTCGCTTGTGGGATTTTCCAATACGTTTCTATAATTGTTTATTTTAGAAAAATCTAATTTCAAAGTTGTAGGTTTTTTAATCGCGCCATTTTGTGACATAAAATTAGTATTGGAATCAACTGGTTTACTATTAGTTGTGAGATCATTCACTATTTTACTACCTTCATCAACGTTTTCTGTTGCTTGTTCTGTTGTTTCAGTTTTAGCATTATTAGAAATCACAAGTGATTTAGGTCTAATTTGTGGTTCTTTAATTTTAAGTTTATTTTTTACTTTTCCGTTCACAACCGCAGCTTCATCCTTTTTACGAATTGATTCATTATTCTCCGTTTCGAGCTTATTAAATAGATCGAGTACTTTAGAAACACTTCGTCTACTAGGCTTCAAATGACCAGTAACGTCTTCCACACTAACAGCTCTTTTTATAAGTCCTGATTCTGTGTAACCAAGAGGGCCACGTGGAATGGATCTCTCTCGTAATGATTTGATAACATTTTCAATACGTGATTTACGCTCATCTTTAGTTTCGCCGTTAGAACTCGTGCATGATTTTGCAATCTCTTCATCATTTGTATTCTCACTAGCATTTGTACCTTTGGATATCAATTTGTCAGTAATTTTTGCTGCATCGTTTTCCACTACTTTTTTATCTGAATCAGTTTTAATATTATCAATTTTTGCAACGGAATTTGATTCAACTTGTGACGTTTTACTTTTTTCCTCACTACTTACGGATTTCCTTTTTAATAATTTTAATGCTGACTGCTTCGTAGTTGTTTTTTCTTTAACGCCTGTACTTTCTTTTGAAGATTTTTTTGATATTTTGGTTTTAGTTTCGTTACGTAATTTGTCAAAAGTTTGTCCTAGTGTTTGTAAAAACCTAGTTGGGGGAGTTTCAACAGCTTTGTTTGCAGGTTCCTTAATACTTTTTTGTTCTAATACTGGAAGGTCATTTATTTTATCAACAGTTTGATCGTTATTTATTTTTTTTTATCATTTACTATATTCTGTTCGTCTTCAACTTTCGTTTCTATGTTATTTTCATCTTCTTTCTTTAAAGATAATGATAATCCATTCTTGGTAGAAAAAGAAGAATTTGGATAACTTTTAGGTCGAAGCAGCTTCGACTCCTTTTTGCTTTGTTTGGTTGGTAACTTGGAAATTGAATTAGTTTTAGTACCTTTACTTATTTCTTCATTTGCATTAGATGTATTATCTTCTTTGTTCATAATTAGACTTTTTGGTCGTGCAATCTTTGATAATTCTGTACTAGATCTGCGCGTCTTTTCATTATTCGCAACAGTTTTCTCGGAACAAGTAGATTCTTTTTCTGAATGCAATGTAGATTCAGATGGCAAAGATTTTGGTATATATTTCAATGTATTAATATCTCTACTAAGACTACTGTCAGTAGAAACGCTGGCGTGACACCTATCCACGCTCCTATCTCTCTTCACGCGAATCTCCCTAAGTACTTGTTGCGTTTCCAATTCTCGTTCTCGTTTTTCTTTGGCGTAAGAACTTTCATCTCTTGGTGTATCAAAGAAATCAGGACGTAGAAAACGTGAAATACGGCGCTGTGGGGTTGGTTTCCGCGTTTTAACTCTATCAGTATTAGAATCTACCAGACTGCTTGCTTTCTGCAATGGAAGGTATTTATCAAATTGTCGATCTACAGAATTGTTAATTAAACCATAAGCGGAGATATCATTCTTTTTATTATAATTGGTGTCATTCTGTGGTTCCGCAGAATGTCTAAAACTATTTCGCAAAGAATAAGATTTTGGCGTAGTACGTAATTCTACTGGATTGGGAAGAGTTTGATCGTTATTCACAGTTAAGTTATCTTCTTTATCGGATTGTTGGCTAGTTTTTGGTAATCTTAGACTTAAGTGTCTACTTAATTTTCTTGCTTGAGTCGGAGGAAGTTGCGATAGTAATTGATTTTGTTGTCGCTGAGATAAATTTGGTGTTAAGCTTGTTAAGGCGTCCAATTCACTTTGCGATAACTTTAATCGACTTAAATCTAAATCAGCTAAATCCAATTCCAGATTTGATGGATCGTTTATAGAGTAATTGTTATTGTTAACTATGGGTATTTTGGAAGAGTCTTGATTAGATACTGTTCTGGATTTGCGACCTGTAACATTCAAACGATTTATTATAATTTGCAAACTTCGTTTAATTAAAATATCAAACATCAGCTTTTACACAAAATAAAAAATCAAAACTACAAAAACCAAAATGTTATAAAAAAATATATGATGCACAGCATTCAATACAAAATATTACTGTTATAAATTTCAATTCAAATTTTAAAAATGCTTATTTCGCCTAATTACTCCCAAACAGATAATAAAATCAATAACATAATTTAAAATTGTATTTGTGTATGCAGTCATATTGAATATTATCCAAGTAGCTGTTTAATTTAGTTAATATTTTACTTGATTTTAAAACTGTTTAAATTTAAAAATGAGTGTTCGGTGTATAGGTGTATTTGAAGAAAAAATGGAATAAGAATAAATAAAACAATTATTTGTTCAAAAAAAAAAAAAAAATCACTACATTGTACGTACTCTAGCTGTAGCGGCTAGCTGTAGTAGCATGGTTAGTTGTGGAGCCCGGTGGAGCTGCGGGCACATGCACTGTCACACGCACGCCCACTGCAAGCAAGCCCAGAAAATAACCCCACATATAGTGTCAAAATCATTGTGTATCAAATAATTCGATTATACAACATTAATAACGACAGCGATTACTCGATTTGCTGATTTTTTATTCAAAATCAACGAATACGATGTAAAGACTAAAAATTTTGTTAATATGTATGCACATACAATAGTCATTACTTTATTGTTTGATGATTTGAAACCAATAACTGTTTTGCGTCTCTTGAAACGAAAAACGTGCTGTACGGATTTTCTCAAGTTTATTACTAAACGATGTTTAATGTCATTAAGATATATTGCAATCACATTATTCACTCAACAATATTATTAAATCGAATAATATTTATTGAGCATTCATATAACATACTTTAGTTCGTTTGTTTCGACCACTAATACTTCAATGAAAAATTTGCTTGCATAATCAAGTCTATTTTTTAAATTTTGTCCGCGTATCTCTACAAAAGCCTATACCTATACAACTAAAAAGGACGAAGGCATTTATGTGGAATCAAATGTTAACATTAAAATATTAAACGCTGTGAAGTATATTATTGCCGTAAAGTATTTAAAACTTACTTTATGATATAAACAAAATTTAGCATTCAAGTTTTAAATGTGTAATCTGCAAAAAATGTAGAATCAGGAAAGTCCTGCATGAAGAGTAGAAACGTTCCACTTGCAGGTATACTAATTTTAATTGAGAGCACACGAGATTTTCTAATGGAACAATTTATACTTCAATAAACAATAATACTATCGGTACTTTATGCACATACATATTTCACTCCTAATATTATTCTGATTATAACTTATTACACTGCATGTAATAATCCTAATATCATAATCACAACCTAAATTTTCACAACGATTTGTGTGTTCGCCAATTTTAACTCTTATTTGCAATCAAGTAATCTGGCTGTCGATAAATTCAATATAATGAACAAAAGTAATAATAAATACTTTATTGAAATATATAACCTGATAACGAAAGTATCTAAATGTAAGAAAATTTCCCACCAAAATTCAATATTAATTTTTTGCATTCTATTCTTGATAATCTAATTATGGTTAATTAAAAGACTATCTATCAATGGGAAACAAAATAATTAAATGTGTTTTACACATATCAATATATTCGAATTAAGGGCATACCTAAAAAGCGCACAGATATAACAAGTCCAACATATCACAACAAATTTTGATACTATACAACATATTATACAGAAAAAGTATATACATAAGATATCACGTTAAGCAAATATAAATCATGGCAAAAATATTAATTTTAAAACATACTCTAAGTTGTAACTTCAATTTACATGTCTGATTAGCAATATCTTATGTGCTTCAAATATAGCTACTACATAGAGCCTTTAGTAAGAGGTTCTTCAATATAATTTTTCAAATAAAAAGCTTCAAAAAGTCAAAAATGTATACAAAATCAATCAAAAAGTTTTCAAAAATATCTTCCTTATTATGTGATTCCCTGTTAAAACATACCCCATATAAAAGGCCCTTTATTTGAATTCAATACAGAATTATTGCTAAATATTACCTCGAGGCAATGTATTATTAGAGCTCCAATCAGGTGATCCAAAACTTCCTTCGGTGTCTCGTGAAGTACTACGACGCCAAGAAGGAGCACCAAAACCGCTGTTCAATCGCCTACAAAAACGTATTTGATATAATACAGCACACATTGTTCAGGGACATTTAATGAATATAATATGTATTATAAAAAATATATAGAATTATTGACTGAACTCACCTAGCAAGTGGATCACGTTCCCAAAATGGTTTGTGTGATCCAAATGGGCTATTTAAAAGTGAAGATCTAGGGAAGGTAGGCCTTCCATCTTCATCCACATTCAAGCGTTGGGTTAGTGATCGAACTCTTGACAATAATGTGGAGAATAAATTTTCAGCAGTCAAAAGTTCGAATCCGTCATCGTCATCATCCTCTCCTGAGCTTACAGAATCACTAGGCTCTAAGAGACCTCGACTTGGTCTTGAACTCCTGCAAATGATGATAAATTATGGAAGAAGTTCTTCATTTAAATCTCTAATATGCTATTGAGAAACTATATAATTTCAATTGATACAAAGTTGGTGATGTTTATTTCCAAAATTATAACATGCTATTTAGAATGTAATATACATAAATACCAATTGTCAAACCTAAGAAATTTGTAGAATGAAAATGAATGATATATATACAAAATCATACTCCAAAAGAAATTATATGAAACACTAATTACATCTACGATCTTGGCCTTTGTTGCAATACTATAGAAATTTCAAATGCTCGCGATTCATTTTCTATATCTATTAGGAAAAATCGATTTCCTCAAAACCAAATAAAAAAAAATTAACTAGCATTTGAACACAATAGTGCAGGCTATACTCTCACTATGTGGAATAAGTCCCCTACTGCGCTGAAATTTAAATATAGAAAATTCATTCAGTTATGAAAACTAGCTGTAAGTGGAATTCTGTCTTAAGGCAATTAGGGCATCATGCCTTAAGGCAAATTGCTGGAACTTCCCGTACCAAAAATTATTATTTTTTTTAAAAACGATTAACATTTTTGAAAAAAAATTACTTCGAAAAAATAAGATTTTTGAGAAACTATAAATTTGACAAAAAATTACTTTTTTTTGAAAAAAAAAAATTATTTAAAATTTTTTTTTTTTAATTTTTTTTTTTTTTGAAAAAAAATGTTTTCTTTATTTTGACATATGTTGGAAGATCTGAACTTTTTTTCAAAGCAATCGTACTGCTTTAAATGCATAGAGACAAAATATAAAGCGCGTAAGCGCCGCGTCGCTGTCTAACGGGTAAACATTGGTACGGAACCCATAAGAATGTAAACAAAATTTATACTTATTGTTAAAATCTCTATAAAATATCTGATCATTTTTGACCCCCAAATGGCATTTTTTTTTTACTTTTTTCGTTATATCTCCGAAACCGCTAAACCTGCCCTTATAAAAATTTGATCAAACCTTCATCTTGTCAATACAAGTATAATGTTTTTTGAATTATTAAAATCGGACGCTCCATTCTATTAAAAACTGAATCGGTTTTGGCACTTTTTGCCACATATCTTCGGTACTGCTAGACCTACCTCCGCCAAAAACTAATCAGCACGTCTCCTTATCAATACGGATCGAATGTTTTTTAAATTATTCAAATTGCTTCATCCGTGTTCCCGAAATCGTCGACGAAAATTTGTATCCGCACACACATACATACTACGCGCACACACACACACACACATACATCCATTTTTTCTAAGGTATGCCAAAATATTCAGAAACCTCTGAAACGTAAAGATATATGAAATTTTTCATTTTCGATTTTTTTGCGATTACTATAACTTACCCTACGGGAAGTTAATAAATTACCTCAGTCTGTGCAGATGGAATCTACCATCCTCACCATCGCTATCTCGCCCAATAGAACTATGTCTGTGCAGTCTTCCAAACGTTCCCGCTTCATCACCTGAATCACTAAGTAGCGAATTCAACCTGCGCGCACCTGTCCTGTTTCTTGAACCCAAGGTACGTGTAGAGCTTTCTGATGGCTCGACGCTGGTAGCCCGTGGAGTTACATAACCACCACCTTCGACGGCAATCGGAATAATAACTTCACGAGGGCTCTTGCGTATGGGCTCAGCGCCTGCTGGCATCGTGCTGGTGGTTGTATTCGAAGCAATAGATTCACCACCGTCTGAGTCAGCTGTGTTTTGACGCGATAGAGATCCTGACTTCATGGATGTGGTACGTTGATAAGAAGGAGTTCGTGGCACTTCCGGATGCACCTGTATCTGAAAATGTAACAAATATATGAAAGCATACAAATTGATGGACCAGTGATTGACATAGTGGTCTACATCAACCCCTGGAGTTTGGCGACCATTTGTAAAGAGTATACGTCAGCGCAAAATAATTGCGGGGTCCACGAAATGTAAGTGGTTATTGCCACTATAGATATATTGGCAATTTAAAATTAAAACATCATATTTGTCTTACAAACTTTAGTTTTTTATTTTAAACTTAATTAATAATTTATTACTTAATATGTGTTTTTACATTGTTTTCAATACTCTTCTTCAGTACAGTTAGAAATTGACAAAAAATCACTACCAGATAATTTGAAGGTCTACACCATTTGCAAACTTTTTTTGTGTCGTGGACCTCTTGGGCTTGCCATGGACCTCATGTTTACCCGATATAAATTTTTTTTATTAGTCCAGTCATTTAAGCTTAAATTAGGTAAGAATCTCGGAATTCGAGATACCCAGCTGTTTTAGTGTAAGACACTAAAAAGTTATCTCAAAACCTCTACATATGGTAGATACACCCTACCATATGCAGGTTTTGAGACAACTTTTTAGTTTCAATTTACAAGTATTTATAGACTTACAGCTGGGTATATCGAATTCCGAGGCGAACTTACTATAATGACTGGACTATATATATTTCTAACCGTACTCAAGTTCAGTATTAAACATTTAAAATAAATATACATGTTAAGTTCATACATTTCTTAATTCAATTAAAAATGACAAAATAAAGTAAGTAAATGTTTATTAACATTTGGCGAAAATTTTTTAAGGTTTAATCTTACATCATCCGGCTCATAATGTTACTTCATTTTTTTACTCATGAGAAAATATTATATATGACATTTTATTATAGATAGTATAATATAGGTGAATTGATATTAACATTGTTGTTATGATCTACTACCATAGACCATAATTTTCATTTCGTGGACCCTACAAATTTTTTTCACTGACTTTGCGAAAAATATTGCAAACTGTCTACGACCCAAACAAATTTGCGAACTATATGCATAATCTACCATTATAATTACAAGTTTACAAGATACCATATAAGGGACTATCAAGCAGTTTCTTCATCTTTGAAAGAAATCTTAAATAGATGCACATTTTCAATATTTCCATATTATTTTGATTGTTTGTAACTATTATATAAAATAACTAGCAAACCCGACGAACTCCGTTTCGCCAACAGATGGTTTGTTTTTTTTTTTGAGTTTGTGATTTTTTGTTTGTTTTATATTTGAAAAAGAAAAATTTAATTTTATTATACAACAGTAATGAATTTATTTCGATTACAAAAATGAAATGTTTTTAAGTTGAACTTCTCTGAGTAAATGAAAGTGAATCCGCAAATTATCCGTTTCATTGAAGTGCTCTTTGGTAAATCACATTTTTTGTTTTTTGGTCTGATGTTAACACAAACAAAGCGGATGGTTTTCCAACTCGTGAACAGGCAACGTATAACTGCCCATGTGAAAAACAATGATTTTCTAAATAATCTATTTGAAATTTATCCCGCAAACACTAAGCGATTGGCCTTGGGACTTGTTATTGCGAACGCAAGGTGAACTGGAAATTGCCATCGTTTGAAGTCAAACGGAAGACCAGTCGGAATTATTGGTATGTCACCAAATCGCCAGCAATTTTTGATTGAATGGTGAAATTCAGTGCGTGTACATCATTATTCTTTGCGGCAAGAATTGCTCGTTGACTTAACCAAGCATAATTCTGATAATTCTCACTAATGTCATTACTCGAATTTTTAATGTCGGTGCGTGAAGTTCCAGCAATTTGCATTAGGGCACCTAATTTTCTTAGCTATAAACCTTGCGGAGCCCGAGACCTTTCCAACAAATGCAAAATCGGTTCGTGCGTTCTGGAGTTATTTCGTCAGAAAGGAAAACCCGACTTATTTTTATATATATATAGAAGATAATGGTAATATCATTAAACTTACTGGTACTATGCGTTCTTTGCTAGCATTGTCGCGTTTCTCTGGTTCGAGCGATGCAGAACGCATTTGTGAAACACTTCCCCACATACGATTTCCTTCGGTCGCCGGACGGACTGGAGCGCTACGCAAGTCACCTACTTTATGTTCGACTTCCGTGCGGAAAGTCATAGGCGGAGCATTTTTAAAACTCAAACGACCAGCGTCTGCTTTTGGTTCGGGTTTACGTAATTTGATTTCCGCCGTCGAAACCTTACGGCGAGGCAATGTCGCGGACACTTGCTGAGGCGAATCAGACGACTGCGATTTGTCGACACCAACTGTTTGTTCTTGGGTATAGTTAAATGTGTCTAATGGACCCTGCAAAAATATTAAAATTAAGAATTTTAATAGCTTTTTGGTACCAATGTTTGCATTGACAATTAACGGACGAGCCTCGTGAATTTACGTTTTACCATTCTGACCTCCTAAATTGGGCCATAAAGATATACGTTTTTGCGTGAATTTTTAGTATGTTGCATTAGGGCTTTTCTTTTGTACGCACTATTATTTTTTTACATACTATTATTTATAGTATTATTTAAGCTGTAACAAATTTTAAATAACGAGAAGCAAAGAGTTTTTAAAAAACTTATCTGGAAGTGATGTTGAATTGGAGAACCTTGATGAATTAAATGATTTTTAAATGATGACAATTTGAATCTCCCAGAAAAAATTGTGGGTACATTGGAAAGTGACCTTGGATATAATGAATGTATCTTCGTCAGAGAACAAATTTGTATATAATGAATTAGATAGAAATGAATAGGCACCAAAAGATCTAAGTCATAAAAAATATTAAACGCTTTATTAAATACTATTCTCGAGTAAAAAAAATATATGATTAATTTAATAAAGTTTCATTGTTGTCACAATGCTTTAAATCCATGCTTTCATGTTCATCTAATTTCCCTGCAATATGCCTGGAAACTAAGTTAGATAGAACAGATTTGACCCGTCCCTTAAGTGTTAATATGAAGTTCTCAATATATTTTTAAAGTTAAAGTAATTTTGCACAAATTGGAGATGTATTACAACATAATTATCTTTAACTTTAATTTATGAAGTTATATATTATATAATCAAATTCACATACTTGCAATTTCATCTTTTCCAATGTTCCTATTGATGGTCCCATCGAGGAAGATCTACCATATGCTCCATAAGGAACGGGCGGTTTGCGACCTCCTGAAGCAAAAAGTAATAATAAGATAATGTTTACAAATGAGTTACATGTTATTTGAATTTTGTTTCAAAAAAATCTTACCAATACATAACCGCGGTATAGCGTTAGATATCGTTTCAACAGCATGTTTCATTTGTTGTTCTTTAGAAATTCCAT
Source organism: Ctenocephalides felis (assembly GCF_003426905.1). Lineage (NCBI taxonomy): Eukaryota > Metazoa > Arthropoda > Insecta > Siphonaptera > Pulicidae > Ctenocephalides > Ctenocephalides felis. The sequence goes on from NW_020538040.1 coordinate 151,538,305, forward strand.
CCCTGGCTTTTTCATTGCTTGGCAATAATTTTTTATTCAATTCTTTATCTGATCTTTTCTTCTCCTCATTGATCAAGTTTATAGAATGTTCTAATGATTTCCTTGCATCTTCCAAAGATAAACTGATTGACAAATCTGTTTTTTCTTCTTCAGGTGATTTTTGTTCTGATTTTTCAGTAGCAGGTTCTTCTTTCTTGATGGCATTTTCCTCATTTCCTTGATTTTCAACATTCAAGTGGTTCATTAGTTTCTCTATGCTATCTAAAACGTTCTCGGACTGAGTTACACAGGCTTGTAACTCGGATTGTGGTTTCTTAAATGGTCTTGATGTTCCATTGATTTCAGGTGTGGAAGGTGGCGTGCAATCTATTAATAAACTGCCTTTACGTTCTAAAGTTGGCGGTGGGGTAGCTGAGTTCAAAGAAGCCCTTCTCTCAAACTGCTGTTTGTGCTCACCTACACTTACACCTAAAATAAGAACAGATATAATCATTAATTATATTGAAGTTTGCAGTAATATCTATTAAAGCAGTTTTAAGCCTTGTGATCGGTTTTAAAAATAGTTGTGCAGTTATAAACAGATCATTTTGTAAAATTTCTAAGAACTGTATAAATATTATTGTTATTCTTATCAAAAAATTGATTTGAAAAAATTACCCGGTATAAATATCTTTTTGGTTGAACCACTTTGGTTCATATTATTTGTGTTATTGAATTTTTCAGCAGCTTCTAGTATTCTGGACTTACGACGTTCTTTAGTTTTCTGTACGTTGTTTGCTGTGTTGTCTACATTTGCGTCATTTTCAACAGACTCTGAATCCTCAGCTTTTGGTACTATCTTCTTTTTGACGATTCTTGGTTTTACTTTGGCCATTGATTCATCTTTATTTTCTTGCTTAATTGCTTCAGTGTTATTAACAGCAACTGCCTCTGGAGCATCAAGATTATTCATGACTTGTGACACTTCTTTAGGGCTTGCCAATTTATCATTTTCATTTTGTGGGGGAACTTTTTTCTTGACAATCTTCTTCTTTTCTACTGGAGCTTTATCATCTTTTGTTGCCTTACTTCCTGGCTCTGTGATAGTTTCATTTGATTCAGTCTCATTTGAACTTGTTTTTGGTTTAACTTTTGATGGTTTTGCTACTTTATCAGTAGACTCCATAACATCTAATTTTCTTTTTGATGAATTGGCCTGTAAATTTCTCTGATGTAAAATATAACACATAAACAATATGCAAGAAGTGATTCACAATTCTTACCCGAGCTTCTTCTACAATATCAACTGATGGTGTTATGACTTTAGTTAAAGAGGGCTTAATACCATGTTCTCCTAAAATAAGTGAGCATATGAAGACAGTGTAATTAATTATTGTAATTTTATGTAATGCAATGTGCTTTGTATTTACCTTCTGTATCTGGTGGGGCTGCAACTTGTGAATCTAATACAGAATCTGCAGATTGAGATCTGGTTAACATGGCAGCCGAAGCAGAGACTTCCATAGCCTCATTTGCTTCTTTAGCAGCAACCTAAATATTGTTATAAAATCAGTAAATATTACATCTTTAAAATTTAATATATAAATAATTATAAAATAAAACAAATAGGCGGAGCACCCATTATGTTTCTTAACTTATATTCAGATTTGTAAATCATTTATGATAAATTTTAATTTACTGCAATTTAATATTAAAGCATTAACCATACCTGGTCTTCAGTTACCACTAATTTTTCTGAATCAACAGTCTGTGGATTGAGTGATAACAACAGATCAAGACGAACTGGTGTTTGACTAGCTAACTCTTCTGCTATGTCTAAGCAGGAATGTTCATAACCCTCATTAACCCACCTGTTATACAATATTAACCATTATCAGTTTGTAATAAAGATTTTGAATACATAAACATATTCAGCTTGAAATATGCATCTAATAAGCATATACTCTTATAATACAATATAGATTGATTATTAGCAGCAAGGTTTAAAAACAATGCCCTTACCAATGAGCACAAATTCTCTCAACATCAGCACGTTCCTTGGAAGATACGGTCAACATATCTTTGATTAATGAAGATGCAGCTATAAAACAATTGCAAAATTAAACTAAGATAGTTTTAGAATAAACAAACTACTATTCTCAGGTATTGATAATGCTTACGTGATTTCTTTTTTGGTTCAAAATAATCTCCAAGGCTAATTTGTTTAACTAATGTTTTAAAGTGTGTTCCATCAAATGGCATAGCCCCATATACCATAGTGTAAAGTAGAACACCAAGGGACCAACAATCAACCTACATAACAAAATGAAAATTAAATATATAATATTTAGATATCTTTATGGCTTCTAAAGTAAATTCAAAACAAGTCCAAAGGGAAAATAAAGTAAGGAATATATAGACAGAATGACATGGTGTTGCATTTTTTGAAGATACTTATTTATTTCATTCTATTATAATCAGTCTCAAATGTTTTTACTCATCTTAGATTCATTGAATACCAGTAGCATAGTCATCTTTTAATTAAGTAATAACAATAACAATGTTTATTAAAGAAAAATGCAAATTACAAAAATCATTTTGTCCTTATAATATGGACAAAATGATATAATATAAATACATACTGAGATACTAATATTCAAGAAGAGAGTTCTAAATTAAATAGTTTTGCCCTCTTTCAGACATAGGCAACAAATCATACAGCATAACCAACCTCCACCAGGCTCAGAATATGCTCAACAATAAATGCAAGTCTCTTCTTTTTACCGGTGGATTCTTTGGTCTGTTTTTAGAAGTAGTTAGAGTGAAAGTTAAAAGCCCACCACCTTTTGCAGGTATGATTTTTTTTTTTTCTCAAATGAACTGCGCTGTAGTTGTAAAATTGTATTAAGCCTTTTTGTCCATTGTATAAGTGTGCCATTTTGTCCAAAAGTTAACAGCAATAATGAATCAAAATTCCTGATATTTGTAATAGAATTGATCGAAATCACTAGTACTATCATATGTTCATTGATTTTAGTACATATAACAATAAATACGTATCAAAAAAATGATAAAAACACCTTTAAAATAAACATTCAAAAGTGAGATATATGTTTGAACTGATTACTGCAACAAAACTGAGACAAAGACGCTCAGCATGTGGTAGGATTGTGATTATAGCTTTCTTCATGTTATACAGTAGTGGAAACGTTACTAAAACTAGCACGTTTTTAACAAATAAAGCTAATGGGTCATTTTGTCTACATTTTCATATACCATTTAGTTTGTATTTCCTCTAATCTTTTTACCTCTGGTCCATTATATGGTGTTCCTGTAACTATTTCAGGAGATGCATAAAGAGGAGAACCACAATAAGTAGACAATGTTCTTTGCTCTGCAAACACATTTGATAATCCAAAATCAGCAATCTATAAATAAAAATATAATTACTCAACTGGCTCTGACATTTTGAACAGATGTAAAAATACAAACTTTTGCATTTCCATTTTCATCTAATAATATATTCTCTAACTTTAAATCTCTATGGCAAATTTTGTGTTTATGGCAGTAATATATTGCTGTTGCAATTTGTCGAAATATACGCCTAGCTTCTTCTTCAGCTAATACTTTACGAGAACTTAAGTAATCATATAATTCTCCTCCAGCTGCATATTCCATCACAAGCACCATTTTTTCACGATTCTCAAAAACTAAAATAGACCAACATCATTCAGATTAATTCTAATATTCGGTATATATATATATATATATAATACAAACCTTCATAAATATGGATTATATTAGGATGGCGTACAGATGACATAATTTGAACTTCCCGCCGAATTCGTATTAAATCAGCTGAACTTTCAATTTTACATTTTTTAATTGTCTTTATGGCCACTTCTTGTCCAGTCTCTTTGTTTATTCCTAGTTGAACTTTACCGTATGTTCCTTGTCCTAATTTTTTGATAATATCAAATCTGGGAGAAAGAAATGAAAAAATGAATAAAATTGAAATATGTACGACTCGACTGTATCAAATTAAATAAATATGAACATACAACAGTTTGTATTTCTATAATAAATTACAGTTTTAAAGACTAATTCTTAGATTGCCCTGGAAAAATGATAGAACTGAGTTAATCTATAAGCAAATATTAAGATCTTTTTAAGAGAAGTAAAATGGTAGTGTATAAAAAAACTATCTTTAATTGTAATAAAAATACTAAATCTTACAAATTATTTTAAATGTATTTATTGATTACAGTTTGATAAATCCTGATTAAAATTTATACCAACAAAATTCTTTTTTATTTTAAACGCATTAAAGACTGCTATAATTAACAATGTATAACAGAGTCATAAATATGCTCTTTATATTATTCAAATATAAATTTCTGAAATGTATAACCTCAGCAAACATAAGTAAACAAATTAAAAAATAATCTTATCGAAGCATTCAATATAATATGTAATTTCAATAGACTTCTTTTCCATGAATGTAATTAAACAAGAGTTTCAGTATAAGTTTGTGAAATGTATAATCATAGTAACCAGTGAATATCATTAAATAAATTAATCATTTTTTAAATGTAAAATAATCATCAAAACATTTCATTTCTATAGACTTCTTTTACATGAATGTAATTAAGAAAGAAGTTCAATATACGTTGCTAAAATATATATCTCTTACCAGTGAATATAGGTGAATGAATTTACAAAATAATCTTATCGAAGCATTTAATATAAAATGTAATTTCAATAGACATTCTTTTCCATGGACGTCATTAAACAAGAGCTATAATATAAGTTTGTAATATGTATAATCTCAGTAACCAGTGAATATCAGTAAATAAACTGCAGAAAGTAAATAAACTGCTGAAAAATAATCATACTGTAGCATTCAACCAAACAATTAATTTCTATAGACTTTTTTTCGTAAATGTAATTAAAAAAGAACTTCAAGATACGTCGCTAAAATATATATCTCAGTAACCAGTCAAATATAAGTAAACAAATTTAAAAAATAATCTTATCGAAGCATTCAATATTAGGTTGTCAAATATCTCCCTTCCGCTTTTTTGCTCTTGGTTTATAATACAAAAAGGCGGAAGGGAGATATTTGACAACATAATATAATATGTAATTTTAATAAACTTCTTTACCATGAATGTAATTAAGCAATAACTTCAATATAAGTTTGTAAAATGTATAATCTCAATAACCAGTAAATATCAGTAAATAAACAGCAGAAAGTAAATAAAATGCTGAAAAATAATCATACTGTAGCATTCAACAAAACAATTAATTTCTATAGACTTTTTTTCATGAATGTAATTAAAAAAGAACTTCAAGATACGTTGCTAAAATATATATCTCAGTAACCAGTAAAATATAAGTAAACAAATTTAAAAAATAATCTTATCGAAGCATTCAATATAATATGTAATTTTAATAAACTTCTTTACCATGAATGTAATTAAGCAATAACTTCAATATAAGTTTGTAAAATGTATAATCTCAATAACTAGTAAGTATCGGTAAATAAACAGCAGAAAGTAAATAAAATGCTGAAAAATAATCATGCTGCAGCAATTATTTTCTGTAGACTTTTTATCATGAATTTAATTAAAAAAGAACTTCAATATACAGTAAGCATAATCCAAAAATATTCATATTACAGCTTACATCAAAATATTTAATTTTTATAGACATCTGTCCCACAAATGCAATTTAAAAAAATAGCATTTATATGCAATTGATTGCTGAAAAATAATCATACTGTAGCATTCAACGAAACAATTCATTTCTAGACTTTTTTTCGTGAATGTAATTAAAAAAGAACTTCAATGTATGTTGCTAAAATATATAATCTTAGTAACTAGTAAGTATCGGTAAGCAAAATCCAAAAATATTCATATTACAGCTTACATCAAAATATTTAATTTCTACAGACATCTGTCCCACAAATGTAATTTAAAAAAATTGCATTTATATGCAATTGATTGCTGAAAAATAATCATACTGTAGCATTCAACGAAACAATTCATTACTAGACTTTTTTTGTGAATGTAATTAAAAAAGAACTTTAATATACGTTGCTAAAATATATAATATCAGTAACCAGTAAGTATTGGTAAGCAAAATCCAAAAATATTCATATTACAGCTTTCATCAAAAAATTTAATTTCTATAGACACCTCTATAAAATAGTTATCTCTATAAAAGATGCACTCTATCCCACAAATGTAATTGAATAAAAATTGCATTTATATGCAATTGATTATACATATGACCTGGTATGAAATATATCATTATTCATTTATCTGCATTGGTTTTATTTATCAAAAATATACCTTTGTCTTAACTTTTTCCTGTTATGTAGCACTCCTCCTGTATTTTCAATCCCGCTCATAATACTTTGGTCATTTCCATTTGGTTCATCCATTGCCATCTAAAATTTATAATACAATTATATATTGAATGTATAAAATATTAATTATATATGGAATGGATATACATATTTCATTATAAATATAATTATAATAATTTATGGTGAATAATGTTAGGTTGATAACAATATAAAACTCTATTAAAAGACATGTAAAAATAGTTGGATTTGATTATAATAAATATATTGATTTAAGTTTAAACGATCACATTTTTAATGTTAAGTTAAATTGTTGGCAATATATGTTATACTTCATTTGTTTAAGTAGTGTAAATAATAAACATAACCTCAAAATTACTTCACATACACGATTTTTGCAATATATTTATAATCTCACCTATTAATATGTTATAATATATAAAAACAGTGTCCAATAAATAAAGTGTATAGTTTTCAAATTATAAATATAATCGTCACATATTATAACAAATAATAAAAAATACACGACTTCCTACATATGTCATGAATAATCGACTTTTCTACTCTGGGAGCGTCTCATGAGCGAATCACTTTTTTGCAATGTCAGGTAAAAAATGTTTGCATTTATTACATTTGATAAGTTTAATAACATTTAATAATGTTATTAAACTTATCCATTTATAAACTAATTTCAAGCAAGTTATTTATGCTTTTGAAGCTGCGCAGTTAACATTTGATAGCAAAAGCTGTCATTCAAGGACGGTTTTAAATTTAGGAGAAAAATTTTCTCGTTAATACTTTATGTATCTGTTTTCTAAAAAAAGCATTCATAAAGTACGATGAAATATAGTTGAATTATGTTACTATTATATTACATTTTTTATAACAAATGTATGTATCTAAGTTACCCCAAGCAAAATTGCTATCAGTTTCACCGCCGTTTTTGAATTTGAAATTTCTGTTAGTAAAAAATAATATCATTCTAGCTTTGTATTGTTGTTAGTTTTTTACTGTAATGAGGATAATCTTTTATCCGATATATATGAAATACATATAAGGTAGAGCGTGTCTTAAAGGTCTGCGGGTAAAAAGGTCCACCCAAAAAACGGTAAAGTTAAGAATTTTCTAACAACAATATTTGAAAGTAGAGGGAAAAGGATGTACAACCAGTCATCGCTTTGATTCTTATGACGTCGCCGTCGGGAGAAAAACGGCAATGTTTGAAAATCCATAACAAAAGTATTTTCTTTCGTTGTTAGTTTTTTTGGTTATGAGCACTGTTGTTTAGTTTATAAGACCTTAATATAATTTTTAAGTTTACATTATGTAAATGTTTTATAAGATGTGTTATTAATTTTAAGTTAGATCAAACCGTTTTTCTTATGTAACCTCTATGAAAGCTTACATCTGGGTGGGGTAAAAAGGACCAACTGAACCATCATCCATGCAAAGGTGTAAGAATATAAAGCAGTAAATAAAAAAGTAAATTAAGTTAAAGCAATTTTACAAAAACATGAAATAAATTGTTATTCCAACTCTGCTGATGAATATTTTAGATAAAACACCAGACTTGATCTTACAAGTCTTTTATTTTATTTATTTACAGTATTATCTCTGTCAAAAATGCACCCATGAAATTTATATTTTGCATTGGTTGAATAATGTAGCTATTATTTTGTAAAATCCCTTTAAAAATGAAATAAGTCATTGGACCTGTTTGCTCCCTGGTCGTTTCAATTTATCCCGCCTATGGGGTAAAGAGGACCAAGTAACTAATTTTTGAAAAACAGCAAAAAATACATTTCTACAATGACGAATGAGCTGGGAGTTTTACTGAACATAGTCAGACAGTTGTTTATTTGATATGTGTTGTTTGTTGTGTTATAATTTGTTTGATTTTCAAATATAATTGCCCAAATCAAATTGGACCTTTGTGCCTCGTCCTCTATAAGAGCTTACAGCTGGGTGGGGTAAAAACAACCAACTCAATTTTACCCTTGCAAACGTTTAAAAATAAAAAGTAGCAAATAAAAAAGTAAATTAAGTTCAAGCAATTTTGCAAAAAAAATGTTATTCCAACTTTGCTGATGAATATTTTTGATAAAACGCCAGATCAAGGTTATTTACAGTATTATATTAGTATAAAAGATGCACCCACGAAATTTATATTTTGCATTGGTTGAATAATGTAGCTATTATTTTGTAAAATCCCTTTAAAACTAAAATAAGACATTGAACCTGTTTTCCCGCTGGTCGTTCAAATTTATCCCGCCTATGGGGTGAAGAGGACCAAGTAACTAATTTTTGAAAAACAGCAAAAAATACATTTCTACAATGACGATTAGCTGGGAGTTTTACTGAACATAGTCAGATAGTTGTTTGCTTGATATGTGTTTGTTGTGATATAATTTGTTTGGTTTTCACAAAATAATTGCTCAAAGTCAAATTGGAGCTTTATGTCCCACCCTACTCTATATATTATATTGGTGCTGGTTCTAAAAGACATAACTATTTTTAAACCCTAAATTGCATAAGATACTAAACAATTAATATTTTTACTGACTATAAAAGTCAATTTTTAAATAATGTAATTCTTTAAAGCTTTGATTTAATCTAATCTAGATAAATTTTATACATAGATGTTTTCGTTCATTCGTCTCCTAATTACTTTGTTTGCATTTCTCAGCATGTAAGATGTTTACAAATCAATAACAGTACGTGTACTGCAACTATTAAAATTAGTTTGAAACTAGTTTCTTGTAAGCGTGTGTCATATATCTTTTTTAAATGTTTTTGGACTGAACATTTGTACATTCGTATCTCTACCCAGAATTTTACGCACACACACATATATAGGGTTTGTAAAATTTTTTAGCATTTTTGCAATTCTGTTTTGACCAAGGAATAAACCAAACTTCGAAAAACAATTTTGATCTTACAATATTCTCTATATATAGATTTAAATTTCAACTTACAAGTAATTTAGATTTACTCGCTTGTGAATTTGATAAAGCTGCATGGTTCTAGAATTGATAGTCAAAACGAACTTTTTCATGGCTAAAAAATTTAACCCAACCTAATATCCTTAACCTTCTAAAATTTAAAGGCCTGAAAAAGACTCGGAAACCTTGTGAAAAATTTGACTCTATATGTGAGGTTGGTGGTCCAGTAGAACCCAGGTTTAATATGAGAAGGATTAGATATAAACTTTAATGAATTTTTATAATTAAACCACAGGCCTATGAGCACTCTTCAATATTATAAGGAATTTTTTTAACCATCAATTATATTACCATGCTAAGTTTTAGCAATTTGCCACATGAGTAAACCTGATTTTCTTATAAGTTGATAATTAAATATATTAAATTTCCGTTGACTTAAAATTCACATCCGAGCTATGGTTTCATGGCCAAAAATTTTAACCCAACCTAATATACTTAACGACTTAACCCTTAAAACTAAAGGCCTAAGAAAGGCTCGAAAACCTTGTGAAACATTTGACTCTATCTATATGTGGCGTTGGAGTCCAGTAGACCCTTAGATATACGAGGAGGATTAAGTATATAATTATAACTGTTTAAGCACAATTTTAAGCTAATATATATTTTAAATGTGAATAATTGACAAATGTTACAACTCGAATGAATCTCTTGCGGTTCAATCCTATTATAGTAACCATTATAGTAAGGTGACCATATTTTTTTGAATGAAATCCGGGACGGATTATAATGTGCACATTTTTTCGGTTCAAATTTTCTAGTTGAAATATATTTAAAAAAATATTGGCAATCAAAACATTTTTAAAAATCCGGGACAAAACACCTAAAACCGGGACAAATGTTGCTTTTAGAAAAAGCCGGGACCCAAAGCGGAAAATCGGGACTGTCCCGGCCAATCCGAGACGTATGGTCACCTTACATTATAGTAACATTTATCTTTGCATTCGTTATTTTCGAATGACTCAAAATTCTTGAACAATCTATTCAGCGAAACAAACTAGTCTGCACTATGCAAATAGATTCAGAGGAAAACATCAGTTGAAATTAATTCAAATCGCTCAAAGATGCCGATTTATATCTTTCCTTTGTTCAGAGATTGTCTAGGAAATACTTGTACAAATAAATCTTTGGCAATCAGAATCCAATGCCAATTCTCAAAATTTTCTTTAATATCGTAACATTTATGCGTTATCGGTATGAAAACGCGAAGGCGAAAGTATCGAGCCGCGGTTAATACGCCTCCGCAAACTGGGCTATGAGTGATACATCACGTCATTGAATACGTAGCTTATAATCGTCATCGGTGCGGGTCATCGGTCGAATAGTCTGCGCGACAGCGGTTTTCAGCGGACAAATGCACAGTAGCACACACAAATCTATATTTTTTAGCATGTATTGTTAAAAACGGTAGCCTGAATGTCACGTAAGGTTTAGGAATAGTGCCAATTATTATTTCATATCACTGAGTATGTAAGAATTACCAGAAACAACAATATTGCTGTTCGTTGCTTTCCATTCAGGAACTTGATGGAAATCTTAGTTTCATTGTGTTTATTAAACCGGCATCAAAATATAGAGTCCAATTAGAGTGAGTTATTTTGATGATTCTTCTAAACCCCTTAACTTATGATTTAAATTCGAACTTGGGGCCAAAGTTGTACAAGCTGGCGCTGCGTCCTTGACTATTTTCCTACCCAGTGTACAGTGTATTATCACGAAAATAAAAATAATTTTATGTTTTATGGTTTCATATAATTAAATATTTTCTATGCCCGTAATGCGAAATATTTGCTTCTGGTTCTGGCCCGATTATCGTACTTACATTTACGTTCGGCCTAGCCATCGTACGCGGACTATGCTCATCTTTGTAAGTTAAGGGGTTAACTATGTGACGTTTTAGAAGGTAACCCAACGGTAGTCCTGAATATATTCCATATATTTTTATTCTTAAAATTTTTGGAAGTCACTAAATTTCACTGAGTAGGTGAGAAGCACCATAAACAATAATATTGTTTCCTGTTGCTTTTCATTTAAAAAGTTAGTTGGCAATTTTCCGATAAAATAGAGATGTTATGCAATGCCATTTTACGGTCCTATCTTCATATAAATTGGTAGTAAAAATTGCCAAAAAGCTATGTATGTGCTGTGCGGTCAGGATTTTTACACATAAAACCTAACTTTACATATGTGTTATCAATGAGACATCAGAAAGATGCACTAAATGATAAAATTGTTATTTGATATTTGTGCATATAAAACCTAACCTACATGTTTTATGTATGAAATGCCCGATCACACAGCGAATACCTAGCTTTTTGACAGTTTCTACTATCAATTCATACAAAGATACGACGGTCACATAGCGTTGTCATAACATTTCTATTTTATCAGAGAATTGCCTTCTTTGAAATTTTTCTCTTTTGTTTTTTTTTTTTTCGAACATTCACCAGAATCTAGATTTTTATGTAAGCAACTCAACGGTTGATCACCTATATTTGATATATTTTTATGATTAGAATTTCTCTAAATCACCAAATCTTACTGAGTAAGTAAGAATCACCAGAAATACAACAAAGTCGTTGCCCGTTGCTTTCTACTTGGAGCTTGGAATATTTTTTTGTTTTTGCTTTTATTGAGAAGTCATCAGAATTTAACGGTTGGTCTATCTATATTTGTCATATTTTTATTATTATAATTTAATGATATACACATTTAATTTGTTGCCGCAATGCCTGTGAAGCGCAATTTTTACTTGTAATTATATTTTAGATGAAATCCTAGTATGACATTAAAATCTTAGATCAAATCTGCTTTTAAGAGTTAGAAATTATTGTTGCTTCTATGTCAGCGTCAATTTCTTACTTATTTGTTAAAATGTTTTTAGTTTCATCGACGTGTTTAAAAACATTAATCGGTACCCATTATCTGTGTCTTCAGTCATCAATTTGTTAATTGACATAATTGTCAATCTCTGCGTGAAGATATATCTGTATTTTATCATTATTATTTTAATGAGGTTATTCTCTATAACGCCTCTTTTTATAGCGTTTATATTTTGCAATTAAATGTTTTTAATAAAAGTTTTGATTTAGTCAACAATCAGCAAAAGTTCTAATAAATACGTCAATATTCTGAAACATTTGAATTCCTGGATTAGTGTCATCTCTATTTTGATATTGTTTGGACGTCTTTTCGTTTTATTATATTGGTCATGAAGGTGACAAACTTCAGGGCATTAAGCTTTACACAGAATGGTTGCTACCCCTGGTAGAGGGGGTAGCGGAGTGTTGTAATTTAACTAGTTGTTCACTTCTAAAAGTAAAGTCCGCGAAACAACATATATAGTAAATAATAAATAAATATATCTTCTTTCATTATAACTTAGTAACAAATCAGTGATTGTAATTAGAATTTCAACAAATACATAATATACAAACAAATCAGTGTTTAATACAGTTCACAGCTACAAGGGTTAAATTATAACCCACCAACCTGAATTATCGAAGGAGAGTTTTAATAAATTTTATATTTATTAACAAGTAGCAAACAAAATTACATATAATAAGCGATTCTGCAACGTATCCAGATATCATAATTGTATATCTATATTTATTTAATAAAAGTAAAATGTCCATTTAATTACACTGTTCGAGTAAAAAATATTTTTATATGCATATATTAAACGCACCGGTCGACCACATCCCACATATCCAAATCCCACGTTCTTTTTTCAATACTATGAATTGAAGGTTTTGAGAAAATTGAAGAAAAGAAATAATATCGAATCATTCTTTGATTTGAATTTAATATTAATCATCGTTTCAGCTGCCAAGTTCTCAACGTTGAAAGCTTTGATTTCGGCTGTTTATTTAATTGGGAATGTTCATGCCACTTATACAAAAGATTACACGTGTAAACTATTATAAAATATAAAACAAAAGGATTAGTCCGTATACAAGTTCGAAATATAGTTTTCTGAGTGTATTGAGAGTTGAATGTTAAACACATGTTTTACTGTTAAACACATATCGTATTCCATTAATTAATATTATCATTTGATTAAATTTCTCAATTTATTTAGGGAAGTTTGAGTACGGTTGTGCCAGGGTGCGGTAGTGACAGTCGCCTAAACAGCTTAACTATACTGATTATAAGATAGAGTCCAAAGGTAGAAAGATGTAGTATGTTTGTTTGAACAAGTTTCCATATTGCATTGAGTCTGCGCCTTACATTAACATGATTTATAGACCGCATTGCTTTTAAAAAGTCAAAAAAGTTTCTTTGTTAGAATTCTTTTTGTTAACCTGTTACGTGACACACTGATATGTGTATCACGTATGTGTTATTTTGCTGTAATTTGAACACTGGTAGTTAATTACTAGCAATTAGTTTTTTTTTTTGTAGATAAATTAGCTCATAATCAGTCATACCGATGATTTGTTTTCAAAACTGTGTGTTCTGGTACGGTTGTGACATGTGGCCGTGGTGGTCCTTTTTGGGTGGAGATCAAACAGATAAAGAAAAATCTAACTTAAATAAGACAAAACACGAAAGAGAAAGAGAAGGGAAAATTCAATACAAGAAAAAAATCACAAACGTTTCTTGTTAATTTCGACCAAAAATTTTGTCTTTGTTTGAATTGTTATTTAAAGTTTATTAAGTTAAAGCTTTGTTTAAATTATTATGTTGTGTTGTGTTACATATTTATGAAAATAAAAATCGTTATAAACCATTTTGATGTTTATACCTATCGTTTTTCAACCACTTTTATACTTGTCTCAACCGTCCTGGAGGTTTGTCCGGTTGTGACACTTGCCCTTTTTTTCTATGATTAGATTTTATGACTAATTCACCGTATTAAAAAACAGTCTTTCAGTAGTTTCACGTAGATAGATGTTCAAATTGCAATTTAATTTACTTTTCTTCCAGTGAACTGGTAAATTAACAAATTTATAGCTTATCAAAAAAAAAGTAGTACAACTGTACCCAGCCTCTTCTACTACTTCATTAAATCAAAAGTAATGAAACAGTTCATATAATGATTTGGGCTAGACCAAATTTATCTTTAAATGTGTAAGTAAAATCTAGTAAATTGTTGCTGTGCATTGCTGCATTAAACTTTTTTTTAGTCCCTATTTTATTTACAACTGTCCAGTTAAGGACATTTCACTTAAAATATGAAATTAAGTATTAATCAGTGCAGGTTCTTCGTTTAATGCGATGCAAGCGAAAAATACGAGCGCATGCCTTAGGGGGCGCCAACACAAGATTCGGATATTAAATTTTCAATATAGTTTTTTTTTCAATATATAATTTCTTTGCATCTTTTACTAATCTTTTCACAATATTTTTAAAATTCGTAAAAATTTCACTTTATAACAAAAAATGCGAAAGTAAAGATATACATAAAATTCGGCCCTCACGATATCGATAAGGAGAAATTAAGATGCAAATTTGGATATTTTAAATAATAAAAAATTAAATTAATTTAATCCAAATAAAGTACCAGTGTTATGTTATGGTTATGGTTATGTTACGCCGTTTAAAAGACTCAATTCCAGTATATAGTATGGGTATTGAGACTCATCATTTTATTTAAAGCAGTTCTACATTTAACATCGCTCATATTATATAAATGCATATGCATTTTGGCGTGAAGAGTAATTTAAAAAACAATAATCATTATTTTTAGGTAAATGGTAAATATTAGTATATTATATTAAAAAAATGTATCTATATCTATAAAAAATGACTAAGTTAAGCATTAAACCTCAATTAATATCATTAATGTTAAAAAATAAATTAATATAATTCTTGATAATTTTTTTTCTGCTGTATACCGATTTTTTATTCTAAGCTTTTTTTAACACAAATCAGAACTTACTGTTTGAGAACTAACAAGGCAACTCAACGGTAGGCTTCTCTATATTTGATAGATTTTTATTGTTATTATAATTTTACTAGTACTGATTGTTAGGTTGCCTTTTAAAAAGTAGCGTAAATGAAAAATTTCAATGCAACAGCTCATAGAAGTGTTAAGATCAGATTGTTATGGAAAACATGATAATAAAAGAAACAGTAAACTGCAGAAAAAATATTGAAATTGATCTTTAAAGCATTTCGAACGTGTTCAATAATCACTTTTATTATATTGCAGTACAAATAATTAATTTAATTTTGAATTGCCCATAATGAACGATTGATATTTTCCGGCCACCCAAAACATCCACTTTACATATCCGCGACATGAATGCGAATCTGTTCAAAATCAAAGAAGATCGTCTGCTATGCGATATGCGTGTTTATGAGCCTTTAGTAAAAGACAAATCAGTAAGTTTTTGAACTTAACTCATTATATCGTTAAGATTCATCGATGCTGATTTGAGTCGATCGCTTTTTGGATTTCAGCCAATTATATAATGGACTTCTATATTAAGATTAGTGAATATAACAAACTACCAGCATTGTTCGTGTTTTTCCTTTACATCAGTCCTTGAATGTCTTATGATATGACGTTTTTCTGTAAAATGCTACAAGCAATGATTTAATGATATGTGAATGTCACATTAACGACTACTAATAATAATAATTAAGCTTACTGAATTGTAAAATAACTACTATAGATTTTGATTCTATATCACAAACATGACGAGGCTTATATTAAAATGTACCAACTTAAACTCTTTGTGTTGTAACGATTATCATTGCCGAGAGTTGCGTAAGATGAAAATAGTCCGAAAGCAGCGATGTCATAACTAACTTGAAATCGGTATATAAAAAGATGCTAATAGCTAAAGGATTTATAAATAAATATGTGTCTTTAAAAAATACAATTAAAATCTATATGCTTTTTAACTGGTTATTGATGAATACAGTCGTCATGGAGATGTGGCAGAATTTTATGACTTCTGTACTTGTCTTTGACCATTGGCTATTTACATTGCAAATGAAGAAAAAACATATTCTTAAGTTTCGAGATATTTAGAATATTTTGATGCTATGCTGGTATAAATTGATTAGTTTTACGTGCCATTCTACCTCAAAGAAAAATTTTATCTAGATTCTGACGACACAAAACTGTGCGCCACAGTTAACTGGTTAATTAGTGTTTAAAGATTTAGTGTATTATTACTCTGTCATAATTCATTTTTATCATAAACCGAAAGAAAAACTATACATGAATTTTATAACTTCATACGTATAGGCCTAAAGTATTTAAACTTTTGAATTGACTGTGGAGTATTGTTTGTTGATATTTTTTATATTCATAGATATAAAAATACAGGATACAGAAACATATATACTTAACCAAGTGTTTTCACAAAACTCGGTGGTTAACCTTTATTTTTCTGATTAGATTATGGGGACGATTTTGCTTTAAAATACATCAATGTGATGGTAAGGGTATGTTACGTAGCGTTTTGCATATAAAATGGTATAAAAACCGTTAAAATGCTATGTATTTGCTGTCAGTCGTTCTACACTTAAAACTGAACTTCACTCGTATGTTATTATGCTACATCACAAAGATGCACTTGTGATAAGATTATTGTTTTGACCTTTGTGCGTTTTCTAGGTTAGGTTCTCTATCTAAAACACCTGACTGCACTGCAACAGCAATTTATCCCAAAATTAAAAGAAAAGTGTTAGAGGTGAATGATCCTTGATGAAAAAAATAGTTTTTTAAAGTAAAGTTAAAGCTTTTCTATAAGCTCAAGAAAATCTTACTCGAAAATCGGCGAAAAATTGGCTACTGAACGCGAGACGAAGAATTATTTGATTATTAAAATGACTTTTACGAATTAGGGGTTTGTGGCAAGAGGGTGAAAATAGTGGGTTGTATGTGTTTTATTTGCAAATTATAAAAATAAAATTAAAAAAATTGTCGAAAAACTAAAAAAAAATTTTAAGGGTGGCCAACCCTCACACCTTAGGAGTATGAAATGTAGATGTTGGCCCATTTTAAATCATACTGATTGCGATTATAAAATTTCATAAAAATCGCTCAAACCGATTCCGAGGAGTATTGCGACGAACATCATGATATGAAAATTTCATAAACACATATAGGTATATATATGTTCAAATAATATATAATTTATTTTGTAATATTTGCCGGAAAATGATTTCGATTTTATTAGTATTGCGAACTCATTGAGAACGAAATGCGTGCGCTATCTTAAGACACGTGTTTACAATAAAGCGGAACCGAGATGTTTTCATCATATACTAATAGGACAGTGCACGGACTAAATATAAATTTAATCGTAAAAGAAATTATTTGCAATATGAATTAAAAGTTGCTTCAATAATATATCTATAATTCATATACTACTCACTCATTTTTTGTTGCCTAATTTAATAGAGAATATATGGTCATAACTGATATCGATAGCAATATGAAAGCAATATGAATCAAAACTTCAAAGAAAGCATCCCTCGATGAATTAGGACACTGACAATATTCCTCCACACAATTATTTATTCCAATTACAAATATTATTATTATTATTTATTTACTTTTTTGTATCAATTCATTCTTATTCATTGCTATTCATCACATTAATTGATTTATAATTTATTATTTTATTTATATTTCATAATGCTGCACCATTCAATTCAATTTATCACAATTGGAAAGGATTACTACTGGGTAACCTTTCAGAATCTTACATATATTCTCAAAATTACTATTTTTTTCAAAATAGATAGAGGCCAAATCTGATAACGAGCAGTAGCGATATTCATTTTCACTTGAGAATATATTTATTATTAAAATTTGCAGTTTGGTTTAAATTTTTGCATTGCGACACCAAATTTATTAAATGTAATGTTTTTAATGCTGTATTTATATTGCGAGAGTGCAGTGATATATTCTATATATAGAGACCCAGGATATAGAGTAGAGTACTAATATGACTTAATTATGATATGTTAATACAACTATTGATCCCGATGTTGTTTAGTTATTTGATAATATATTAGACAAGAAAACGTATTAATCTCCAGTTAGGAAGCATAGGTTTAAAACTAGTTAAATATGATGTTTTCAAAAGTTTTTTTTACTTTTGAAGAAGGAGAAAAGATACGTTGAACGCGGAAGTCAATACTCGGAGTACAAAGAGACGATAATACATAAATTCTGATTGTACACATGACATGAATAATTAATATGACATATCATCATCAGTATATTCTTGGATCACTTTTGTCTGTAGAACGATCATTTCTAAAACAAAACATAAAGTTCAGCTGTTACCTTCATGCAACTAATATTTTAATACTCAATGACAACATGACAAAAAACGAATTTGATTTTGCAAATCATTAAAGTTCATTACAATTCATTCGCAAACGTCAATGTTAGATATTTGAATGCTTCATTTACCAAATCCATTAAACGCATAAACCATGAAGCCAGAATAAATCTTTTGATTCAAGAAAATAATGCAAATTGATAAAGACGACGTTGATTTTTTTAACATTGTAGTGATGTAAAGTCATACTAAAAGTATGTTAAATAGTAATGTAGAGTATTGGTTAACATACCTTTTCACGATTACTCAGGTTGTCAAGTCGAAGCAAATTGGCAATTCAAAATTAGTTTTTATTACAAATAATTTTTATTACGGTAAAACATTATTACTTGAATATAATATATGTTTATTTCATTAATCACATTAGCAAACATCAATATTAGCTTCTCTCTTGGCCATGCATAATAATATCGGCTTTGGTGAAATTGATTTATCAATATGAATGATGTCATCGCCATTTTTCGCCGTATTTGAGCGACCGTTATGTTTATTTATGTTAAAATTCTATATAATTTATGATTAATCAAAATTATTAATAATCATTGTTTATCGTAAGTTCCCTCTCTTTTATGAAGTTTTAATTTAATGAATGATGGCTTTAGTAGATTTTTATTTAACACACCTCATTTTAAATTGATGATATTGGACTTAGAAGTTGAATTTTAGATCAATCGTATAGTTTGTCAGTATTACAGAAATTGTAATAATAAATTCATGACTCATCATGATTACAGAAATAGGACCATAGGACAACCATATGGGTTACCTATCGTTTACTAGTACATGGAGGACTTTTTTTAAAGGACACGATTTGTGTTAAAATTATATATAAATAAAAAGTAGTAGGTATATTAAGTATTTTGATTCACTTATACTATTTCATATATTTTGAATTAAAGTGCCTTTTTAACTATATCCTTTTCATTATTTATATATTTTTACAAAGTAATTGCAGAAAGAAAATACTGATAAATACTTCGAAATATTTAAAAGCGATAACTTGATTATTATTCATATATACAAGCAATATCAAATTGTTTGAAATATTCTAGAACGATAACCATATCAGTATTATTATTATTATTATTGAATATGAAATACAGAATTGTTATGAATTTGTTACGAAGATATTTCATATTATTCGATAGCTAGTAAAATTTTCGCATTTGCAGTATGATAATATTTATGATTAGAAAAATTTGTTATTTAAAAAATGAAATAAATTAATTTGCCAGATAAGACTTTGAAGTGCTTTGAAGTAATTGCTGGAATGGATTACCACGTC
Organism: Ctenocephalides felis; assembly: GCF_003426905.1. NCBI lineage: Eukaryota > Metazoa > Arthropoda > Insecta > Siphonaptera > Pulicidae > Ctenocephalides > Ctenocephalides felis. Next base: position 151,558,255 of record NW_020538040.1, read on the forward strand.
AATCTAATATCTAAATGCATTCGGTGGTATTTTCAGTGCATTAAAAACAAACATTTCGAACTGTTGGTTTAATTTTATTCAAAAATATATGTCGGAAGCACGCAGTATCATATAGAGCAAATTATTCTGATCAAGTAATATCTTAGAATCCAGTTTTTTAAATTATTTCAAATATAAATTCTTTTTCTCCACTATTACATATTATAATGGTAATTCTTTAATAACGATCCCTTTCTGTACACTGGTTGCTAAAAAATCTGCTCCAAGCTTTATTGCACCAAAATAATAAATAATATTAAATGATTATTTATTTTTTACATTTTTACATTTATTTTCTGGTATATATATTTTTTTCTTTCTTGCTTAAAGTTTAAATAGATTATCTCAAAAACAGTCGCACAGCATATTCGTAGAGCATTTCAAACACTAATCGAGGATTTCCTCATAAGCGGAAAAGATGCTTAGCAATGAGTTTCACAGATAAAGGATGTTCGAATTATCTCTTTAATAGTCTTGTGTATTGATTTATGTTAAGACATAATTTAAACTGAATTACCATATGCCGTACATGAATGTTCTAATAAAAGCCGTGGTTTTTGAGCTCTATTCATAGAACTGTCTTGGAGCTTTATTTGAATCCATAAAAATCGCTATTAAATTATGCAATTTTGTGATTGTTATAATCAAAATCAATCTAGCTAAATACAACTTAAGTAATAACTGTAATCTGTAATTTGTGTTTCAATATTATATTGGAGTTACAATTGGAATTTCTATAAATTTAAAGAAAGGGGTGAAGATGGTATGTGGTGTGGGTTATTCGGTAAATGTATATCCAAAAATTTATTTAGTTTTAGTTATATGCTTTTGAAATGAGTATGTTAGAACCCCATAAATTGTTTCACCGCTTAAAACTTTGTAAATGCATCACATATTTACTCATCATATTTTGAAATTGCTATTCAAATTTTGCTCTATATATGAATAATGCAGTTATTGGTTCCTGACCGTTCAAATTCTCTCTAAAAATTAAAATCTTGTTATATAAAGCAACCATTACTTCAATATGGATGTATGGCTAAGCATGTGGTATATAGCTTTGAGGTTGTGCCAGCCAAATGTTCGGATTATCCAGCGAGTTCAAAATAAGATCATAAGAATGATCAGCAATTAAGTACTATAGTATATGACAATACGCATGACCCACAATGATCTGAAATACCTACAATAGGTAAAAATACTACAATAGGTGAGGTAATCAAAGCAGAGCACAACTTTTCAAAATAAAGTAAGCATCCATATTAATTCATCATTAATTTTTAGGGCAATGAGCTTTCAGCTAGAAGTTCCAGATTTGAGATCCTCCACGGATAACCTGGTGTCAAGTAGTAGTGACATCGGTTTTAACTTCAAAATATAGATATATCAATAATGGAGTTATTCTTATAATAATTTCATCAAAGAGAGATAAACCAACCGTTGGGTTGCCATCTATAAAGTCACGACATTAATAAGTCATCACAACAAGCTTATATGGCTATTATGTTTTGATTGCTGTTAGTAATATCTGAAAAATGATAATTCAGCAATGAAATTAATTTAATCGGACTAGAAATAAGGAGACTGAAAAGAAAATTACCCTGCAATTTGTCGCAGAAATGGTTTATTTCGTACTGCTTCGTAAAATTTGCATACACGTTATTTATTATTTTGTCTAATTTTGTAGTTTATTTAAAAGTTTCTATATACATATTTTGTTTCTTCCTAAAGTTTTAACGTTTTTACTAGACTTGCAACGAATAGTATATTCGGCAAAAGGCCGAATGCCGAATATTCGTCATGCTCCAGAGACCGAATAATTAATAATAATAAATAATTTGTCGCAAAAATGGTTTATTTCGTACTGCTTCGTAAAATTTGCATACACGTTATTTATTATTTTGTCTAACTTTGTAGTTTATTTAAAAGTTTCTATATACATATTTTGTTTCTTCCTAAAGTTTTAACGTTTTTACTAGACTTGCAACGAATTGTATATTCGGCAAAAGGCCGAATGCCGAATACTCGTCATGCTCCAGAGACCGAATAACGAATATTCGGCAGGTTTTCAGCGCGTTTTCAACATGTTCGTATTAATGTAATTACTATTCGCAGTTGTTATATTACTAACGTACCTCATGTATATTCAATTTTTATGCCTAGTCTAGAATAGTAACCAAATATTCGGTGCAAGTCTAGTTTTATCCCTTTCCATTCGCGAATTGCCGAATTAATACGTACTTTGCCGCCGAGGTTAGTATCGCCGATTATGTCATTTATATTATGAAGATGCAATCCGATTGTTGCAATAAATAAATAAATACAAACAAGAAAAGTGTTTGGAGATCTAATTGCATCAATAGCGAAACGTTCATAACTACGCATATATTTAAGTCCCAAAGGTTTCTGATTATATATTTTGGTATACCTTAGAAAACAATGGATGTATGTATGTTTGTGCGGATACAAAATTTTGTCGACGATTCAGAGAGAACGGATCAACCGATTTGATTGAATCAAAAAACAATTGATTCCTATTGATGAGGAGACGATGCTGATTAGTTTTTGACAAAAGTAGGTTTCGATGATAAGAGGAAAAAAGTGCAAAAAATAACAATTCAGTTTTTGGGAGAACGGAGCGTCGGATTTGAATAATTTAAAAACATATCAAAATACTTGTGCGGATCATTTTCTACATTTCTAACGTTTTTCGGTCGAATTAAATTTAGAGATGGTTATCGTAGTACTCGGAATTAGTTTCGTATAGTAACTTCCCGTAGTGGATGAGAGCAGACATACGACCGGAACGGTAAAAAGGCTTTGGTGGCCGAAAAGGGTTAAGATATCAAGTCGTATTAAGAATAAGATGACCATACGTCCCGGATTGGCCGGGGCAGTCCCGATTTTCTGTGTTTTTCGCCTTGCGTCCCGGTTTTAAGTGTTTTGTTCCGGATTGTCCCGGATTTTCAAAAATGTTTTGAATGCCAATATTTTAAATATATTTCAACTAGAGAATCTGAACCGAAAAATGTGTATATAAATTTTTAGCTCACCCGCCTCCCCACCCCCCACTCTCGCATACATTATGACCCGTCCTGGATTTCATGCAAAAAATATGGTCACCTTAATTAAGAAGGAAATGCTAATTAATCGGCCTATTAAAAAGAGCAATAATTTTTCATTGGAACCGCAGATAATACTTTTACGGACCATCATGAGTCGTTTTCGCATTAAGTAGTATGATTAACAAAAGGTTTGTAACTTCTGTATAAGAAAATGAAGAATGTTTCTTCCGTCTTGTGCGCTATACGGGAACAAATGTCGTCGGCGTATTTTATTAAGAAGCATACGCATAGACGGGCACGTACCGAACGATCGACGGAACAGTCGTGTGCTATTTCAGGCGTTCCTGGAGATTTCTGATATTGTGCATCGACCTCGCACCATGGAACTGGTTTCTGAATGACATCAATGCGCCTCTCGACCGACTTATTGTGTGCCCACGACAAATCAAACACATGGAAATTAAATCTATATGCATTTAGCTTTTTATTGTTTACGAATTATTTTTTAAACGGCGGTCTAATTAAGGTTAAGTTTGTCTTAACTTACAAGGAGAACCCGCGCATAGCTCGTCTCGGATTTTGATGAAACTTGGCATAAAGGTAGATTTCATGCCCAAACTGATTGCGGTAAAATATAAGAGGCCGATGAAAAGCGGTTTAATTATAAAAATTAATTCAAGTTTGCATTTTTGCAGAGACCAAATCATTGGTCTGATCAAGCAAAATCATGCAGAAGTACGGAAGGTTTCAATGGAAAATTCAGAAGAGCACAAATGTTCAACTACCAATTAGAGCTACGTGAAACGCAACGGAAAGGTCATAGGTGCCAAAAACAAGTCTTAATGAAACCGAATTCAAAACTCGTACTCACATCAGAATCGGGAGATTAATTAGACACAATTAAATTATAATCTTATACAAAAATAGATTTACGTCGGATACTAATTATATTTTGGAAATTGATGCTAATTAATTTTATTTATATTTATTGTGTCTTTTTATATAGTTGCATCTATTTAAGAAAACAGTATTAGAGAGCGTCCATTAATCACGTGAGCCTTAAAGGAAGAGGAGGAACGGGGGGTTGACAAAAAATCGCGAAATATCACGTGGGGGCGAAAGGGTCTAGCAACAAGGTATCACGTGTAATTATTTTTTTCCTCAATTAAAAAAAATCAAAATTTTTCACAAAATATAAAAAAATCACGATTTTTTTCTAGGTACTAAATATATACATGATGTTTCATGGTGGTTGGGGGCAAATTTTGAATATCATTAAGTATCACCAAGAGGGGTCCAAAAATCTTTTAATGCTCACGTGATTAATGAATGTCCCCTTACCAAATTCCTATTCATGTTTTATCTTTAATACTCAATTTTACCATATATTGGTACAATATTTTTTAAATATAGTTATGACTACAGAAATAACTATAGAAATTTGCAATTTGCTTGAGATCTCAGTTGTCTCTATTAGTGACAGAGAATATGACCATCTTCGCAACGGCATTCAAATGAATACGCTAATTTTTAATTATCTACCCATTATTTATCTATCTGTATATATATAACTGTGTATATATAACTACATGTTTATACGTTATATCCACTACACATTTTTTCCGAAGATGGTTTTTAATCTTTTTTTATATCGAAACCGATGTATATTTTATTATTTACAACAGTGTAAGTTGTAACAGTAGAAAGAAGTACATGAAATTTCTAAAAGTGAAAGAAAAATTTGAGTTGTAAATTTATAACTCCATAAACTCGTATATTTTTATTTTGATCTTTGCTAATTTATTTGAGTTATGGTAACCATTCATTAATGTAAATAGAGGAGTGAATAACCGCAACAAATATTCTAAAATAAGAGTAGGAATCCGAATACAGGAAAAATATATTATGTAATCATTTTTCTCATCATCATGTTTAATAATTTTCAATTGAAGGAAAAACGTATTTTTTGCTTTCTTTTATAAGATAAGTCTCTATTTTTATCACCACACTTGTCGTATAACAAAACAAAAATTATATGTATAGTATAAAAATAAAAGGTAAACCTTTGAGTTTGCTTTTAATAAAATCGCAGAAAATTATCAATTTAATTATATTCAACGTCTGTTTAAAGACAGATTGTAATTCACATGTAAATAAAAAAAATCATATAAAAATTTTTTTTGGTTTTTGGTGAAAATTGTCCAGACTGTTTTATAATTATTGTATAAAGTGCAAAATTACTAAATCAATTCTTGGATTAATTAAGAAATCTTCATATTTTTGCAGTCATATTTATATTTTTGCAATTAAATATATATGACTACAAATTGCAATAGTTTGGTATGTATGTAAACAAGGTAATTTCGTCACATGTTATTTCTTCAAATGATAAAAGTTCGCCATTTTTATAATAAATGTATTCGCAAGATAAGCATAAAGTTAAATACTTACGCACTGAATTTCTTCTAAGAATTTGAATGCAATCAAATTATTTGAAAAACAATTATTTAATGCAGCGTTGTTTATTTTGTGTTTATTGCGGTACAAATTACTCTATATATTTATATTGTTATAACTTTGATAAGTTGTTAGTAAAAGCACGTTACAAACATTAAAGTCAAACAATTGTTTACCAATACATAAACATAATTATATGTTTCTTGTCCTGTTATTTTAGTTTCGGCGAGACTCGGATATAATACGACACTCTTGTAATGATCGCGTAGTCACATTCTCGTATCATTCGCCCGGTTTTTATATTTAACTTCAGTCATTACTTTTAATTCTATTTTCATCCGAATATACATGAAAAAATTCAACTGTTCAGCTCGACGCCCGATAACTGAATGTGCATAAATCAACTAAATAATCTACTAACCACCTAATGTTTTGAATTGAAATATTCAATAATGGATTATCACAAGAATGCATGTACATGCACAGGAAATCTTGTTTATATTTTTTGAAATTTTAGCCGTTTCCTGCACCGGATAACAAATGTGAAAACAAATTCGCATATCTCATTAGACAAACATGGATGTTTTGACAAAACAACATTTTTTTTATTGAATTTTCAAAATAAATTATTGCACCAGGACGATTTCTTGAATGGCTCCTGGTAGGCGCAGTTAGGCTATAAAAATACGCTTCAATGTCCGACTGATCTTACAATCTCGCAATGTTGCGACTCCGCGCAGATTACAAATAACAAACACTAACTAATTTTCTACACACATATAAAATTCTAATACTATTTTACTCACCTTTGCTACTTTTGAAAATTATATAAAACACAAAAAGGTAATTTTTTGATGTCGGTAAATTCAATACCAAGCACTTTGAGGGATCACTGCTTACACAAAATCTGATTGATTCTTGCACAGAAATAAACTAATATCGCTTATTGATGACATCTCACATTTCTTTCCCGATTTTTCCAATTAATTTAAACATTCACAGTTTCACCCACAACATGCAAGTGGCCATCTTTATTGTGACTAACTACAAAAATAGAACCGCCAGCCATGTTGAAAGTTTTAAGTGTATCGTACATTTTAGGAGTAGTAATCTGAATGCCTCGAGCAATTGTTTCATTACAGTTTTTAGTTCTATGACATATGCTAATGAATCAATGTTGTCTCGTTGTGGGTAGATTGATAGGAATTCTTGTAATAAGACGTTTGACATACATTCAATCATTTTTACACTTTCAAGGTGCTGCTATTTAATTAGACTTACATTTGTCTCTGGCACCTCGACTTGAGAATTACGAGCGTGTTCTAATTGTTTGATTAATTATATATTAGCGTTCGTTATAACGTTAAATATTATTTAATGACTTGCACAGTATCAGATTCATATTTCTTAAATCGACAGTTTACCAGAAATGCGAATTGGAAATATAAAAGAAAATGTAGGAAAACATATGCTAACTTCAATTAATTGCAAGCATTCAAAAAACCCTAAACACAGTATCTATCACACATCTTACCTTAGTCTTAATTATAGAAAATCATAAGTAAAACTTATAAAGCATAAGTAAAGTTGCTTAAACCTGAAAATAGCCTACTATACAAATATTTTGCAATATTTCTTCACTTTTATCAACATCGCTATACATTGCACTTTATTTTTGTTCTCTGATTACTAAATTTCAATAAGCTTAATTTAATTTCAATTTTTATATAATTGAAATCCTGTAGAAAAACATATTAAAGTAACAGTTTAATTAGTAGTTACCTAAAATAGTGAACTATTTCTAGCAGTTAGTATAGTAACAAGTATTTAGTGTATACACTGTTAAATAGTTTTGGTTTTGTGGATTCAGTTAGCACTTTTTCGTATATTTACCCAAGCTAAAATGTCTATAAAGACATTTTGCGTTATGCTTTGCGACCCCATTCGAAACTTATTTTAAAAAATTAAACAATGTTTATGAACAATATAAAATGTATTCAACAATAAAATATATTAATAATTGTCATCATCTTGAATAATATAATTAGATTATAAAATATATAAATACGGTACAATGACTGGATACATTCTCTACAAAATCACCTGGACATAAAGCAGATACAAACAATTATTCATTCCTCATTCTGATCCATAAAGTTCAATAGCAATGATTATGTAGATTTTTCAAATCAAACAACAACAGAACAATCACACATTTTGCTGATCAACGTGAACAGCTAAATTTTATCACACACAAAACTTTTATGTTTCCTTAGGATAATTCACCGGAATGTATTTACTACTTCTGCCATATGAGGCAGCCAAAGCTCGCGCATCATTCTTGTCGAATTCGTAAGGAAAAGCCGAGCCTGGCTTGTATGTCGGTAAGCTTATATATATTCCGTTCGATTCCGCAACAGCTTGCTGCTCAACATCATCTTTTTCTGCAAAATCATCAGAGCGATCTTTAGCTTGAGTTTCATTCACTATCGGCAGTTGCTTTTCGGTGGTAGTTGTTACATTCTTGACTTCTTCTACTTCAGTTTTAACTAAATTTTGAATCTCCGGTTTCTTCTCTTCAACCTCCACAAATTTCGCTAATCTAATAGTTTTTGGGGTTGTTCTATCGAAATCAAGTTCTATTTTGCCTAGAGGTGGAAAATATTTTGGTTCGTGCGTTTGTTTCTCATTGTTACCGAATCCAAAGAATCTTGGAGCATGAGCTGAAATTAGCGGCAGAAGTGTGAGTCTTGTATACCTCTCAGCTCTTTCGAGGAGCTCCGCAAGCCTTTGCGGCAGTAGTTGAACTGTCACGGATCGTGCATGCTCGATGGGCGATGGAACCACTGTAGGTTTAGATGTTGGACCTAAAATTGGTTCAAATATTTCAGGTTCTCGTGGTTCATGCGAGCGACCGATTTTTCCACCTCTCACGGCTTTGAGTAGTGGCTCTACAATTTCTTTTCTATGTGCTGTTGAACCTCCCATAGCCCGACTGCGTTCTACTGCAGGTAGGGAACCGTCTAAAGAATTCACTTGACCATTCAGGAGCGGTTGCCAGGGAAGTGAGAGAAGCTCTGCGTTCTCCAAAAGCGAATAAGTATCATTATTTGTCACCTGAAATAGTAAAAAAAAAATTTTAATATCGTGCATTTACTAATGCAAATCATATTCTAAGAAAGTTCTTTATGCATAATCACATTAACTTTATATAAACCGCGATGAATGTTTATAACATAATTTTAATAGTCTGCTTATACGCTGCCGTCTATACTTTTTGAATTATATTAAATTTTTTATTCATATATTTATGGATTGGTATTAAATTTCAAAAGCAGTACAAGAGTTTTATCTATTCAACCTTGAAATGATTTCCCAGTCGTATGACCTCATTCTCAGCCTGGTGTTGGTCCAATAGGGATATTTTGTCTGAGGATTCTTCAATGTTCTCATCTACTTTTCTTTTATTGAGTTTTGTTGCATTCACAGACTCCTGACGTACATTTATCTTCGTTGAGGAAGCTAATGTTAGTTCATGAGCCAGGCCATCTTCGGCAGACGATTCGCATTCTCCAGGCTGTAGGGCTAACGTAATGGGTATTCCTGATTCTAATACTAAACCGGTCTTGCAAACGGAAGAACTGTGGAATATTTATTTGTAGTAAATATATATTTATGGTAAATATATTAAATCATGAATTGCTTAAATACCTTTTACCAAAGCTATCAGCAATTGCGACTTTGCTCACGGGCCAGTGCGGAAGACCTTTACTAAGCCAACCACTGTATGCTTTATATGTTAAAGTAACAGAAGTAGGAGGCCCTAGAGCTGGATGTGGGACAAGCATTCGCGAAAGCGAACTTCCTGCATGCAACTCCGTATTATCGTTACTAGAAATGAAATATTAAAAATATATAAGCGTTTAGTTTGCATATTGTGTATCATCTTTTTTCAATGTTTTTTTTACCACAATTATATGTTTTCAAATGCTAGGCAAATTGCTAGTGCCATTGCTAGGCAAAAAGTGAATATTACGGGCATAGCCCGCGTACGATATTCGGGCCAGAAGCAAATATTACGCATTTCGGGCATGGCCCGGTATGGTGAACGTAAGTATTGTAAAATATTTATTCATACGAAACTATAAAACTCAAAATTGTTTTTATTTTTGTTATAAACCGTAAACCATGAGGGAAAATTGTCACAACGCCGCGCCACGTTGAACAACTTTGGGCCGACATTTTCGTATCTAAATTGTAAGTTAAGGGGTTAAGGTAAAAGATATTAATAGCAGCAAGTTTATATGAAAAGTTTCATTTTATACCTGATTTGTTTATACAATATCTATGCATTGTTACTGCCCATTATATTTATTTTTAATGTATACTTTAGAATATATAAAATAGTTCTACTATATATATTGTATAGCGACAAGTACTCTATGAGGTATAAACTTTATGAAATTCAGGATAAATGGTTCTAGTTGATAAACCGAGTTACGAGTTTACGACTCTCGGGCAAAGTTTTTATTCTTTTATTCACGTAGGAAATTCAAAGATGTTATGAAAGTAATATTTTTTATCTCGGCTAGATTAAGGTAAAATATTTGACATTAAAACTTATAAACTTTGTAGACAATAGAGATATAATAATATTATATTTACTCAGTCAATAAAAATGTTTCATTAAGCCCGCCTTCTCCTGCTAGCGTAATTTGCAGCCTTCCCAGAGATCTTAAAGGCAAATGACCACCATCACTATCGACTCGAACGTGATATTGATGAGCTGTAAAATTGTTCAACAATTTATTAATAAATAATTTTTTATATAAGTACTCCAGTATAAATTATCATATAAATTATGATATGATTATATTAATTTTATACCGCAGAAAGGTTCCTCCTCTCGTGTCAGCAAATATAGTTGTCCACGTCCAGTGGATTTGTCGGCGTAGTATCCCATATTTCCACACCTTGCGTTGTCAGATTCGGGACTATTATCACATGGGAAGCATCGACCCTGTGACAAAATAAAATTATATTTGAAAATGTATTATTACTATATTTATGATCAAGTTTATGACATTTGCTTGTTAAGCGCAAAATTATCATGCGTTTGTGAAAGTAGAAAACAATGTTTTCTAGAATAGATGCCGATCTCCCATCGTCCAATCTACTATTAACATAATGATATATTTTTTGACAGATTTGACACTTCTTGTGACTCAAAGATATCAGCCGTTTTTATTTTTTCGGGCAAACAAACTGAAAAGCAATAAAATTCAGAAAATATGAAATGAGCACACACGCTTTATCTAGCACGATATATTAAAATATTTTCGTTATTGTACACTAATATGCACTATATGTTTGTATGGTACAAATTAGTGCATTTATCATCAAATATACGTAATATGGAAAAATGCAATATTTATAAATATTTCATTCAAGTAAATGTTTGTAAAGTCAGCACATGAATGTAAAATTATAAAAATATTTGTTCAAACTATCCATTCTAAAAAGTAGCTCATAAAACTAATGCGATGCGATATTTCGTATTTTGACTTGTCACTCATAATTTTATCATCAAGAGTATGTATTAGGTTGTGTTAGAATGCCAAAAACTAAATAGCTGATTTTTTTATGAAATGACACGTCTCGTCTCCAAAAAGGTCTACAAAATTATTGAATTGACTCTGAGTCTTCGTACATAGCTAAAATTAGGTAAATTTACTTATATCGAAAGAATTTAAAAGCAGCATTCCGCTTTTTAAATTAAATTAAAAATAGCGTGTTCTCAGATATTCAAACATCATAAAAAACAGAAATATTTGAATCGTAATAGTTACCTGCAAAAAGTCTTCGTATGAGCTACATGGAAAAGCAGGAAACAGGCATCTTGGTGCAACGGAATCCGTGAAAAATTTATAAGCTCGTCTGTGGTTGCACAATGATCTTCCTTCTGCAGCAGCTGGTGCTTAAAAACAAAGAATAATTACTATTTATCTTAGAAAGGATATTATTTATTAGTTGATTATTATTTCATAATGCTACTCATTTTCAGTGTAAACTGATTTGTCAATGAATTTGTAAAACTGGCAAAGCTTATCCCAAATGCGTATAGACGAATTAGTTTGAAAAAATATTAAAAAAACAATGGATTGAGTAACTTCAGAACATTCTGTCCAATCACTTCTATGTACCAATCGTATTTATACTAATTAATATATTTGTACTAAATATCTATTATCTACTTTCATTCATCAATCGTTCTAAAACAATATATGTTTACATATAAACAAGCTTACAATTTAGTAATAATACATTTGTGATACTTATATTTTTCCATTAGTTGTGACTTATGAAGGACTTTTATTTTGTTTTATTAAGTCAGACTTTGATGTATAATTAGACGGAGAAAGTTTACGTATCATCATATTCGTTATTCAGGCGTTGTCACATATGAAAGTGAAATCGGTATAAGTATGAATTTGATATCTACTTGCATATTAAAACAAAACAAATTTTGTTTAATTAAAATTCTGTTTTTTCTACTATACGAACACATAAACACACACATACACACAAATATATAGCGTTTAGAACAAGAGCAGAAAATTTAATTTAATTTAGTTTACAAGAGATAAATTAAATAAATAATTAAATCAACTCTGCTGATGAATATTTCTGATAAAACACCAGATCAGTGATACATACAGTGTTATCTCTGTAAAAAATGCACCCATAAAATTAATTTTTTGCATTGATTGAATAATGTAGCGATTATTCCGTAGAATCCCTTTAGGATTAAGAATAAGACATTTATTTATATCATTTGAATTAATTAATTATTATTTAATTTATATATATATATATATATATATATAATTAATAGTACATGTCTTTACTACTAAATATTGAATAATTAAATTTCTATACCGGCATAATATAAACAGTACAATTCTCATTGTTAGTTATTCTAAAATTAAATTATAAACAACTTTCGACATATTTTTGAGCTTTCCAATATGCTACGTAACTGTATTTGCTTTTCCCGGAATAATTTTTAGAAATCTATCAATGTTTACTTATGAATAAGTAAAGTCATATTATTTTTGTACTTTATAAATACTTACACCATATAATGTCCGTTACTGCACCAATAAATAGATTTGAACATCCGTGTTGCACACGACCACCATTCGGGTAGAAATCGACGTGGCCCATAGGCTGCCAGGACCCTAAATATGGAAAAAAACATAATTAAATTTACTGTTACTATAAAATAGTCTTTAACAGAAATCATTTTTTAACAGTTTCTACTTTATCACGTTTCGTCAATGTTAGGTAGGCCATATTTACAACTAATAATAATGTCAACTCAATAATGTCAAACTCTAACATTATTTTCATATTAAATACTTTCTATTATTGTTATTTTTGTTAACAACATACAGAGCTAGGTGTTTTATGGACTGTTTTTGCAATTGTACTTCCTAATCTGGTATATATCTCGAGAGGGTCACCTAGTGGTCAAGCATCCTGCTTTTTTTACATAGACTATATATACATATATATATATATTTCAATTTTTACTTGAAATTATATTTGAGATCTATAACTTTAATAGAAATTTGATATCATGCTGCTTGATATCGAGATCAAGGGTTGGGATCAAACCCGGGATGAATTTGAGGTTTTTGAATATTTTAGCATATCTCGTGTGTTTTGTATCTCCTAGCATATCTAGTGTGTTTTGTATGTCCGCATTTTTTCGTTCACGTTTTCGGATCAACCGATTTGAATGGTTTAAAAAACATTCGATTTCTATTGATAGGGAGATGTGATTAGTTTTTGGAAAAGGCAGGTTCAGCAGTTACGGAGATACGGAGCTAAGAGTGCAGAAATTAGAAATCGAGTTTTTGAGAGAACGGAGCATTCGATTTGAATGATCTAAAAAACATTCAATTCGTAATGATTGGGATAAGTGATGATTAGTTTTTAGTAAAGGCAGGTTCAACTGTTTTGGAGATACCGAGTCAATTGTGCAAAAAATAGCAGTTTTCGAGAGAACTAAGCATCCGATTTGAATGATTCAAAAAACTTTCTGCTTGTTTTACCAAAATAATTGCTTTTGAAGAAAAATATTTTAGATTTTTTTCATTTTTTTAAATAATGCAGTTTTTAATTTTAATTCTGGCTAAAGTTCTAAAGCTCACTTATATACTTTAAATAAATAATTTTAACTTTGTAATTCAGTTTATATAATTCTTATAAATATTGGACAAGGTTATAATATTTATAATAATCTATTCAAAATATTTAATATTCCTCGAACACTTCGTTACGGTACTTCGTCACTTCGTTACAGCAATTTACCTTAAAGCACGATGCCATACACAACTAGTTCTTATTGTTTTTGAACAGCAGTCAGAACTTACGAGTCCTTTAAGCGGTTGGGCTAATTTCACTTAATTCTACGTCGGTTTTACAGATAGCTACCCAAACAGTTGCCAAATGTGTTTTCTCTGTGTGATAAATTTTATTATTACAATTTCTGTAATAGGAGAATATTTTACTGATGCAGAAATGCCGGATGAGGGTTATTTTCACTTAGAAACATATTGCTATCTATATTTCCAAGTGAAAACCGATGTCTCCTGATTGGCATCAGGCTTCTCGAAGCAATATAAACATGAGTAATCGTATAGTTAAAGCACCTATAAAAACAGCGCACGTATTTCATCTTATTTAAAAGGTTAATGTTATTAATATATTGCTCTGCGTATTTGCTTTCATTTGTAAACAGATGTTTTAATCTTCCCTCATGTATCAGATCTTTTCCAATTAGTGCGTAAAATGCATTCCACTTGAATTGCTTCACTCATCGGAGCAAGTAACACCGCCGATGAAGCGCATTTAATCACAGTTACATCTATTAAGGCCGTTGCCTTATTATTAAGAGCGTGGTAAAAGTTCAAACAAAAGAGACTATATGCATTGAATTCTAAAAATGTCGAAATAATATTTTTCTGTGTTAATTACATCCATAAAATTATGCTATGAACACATTTGATAATTAATTAGTGAAATAATGTTAATTCTCTTCAGAATTATTTAGAAATAATGTTGGTTAAACAATATGAATATAGTTATAAGATGATTTTATCTAAATTATAAAGTGTGGAATCCTAAATTAGAGCAAACAAAGAATATATGATAAACAAGAAGTAAATTCTCATGTACTTAATATATTTAAATTACATTACGAATTATTACAAGTTGTGGTCCCCAAAGGGGCATGAATTCTATTAGAAGAAGTTTTGCTATTTAGTTTACAATTGCTGGAAATTTACAACTAAAGTGGCCATCAATATATTACACATTATACTATTAGTTTGCCAAAAAACTTTGATTACAATTCGGCCATAGCGACTATTTTCCTTAGAGGTCCCAAGAGCATCGTTTTGAATTTGTCCATCGTCATTAGCCCCATGCGAAGTTAAGACTTAATGTGGCCTCCGCATCGTAAGCGGCGGATTCCGGCTCGTAAATAAATTTTATTTAGTAGGCTTTAGACTTCTCCATTTAGTTTATTAAGTCAGCTACACATAATGTACATTTTGCCAGAAATTGTTAAGTTTTTATATTATTAACTTCCCGAAGAAGAAGTTATGTTTTCATCAAAAAATCCAATTCGCTAATTTTATGTTTTCTCAACGTTTCAAGCCATTCTGAATGGAAACAGACCAAATTTATATGTATGTGTGAAAACGGCTGGGCCGATTTCAAAAATTTAAAAGCCATTCGATGTATTTCGATGAGGACTATCGTTTGTTAGTTTTGCGCTACGATCGGCCGAGCTGTTTCTTTGCCATTTGGGAAAAAGTGTTAAACGTTTCGTCCACATTTAAGCTCATACTACCGAATCGATTTTGAAAAATCAAAAACTTTTTTTGACGATGGCCTCACAGAACTTACAGAAATATTACGGCCTTACACAACAAGTAGTTTAATTTTAAAAATTCATCAAAGTTTGAGAAAATGAGTAGTTTTTTTGACGTTTGTTCAAATTAAAATTAGACGATTTACCTGGTATAACAATAGAGTACTTGGTCTTAATGAACATACTAAACCATCAAAGTGCTACGGATACTGGTTCAAATATAAAAATTGTTGATTTTTGAAAATTTGCTCTTAGAAAATATTCCGAGTTAAAGTGTTCGTTCGTTTTCATACTTTAATCACTCATAAATTTTTTATTGATTAAGTCGATTATTTACACATATTGGGAAGTTCATGTAACTTGCTTCAAGGCAAAATACCAATACCAACTAGTTTCACTTATTTTTTTGGAACCGCGAATCCACGAACCTAGTAAACTATAATAGTGAATATCTATCTTAATGTTTTTTCTGAATATAGAGATAATAATATTGTGCATAGAACTCAGTAAAAAGTAAAGATTCAATTTTAGCTGGACTGTTTAGTTTTGTAATGTATCTAGTAAATTCTAAAAAGATAAAAATAAGAGCTAAATAAAAAAGCAACATAGATATTTAGTACCATTTTAGTGCTTATAGTTCTATAAACATATTAGAATATACGAGTAGAAGTTTTGTATATGAATTATGAAAATGGTATTTTTTCAAGATGAACAATTTTATAATAGAATATATCTTATAACTTTCAGTGAACTTTCAGTTGACTGATCTACATTTTTTAATCAGCTTTTATTCATAATTCAGTGTAATGATCATTGTACATTATTTACTTTATTCTTGAAATATCAACCACGAACTGCATTCCTGATTATTTTAATTATTTCATTGTGAAACTGGATATCTTTCTTACATCTCGTACTTCTTTCCTAGTTTGCAGGTTTTTAAATTTTCCAAAAAAATCTTACCGCGTTTGTTTTATGTCACTTTTAATGAGTTTTTGGATTACTAAATAGTTTCAATAACACAATAACACCATTTTGCATTTTGCACGTTTGTTTAGAAATATTTGAAATATCCACTGGTTTAATTATAACATGTCCTAGCTCAAATGAAGCGGCAATAAAAAATCTGAAGAATTTTCCGTATTCGTTTCTAGACAATAAATCTTGATAGTGTATTAATTTCTTATGTAGAGCATCTCACGATATCCGAACGTTTCTCACTGCCATATAAAGAAGCACAGTTTTTTAATATCGACACTAGAGATGTCCGATCTACGTAAAATAGATGATTCGATTTACTCCGAATAAAAAATTCTGAATAATTAGCAGTTTTGAGACCAAAGATCAATTGTTTATATTCTTTCGTGATCACTTAGAAGGCGATAATTTGCTAAGTATTATAATTACGCTAATGGAAATTATGCAAATTGGTAATAAACGTAATTATGGAAATACATGATAATGATAATTAAATATAAGCGCTATTAATTATTGGCATAAATATGTTGAAAATTAGTTCAAGCCAAATACATTCAATATCATAAATGCACCTATATCGTATTTCTTGAGATTACCAATTTAACTCTCCATGAGCCGAATTTTTGTTTTACATAAATAAATATAGGACAAAAAAATCAGTAATTATAAGTCTTTATATACAAATAAAAAACAAAAAATTCTATTTAAACATTTTTTTTGTTATGTGACTTTCAAGTCCTATAATGTTCTTACTTCTTTGTATGAATGTTTGTTGTTTTTTCAGGTTGAAAAGCTTAGCAAAATTTATAAACAATAATATTGTTTATCTTTACAACATTATATAATTAGGATTTATGCGTCATCTTACATTAAAAAATCATTAAAAGATATTGAAAAAATTCGAATCTGCCCTGAAAGTTAAGCGGGCCCATAGAGGGCTAATTGAAGTTACCAGAAACAACTAGCAATTTGCATTTACAAATTATATTATATATGCAGCTCTGGTATACTTTTTATCTACACGAATGTAATAATATGGTTTTTTTGTAAAACATCTTTAAAAAAATGTTCACCTCTCATCTCACATGTTGGCAATGTTGCAGGTTATATTCCACGATCTTGCTTAACTTGTTTTTACGGAAACTTTTCATTAACATTGATCTGTTTTCATTCGATTATCGATGAAATATGGACAGTCCTAATCAACAACTATCTAGTTTAATGTAAACATAAATAACATGCATGCTTTTTTACATCATGCGTTCATTGATTCAGTTGATTTAGTGTGCCAGACAGTAGGTCGAGCAGCGGTATCCGAGACCGAAGTAAAGTAGATGATAAAAAGTAAAAGTCATTTAACAAATGGACGAGTTAATCGCATTTTTACGCCTATATGGTAACCGTAATAACTTGTATTATCTGCAAGTATGTAACCGAAGTTTTTGCTGATTTTTGAGATGCTAGAAATGGTATTTTGATAATGTATTTTTTTACACTAATGGGACACTTATCAGAACTTAATGGTTACATGAACTCTTGTGATGATTCTATTAACTAACTACATTGATTTTTATAGACGGCATTCCAAACAGTTGACAATTCTATGTCAATATATAGTCTAAGAGCCAGTGAACTATTTGACTAACCTGTTTTCTCAGAGCTAGAATTTTTTTAAATGATAATTTTATTATCGACCCATTAAGAAAGTACCATTCTGGCAGTCATTCCGCGATTGCGTCATAATCTCTTCAATTCGTGAAAATGACAAAAAAAAAATTCATAACTTGCTCCAACAAAGCTCAAATTTTAAGGGTGTATTTTTTTAACTGTTCAGAAAGCATATGTAGAAAGCCAGCCCATTCTGACGGTTACAAGGGTCTGCCAGTCGAGTACATAATAATCACGACGCGCAATGGTGTGGGCGCATTGCCATACATAATCGACTAATACCCTTGTATTTAAATAATTTATACGCCATTTTGAAGGTCTTTTTGAAAACATCCGATACTACTAAACTTCAAATTTGTATCTCCCCTTTTGACCGAGATATCATTGAAAATATGCCAAAGTGGCCCCTAATGTCACTAGGCCTTCCAATATTGTACTGAAATCGGAATGCCGGCATTCGTTATAATAAAATAATAAAAATATGAATGATTTATAGGAAATTATACAACATAAAGAATTATATTTCGTCGATTGTATATTATGTTTAAAATTAGATATGAACTAGATGAGACGACGATGCACGTGGATGCATAATAATTTTTATAAACGAGGCTTATTCATTGGGTATCAGACATAAAATATAAATCACTTCATATTGCCGACACCGCCGATGTTAGATTTGGCTCGGTTTGTGTAAGTTTCTGTAAGTGCAATTTTTAGCAAAATACCGGCAATACCAAAAAACTCTTGGTTTTACCAGTAATACTAAAATACTTTTGTATTTAATATCGAAAAAAATGTATGTAATTCCGGTATTCGGTGTCAAAATCCCGGTATTGTAAGCCCTAGATATCACTACTGATTGACATCATGTGATTCAAATCCCATAGCTCTAACCACTTACACACTAGCGCCAACGGAATAAGTATTGATAAATCATAGAGAAGAAATATTTTATTTTGAGCTATTTTTAAAATAGTGCTATATTTATCTTGTTTAGTAAAATAAAATTAATACTAAATAGGATATGGACGGATGTTAATGCATATTTTAACTTATTATTAAGGGATTATTTAACTCTTGAAAAACTCTTGATGCCAACTTGAATTTGAATGACAGTTGGCATTAAAGACAGTCACGCATTTGCTTGATTGTTCAACAAAATACATGAAAATAATCAAAATCTTCCGTTTTGTACATTATCAAGAACATTTTTTAAAGCAGTCTTTAAAGTAAATACTATAAAAACAACCTGCAAGTATACCCCTCTTCGCTTCCAAATAACCTACACTCATACAATTTTTAGGTGTTTCAGTATATACTTATTATTATGATTTTTCATCACTGTCTATATAGTTTAGATTCGTCAGAGAAAAAGGATGATGTAGTACTTGTAGAAAAAAAAAAGGTTATTTTGCTGGCTTATCAGAAGCATCTATTAAATTCAAAGGACGTTGCCTTCGTGTATTTAATTAAATCTATTGCCACTCCGATTGTTGATCTCAGGAAACCATGACTTAATACATTTTACTGTGCGTCGCAAAGTGATTTCTTTTAATTAAATGGCTTGTTGACAATGATAAAGACAACAAATTAAATGTGATTAGGAATTAACTCAATTAATGCGAGTTGTTTACGTCTTGACAGCCTTTATAAATAATCCGACAGATCGAAATAAAAATCAGAAACTCACCAAGCCCGCCAAGAATGAGTGTCTCGCCGTTCGAATGTATGACGTCCACAAACTTGGCGTCCGTCTGGTCAAGTCTCGCACTAGGATGCTGCGACTCGAACAGCGGACCAGCTGGGTCTAGGCCTGTGATTCGGCTGAGACCAGGCAGCTGGGCCCCTGCGAAACCTGCAACATGGGCCCCCAGACTGAAACCTATCATGTGGACCGAAGACATGCTCAGGCCTTGATGCTTTTCCAGTCCTAGAATAGATAATAGGGATATACAAGTTACTATATGGCCAAATAATCTATTTTACTGATATTAGTTTAGTAGAAAATTCCTAAGAAAATAGGGCTTAATGGAACTTCATTGTAATAACTTTTAAATTTATCTTTGTCTTTTTATATGCCTAACCCTTCGTGTATTTATTAACTTTCCGTAAGGTAAGTTATTGTAATCGTGCAAAAATCGAGTTTGAAATTTTTTGCATATATTCACGTTTTGAAGGTTTCTGAACATTTTGGCATACATTTTGGTACAATTCGGTCCAGCCGTTTTGGAGTTACGGAGCAAAGAGTGCAGAATATAGAAATCGAGTTTTTGAGAGAACGGAGCATGCAAATTGAATGATCCCTAAAACATTCAATTCGTAATGATGTGGAGAAGTGGTGCTTAGTTTTTGGCAAAGACTGGTCTAACCGGAGATACGGAGCTGAATGTGCAAAAAACGGCAGTCTTTGAGAGAAATAAGCATTCGATTTGAGTGATACAAAAAACTTTCTGCTTGTATTGGCGATACTTTTGTTTTGGGAAAAGAAAAAAAACTCTCTTTTGTTTTAATTTCCAAAAAAGATTTTTTTTGAATATCGAAAATAATTCGGATTTTCAAAATTTTAATTCGGTACGGGAGCAATTTGCCACAAGGCACAATCCATACATCACTAGTTATAAAATTATCAAAATATTCACGTGGAGAATTAAAGCTTATATTCAGATTATTATTATTTTATAATTAATATTCATAATTTTTCGAATAAATACAAAAACTATAATAGGAGCACAATTGCCGTCTTTGAAAAGTTTTCATCATACTGTTGTAATTACAATTTTGAAGTAGAAGTTTACAACTGTGCAACTGTAACTATATAATATAACTAATCATATCTGAAGCAAACACTGAAGTTGCACATTGTTTCATGTTGTTTGTAAAATACTTCAAAACAACGAAACTACACGGCTTATATTATAATGTAAATTTCATATTCCTCAATGTACTTGTATTGGTAATGATGTAGTATATAAATACACAAAAATCTGGTGCTAGTTAACATAAAAATTTTACTATGATATTAATGCATTCAAGTTGTAAATGATTAGATTATGTGAATCAAATCTTACATCGAAGAATACTTTAAACTTTTTGTTGCCACAGGCATACTGGAAAATTACTGAAACATTATTAGTATAAAATTTGGCATTTTCAGCCATGATGTATCCGAGGATATTGGTGCCACATATACAATATTTTCTTTAGAAAGACTTTAGAATGTAAGAAAACTTGTGTAATTAGAACCGTTAGATGACATTTCACTGAGGTCATAGTTGATGTATCTGCTCATTAAAGAAGACAGGTGGTTTCGACCATGATGGAATCGTGGCTTTGCGGCAGAATTAACAGCAATCTGGTAAAAGTTGAATTACCAGTGCCTAATAATTTATATTCCTATATTTTTGTATATATATATATATATATATATATATATGTATGTATTTATATGTATATATATAGTAATAGATTAACCTGGATTTTTAGTAAATTCATATATGTTTCTTTTTTGAACAATTTATCCAATAAATGAAAAACAATTACTTTTTCTTGTAGACTTTTAATTACGACATTTCGGACCTAGATACGTTTCATCATCAGGTTTGAAACATTTTTTTTATAGAACAATATCAACACGTTGAGCCGGCGCCGAATTTGCTGACCTCACAGTTCAGTTAAATTTTTCAAATTTATTCAAACTCCTTGTGGATCTTCTCTAAAAGATAATAAATCGAAGCATGCATGAAACAAATTGGTGCATTTTTATTAAGGGGATATTCTAGCATAGAGACATGAATTTTAAGTCATTTTTGAATCTAAAAAAATGCAATCCACATTTTTACTATTTTTTTTTATAATACATTTATCAATGTTTCAAGAGTAAAAAAAGATAAAAATTTAAATAGTTAGCGGTTGTTGAAGTTTGGCCTCTCAAAAAATTGTAGTTGAAAAAATTCACAAAATGGCGCGAATGTTTGAAAAAAGCCCGATTTTTTACCACTTTTTTTTTAATTTCTCTAATTTCTAAAATTAGTAAGTATTGAAATTAGGGCATGAGTCTAGTTTATACTAGAGATGAGTCTGTAAAGTAGATTCTCCTGAAAATTTCAAGTAAATCGGTCCAGTAGAACTCGAGAAATTGTGGACAACGTATTGACAAGGTCGGTTTTGAGAAAAACGCGTTTAAAGTTTTGCAAAAGGAAGGTAACAGAAGAGGACTATCATGGTCAAACAGCTGTAGAACTACTATCAAAAAATAACTTACATTTTTAAAAATCGTCCCGTATATATATTCTTGAATAGTCAAATTTTGAGAATATGAACGAAATGAAAAAAATATTTTTTTTGCTAGTTATTGCTTTGCTATGCTAGTATATTCCTTTAAACAACTTACAGCTATTAATGACATATTTATATAATATATTAAAATCACGCTGAGAAAAAGCTCTCTATATATTTAATAGGTCACACAACATATTTTATAGCTTTCAGATACACTAGTGTTGCGGGTGGGAATAAGTTTTAAAGTTATATGTTTTTATCATAAAACACTTTATCACTGTCAATGTCAAGTGATATACCAACGATTTTATATATATATATATATATATATATATATATATATATATTAACGATAATGTTCCTGATTGGTGTTGGCAAAGACATTCTCTTCATAGTGTGAATCCGCATATAAAATTAAGCTAAACCGTAAGTGACGGATATATTTACATATTATTTACAATCGCAGCGATCAATAATCCCAATAGATCTCGCGTAATATGTATCGAAAACGGTTTATTTATATCGATCGAGCAACTTGTTCCTAACCAGGCCATGACACACGAATCGCAACTAAACGAAAGAGAAACATTCGTTTTCTGTGTTAATGATATTCGTCTGTGACAAATGTGACGAATCAGTTAAGTAACAAATGAAGTGTTTAAAAAATAATAAGCGTTCATTGTATTGTGTTCTAAAAGTTTCTTTTAGACATAGGAGCGGCTTTCTTGCGAAAAGAATTTGCGGTTCTTGTATTTATGAAGTTGAAGTAAAGAGACGGTGGTTTTCTATTAGCTTTGTCTTGTCTGAAGAAAATCTTGTGTAAAGAACAGCCGAATTGGTTCAGTAACAAATATCTTTATTCTAAATCTTTGCTTGTCAAAATGAAATGTTGTGCCTATTGTGTAGAGACTGATAAAAATATAGCTCATTATTTTCTGACGAAATAAGATAAAGATATTGAAATTAAAACAATTGATATTTATAAACTTAGCCTGGTTGCTTTGACATACCTTATTTTGAAAATGATAATAATTTAATATTATCTTTTCTCATCTCCGAACACCAATCAAAACTGAACAGTTCTTTGTGCAGTTCTGATCAACATTATCCTCAACAAAGTCGATTTTTAGAAGACCACGCAACATATATGTCATTTATATTTGATATACATATTTTTATTTATTACTAGATGAACCGACAGACGTTGTCCTGTACTTATGTTTACAATTCGAAAGTTCCAATTTTTTTTAATAACCTATACTGATATTTACCAATTAGTTAAAAATTATTATGTTTTTTTACACTACAGTCTATACCGAAATGTATACTCGTATATATCCACCCATGGATCTTAAATGTACAGCTGATTTTAATAAAATAATGAGTATTTGCTTTTTTGAAAAACATTATAAAACATTTTGTTTTATAATTAGTTCTTTTATCAATATCCGAAATTACACTACTGAGAGGGATGTCATCCCCCCGGGAAATGGCAAAGGAATCTAAATTATTTTCACTTTTGAACTTGAGAGTAAGATAAACCTAATTTCAAAATTTCATACAAATTGGAGCACAGTAAAAAAATTCAGACCCAAAACGCTCCATTGACTTGAGTAAATATTCCGTATCCGATGGTAAAAATATGAAAACTGTAACGTGGGGTTTTCCCGGCAATTATTCGATTTTTTCTCGCCGTAAGAACCCTCTTTGGACTTCAATGAACATTTTAAAAAAAGAATTGACCGAATTGGTGCAGGCGTTGTTGAGTTATGCGCTTACCAACACATTTTGCGATTCATTTTTATAATATAGATTAATATTTTGCTAATACTGATGATATATTTTTTATTTGATGCAGTAACGAATTATTACGGCTATATAATGTATATTTTCGAATAAATATGTTTGATTAAGGCTGGCCGAAGTGGGTGGTAAGTTATTGTTATCGTCCAAAAATCGAAATTGAAAATTTTTACATTTCTCGACGTTTTGAAGGTTCCTGAATGGATGTGTGTGTGTGTATGTATGGATACAATTTTTCGGTCACGTTTTCGGGCGCACGGATCAACCGATTTAAATGGTTCAAAAAACATTCGATTCCTATTGATAGGGAGATGTGCTGATTAGTTTTTGGCAAAGGCAGGTCCAGCAGTTACGGAGATTCTAAGAACTTTCTGCTCGTCTTAACAAAATAATTGATTTTGGAAAAAAAAATGTTTCAAATTTTTTTTTCAATTTTTTTTTCAAAAAATTTTTTTTTGTATATCGACAATAATTAAGATTTTATTTTTAATTCTGACTATAGTTCTAATATACTTTACACAAATAATTTCAACTTTGCAATGTTACAATATTTATAATAATCTTTTTGAAACATTCAGTATTCCTCAAACATTGCGTTACGGTACGGAAGTTCCAGCAATTTGCCTTAAGGCACGATGCCATACACTCCACTATTTAAGTAGGAACTATAACACCCATATTTACTGCTAAAAGAAAAAATGCAACCTATTACAAAAACTATTATGTCCACATAGTACGGACATCGTGTGATTACAATTTTTAAGAAATCAGTTCACAAATAAAAATTTCCGTCTTTCTTGGGACATTAGTACATGCACCTTGTACCCAAAGGGTACAAGTCATACATTGTAACCAACATTCGCCAGGAAAGAACAGAAAAAGAAAGTTTTGCAACAAATGCATAGCTCTTCTTTTTACCGGTTTTTAGCAATTAATTCCTGCAAACTTGCAGCAGAAGTTAGTCATCTTTGACAGGTTTTCATTTTTTTTTTCTTGGCTTCGTAATACTTGCGAAATAGTACTGTGTCATTTTGTCCGTAATTGAACAAAAATTAATAATTAATCAACATTCCTCTAAACACCGGATTATTTCAATATTATTAATCGGAATCACTAGTCCTGGCATAAGTTAATTGATTTTATTTGAAATAATGCAGGTCTCAAAAAACATGACAAAACAACCCTCAAAATAAACTCTATAAGGGCGCGAAACACGTTTGAACTGATTACTACGGCATGACTAAGACAATGACGCTCAACATCTGACATGATTGTTATTATGGTATACTACACACTATACCGATAACTGAAATAGTATACCTTTACCATTCAATTTAATCTCCCATTTGACAAAATCGTTCAATATATTTTCGTCATAATTTTTTGGGATTGATAGCCCTAAACTCAGATCATTTCAAAAGATACTATAAATTTTCCTACTGTGCGATTATGCGCCAAGTGGGCCGATTGCCAAGATGTTTCGTACGCGATAATTATGATTGCACACATGTATTCTATAATTTAACCATGAATTTATGATTCTTATTATCATTTGAACATTTCATATCGCCAATTATTAGCATACATATGAAATGACGAAGGCGAACGTTTTGCCAAATTTGAAACAAATGCCAAATTTACACGTGTAATTAAATTTAATAACAGCAGTTCTGAATTTCATTTGAACATTTATGTTGAGAGCAGTAAAAAGTTTTTTATGCGTTTTTGTTGTATGTTTGAGCAAATAATTTCTAAATTTGAATGTTGTGTCAATATTAGAGAATGTTATTAATATATACTTATAAATACAAAAGAGAAAGAAAAAGAAAAATCAATGCAGAAAACAAAAGATTCCACTAAGATTTCTTGTTAACTTCCCGTAGGGTAAGTTATAGTAATCGTCCAAAATCGAAATCAAAAATTTTTACATTTCTCGACGTTTTGAAGGTTTCTGAACATTTTGGCATACAAATGTTTCAAATTTTTTTTTCAATTTTTTTTTCAAAAAATTTTTTTTTGTATATCGACAATAATTAAGATTTTATTTTTAATTCTGACTATAGTTCTAATATACTTTACACAAATAATTTCAACTTTGCAATGTTACAATATTTATAATAATCTTTTTGAAAACATTCAGTATTCCTCAAACATTGCGTTACGGTACGGGAAGTTCCAGCAATTTGCCTTAAGGCACGATGCCATACACTCCACTAGTTTAAGTAGGAACTATAACACCATATTTACTGCTAAAAGAAAAAATGCAACCTATTACAAAAACTATTATGTCCACATAGTACGGACATCGTGTGATTACAATTTTTAAGAAATCAGTTCACAAATAAAAATTTCCGTCTTTCTTGGGACATTAGTACATGCACCTTGTACCCAAAGGGTACAAGTCATACATTGTAACCAACATTCGCCAGGAAAGAACAGAAAAAGAAAGTTTTGCAACAAATGCATAGCTCTTCTTTTTACCGGTTTTTAGCAATTAATTCCTGCAAACTTGCAGCAGAAGTTAGTCATCTTTGACAGGTTTTCATTTTTTTTTTCTTGGCTTCGTAATACTTGCGAAATAGTACTGTGTCATTTTGTCCGTAATTGAACAAAAATTAATAATTAATCAACATTCCTCTAAACACCGGATTATTTCAATATTATTAATCGGAATCACTAGTCCTGGCATAAGTTAATTGATTTTATTTGAAATAATGCAGGTCTCAAAAAACATGACAAAACAACCCTCAAAATAAACTCTATAAGGGCGCGAAACACGTTTGAACTGATTACTACGGCATGACTAAGACAATGACGCTCAACATCTGACATGATTGTTATTATGGTATACTACACACTATACCGATAACTGAAATAGTATACCTTTACCATTCAATTTAATCTCCCATTTGACAAAATCGTTCAATATATTTTCGTCATAATTTTTTGGGATTGATAGCCCTAAACTCAGATCATTTCAAAAGATACTATAAATTTTCCTACTGTGCGATTATGCGCCAAGTGGGCCGATTGCCAAGATGTTTCGTACGCGATAATTATGATTGCACACATGTATTCTATAATTTAACCATGAATTTATGATTCTTATTATCATTTGAACATTTCATATCGCCAATTATTAGCATACATATGAAAATGACGAAGGCGAACGTTTTGCCAAATTTGAAACAAATGCCAAATTTAAACACGTGTAATTAAATTTAATAACAGCAGTTCTGAATTTCATTTGAACATTTATGTTGAGAGCAGTAAAAAGTTTTTATGCGTTTTTGTTGTATGTTTGAGCAAATAATTTCTAAATTTGAATGTTGTGTCAATATTAGAGAATGTTATTAATATATTACTTATAAAATACAAAAGAGAAAGAAAAAGAAAAATCAATGCAAGAAAACAAAAGATTCCACTAAGATTTCTTGTTTAAAAACTTTGTTTTGTTATATATTGTTATATTACATATATAAACTTTGTTTAAATGATTATGTTGTATTATGTAATACATAATATATATTATGCATCACATATTTTTGATAATAAAAGTCGTTATAACCATGTCGGTTGTGACACTCGCCCTTTTCTTGAATGAATTGATTTTATGTCTTTAAGGACAGCATTTTAATATTTATTTTCTCATTGTCAGATAACTGGTAAATAATAAAATTATTGGTGATAAAAAACCGTATCCGTACAACCGTACAATCGTACCCCACTATAAAATTAATAGTAGGAAAAAATTGCTTACAATCAGATCTACTATTTAAAATAGAACTTATCCTATTTATGAATAATTGGACTTCCCTATTACCGGCATTTGTTTTATTTATTTGAATGCATATTAAATCAAATGTTTATTTAATATTCTCACTTGTCAAATTTTAATTTAAATTAATCTATATTGATTTTAAATGTTTTATCATATCGATTGAGACTTTGGAAGTGGATTCATTGAAATCTATGTAACGAACAATGAAATTTCAAAAATAAATTTTACGCTTCGTTGCACCACTGATTTGTTAACTCTGATCTAAATAAACAAAACAAAAATACATAAATTTTATCGTACCTTGTAATAATTTTGCAAGTTGAGCTCCCACAAGTCTGGCGTTAGCTGCCGCTTGCACATAGTTAGGCAAGGTGGCTCCGTTTTCCCAATCGACACATATGACATTGCATTCTTCCTAAAATTAAAATAAAAAAAATGTAACATACTTATGTAATATGTACATAAACTTATTTACGTTTTTTTCGTTATTTAATCAAATACTAAATGCAACGTGAATAATCATTTTTAAAGACTTGTTTTAAATTAAGGGATAAAGAAATTAAGGGACTATGGGATCTGAATCAGAGGGCTGTAAAGACTTCGATTTAAGTAAAAATAGCCTTAATTCGGCATTCCATATATAAAAAGTTCATCACTATCACAGAAATTGTAATATAATAATAACATTTATCACAGAGATGGGACATTTGTTAGGGTTGTCTTTTCTAAAAAAATAACACAGCTATTTGTTTAAATCTTCACAACAACTTATAAGTTGTGATCACAGTTCAATAATAAAAAAATAGTAAAGTTTGCTTCTAAATTTTATAATTTCACAAGTATTTTTTTGCAGTTTTACCATAACGAAAACATCATTATTGAATTAGTAATGAGTAAGAGTTTTATATTATGTTTAAATATATATAGTTCTGTAAAATATGCATTACTTCGACAAAACCATGACAAGACTTTATTCAGCAAAACGTAAACTTTGATGTACAAAATGTTGTTCTCCAAACGTTTATAGTTAGTAAATAATGATAATCAATTAATAGGGTTTTTAATTAAACACTCAGTAATACATTGTATTCATGCTTCTAATTTACATTGTTACAAAGTTTCGTATGAAAATATGTTTCATGTAAGAGCTTTTGTGACGACACTTTTTAAATATGGTGCTTTTCTAGACAGTCTATTTCTATTTTATATGTTGAATTATTACAAAATCTTTAATATGTGATTATTTTCGATTTGATTCAGCAATACCAAAAAAGCTCTATTTTTTACTTTCATATATATTTTTAAGCGTAAACCTATAAATATATCATTACCACTTGATATCAGGCAGTTCGAACTGGAAATTGAACCCGAATCGTTGGATTGCAAAAGCAAAGCTCTCACCACATAAGGAAAGCTTAGTTTTTATTTGCATTTGATGAATAAAATAATGTCTAAATTTTATATTATTGTTCGATATTATCATCTGAACAATACGGTGAAATAAATTGCGATAATTATATTGATCCGGGATGTCCTATATTCAACGCGACATAATAATAGAGTTATTTATATAAAATTTACATAATATAATTAACTTATAATAAAACAGCATTTCCTGCTTTTGTGATATTATTTGTTTAAATTTGAATATTGCTTCAAAATACGTATAATGATTATATTTCTATTTGGTAATAAACAAAATAAATTAAATAATACTTGCCAACGTGTCTCTATTTTGGAAGTAAGTGGAAATCTAAACGATGTTTTATATTCGTTCATCAAAAAATAACCTAAATTGCTATATTTATCAAGCATGGGAATATATTTATATTGGGAAGTACACATTTACCAAATTGCTATAACATAGTTAATAGTGTAGATGATTATCGCAATTATTTTTAAAAAAATACTCTCATATGGAAGCATGATTTTGTTGGAGTATTTTTTGGGCTTGATCAAATTATGATTGTTGCTTATCAGAAAAACTAACCTAAATCAAAGTGCGCATCATTATATGTAGTCATTTAAATCTTGTTTTGCCAATCGGAATTTTCCAAACTATACCTGGTATAATTACCGTAATTATCATTAGCTATAACATTTACAAAAATCGATTATCTTATCTAAAATTGATTATCAATTTTGTTTTTGAACATTGCTTTTTACTGATGACACTATAATATAATATTTGCATAGGAAAATTACAATATACATAATATTTAATTTTATTTTACCCTTAGTCCTCATCTAAATCTTTAAAATCGGACAATTGATTAATTTTGATTACCATATTTGTTATCAAAGATTCTGTATCATACATTACAATTTGTGTAATATCATAAATTATAAATTATAATTTTTGTGCGTTTGTAATTACCGCCTACAATAGCATAAAGTAAATATGAACATTGTGATATGTAGTAATCCAAATAAACAAATATAAATAATTAAGGTCGACCTGAAATGATTTTTTAATGCCATTACTATTTTTCACGTCGTTATCGTATTTTACATACAGATTACACATCATTAATATATCTTTGTAATTAGATCTTTCAAATCATTAAACGCAAACAATTGATAATTTATGAATACCAAATTTTTTTAACAAAGGTAATTTCTTATCATAACAATAGACATTATGTTATATTATAATATTATAAGATTTAATCGCACTCTACCACCTAAGCGTAAGACCAATAATAAGACTCCTAATAGTATTAGCACAAATAACTATTTTATAACTATTTTCACATGAGACCTTCCTGCTAAAAAATATTATCACTATTAAAAAGGACAACCAATGGCCTTGCTTGTAATATTTTTTTCATTTTAATTTTTGCACAGCAATCAGAAAACACTTATGAATGTTCTTCCTAATCTCATCAGTTTTTAGAAGGAAACCCATAGGTTCTTGGTTTATTTTATTATTACCTAGTTGATTTTATTATTAGCTTGATTAGATTTTATATTTAGTTATCAGTCTCTGCTTATTGTTCACAAAAAAACAAATTTCAGAATAAAATTAAATAAAAAAAATATATACTAAAAAAAATATTATTAAAAAAATTATCGGTGTATATATCTTACAAATTGCTGCTGAAAATCTCATTTCTAAACAAGTATACAACATAATAAATGATTGAAATTAAGCAATAGACAAGAACAATTATTATACCATCACAAAAAATACATTATTATTTCTATTTTATAAAACCAGATCAAATCATTGTCATATCAACATATCAGATCGTCCAAATCGCTACAGTTGAACAATTGATCATTCCTGATTATCATATATTTTTTTATCAAATATCATTTCGTGTCATAACAATGGATATTATATTATAATATCTGGAGGTTGATCATTAGCTCATAACAATACGAAAAAAAAACAATTATATTTTCATATGACGACATATTAAATCTTTCGTTTGCACAACGTTTGTTCTCTGGCGCTTTTGTTCCAACCGCAACGGTAGTTGAGCATGATTTGGCCAACGGTAATTACAATGAATGAATTCTACTCACAAAACGAACAATGGTTTAATGTCTCATTGAATTTCTCTGTCGCTAGAGGGCTCAGAGATTATTAGAAGTCAGTTTCGGCTATGGCTATCTGAAGAATCAATATTAGCTATTTAGTTCAGAGCTGCTGTCTTAATTTGGATCCAATGCCAATGATTGATTCATACTGGACTTGCTGATCTCTTTGTTATTTTAATAATTGGCGTTTGAGATTTTTTCATATGTATATTTTTAACAGCAATCAGAATTCAAGAAGTCATATGGGCTTTTGTTTCGATTTCTTAAACTACATTTCAAAGATGGCAACACAAACGGTTGTCCTATCCCTATGTGATCTCAACAATTTTTGTAATACTAATGAATTTTACTATGATGCAGTAATAGCGGGAGGAATACTTTCCCTTGAAAACATGTTGCTATCTATATTTTTAAGTGAAAACCGATGTCACTATTGCTTGACATCGTGCTGTCGAAGGCGGATATAAAACCTGGAAGGTCTGATTCAAAGTCCATAGCTTTTATCAAGAGGCCACGGAAAAGACTTTATCTTATCCAAATGTACATGATTTATGTTCGGAAGCAATTCATCAACAGTTTCCGTTGTGAGTTTGTGACTGATTGTACATATGCAATTATTAGCTACTCTGATTAACCTCTTTTTCTTTCATATATTTGAAATTTGCCCTTACTCGTTAGTAAGAAGGCAGGCAGGTCCATGGTATGAGAGCACCACCAAATCATTGATTTCTTTCCCTCCCTTGTTTATTATTCCCTTTACCGTTTTAATATTATTAATTAACTAACAAACCCGGCGAACTCCGTTTCGCCACTAAAGATGAAGTTTTTTTTTATATTTGAAAAAGAAATAACAAAACAATGTATCTACCGGCACCATCTACTTAAAATATTGGTTTGTAGTACATGCTAACTATCAGAGATGGCGCTGTATGTGAAAAAGGATTTTTTCGCTTTTCTGTTGAAATTTTCCTTCAATTTTCTTTGCTATAAACCTCACGGAGCCCGAGACCTTTCCAACGAATGCAAAATCGTCGAAATCGGTTCGTGCGTGTTGGAGTTATATCGTCGGGAAGGAAAACCCGACTTATTTTTATATAATAGATGAGCATTTTTCACTTTATATTCGTTTTTATGAATTTTCCTTTACAAAATTTATAGAAAGTGGTCATTATATAGAAATAAAATGTTGAAATGTTTTACAATGTTTTTTGCGGTTAAAGATAGGATCATAAACAATAGTAGATTACAATAATTCTGTTTGTTTTTGATCTGGCTAATTATAATCCTAGAGGGCAGTTTTAAGTTGACCAGTTTTAATTTGTAATTATCAAAACCTTGGCGAGTCGAAATGGAATGATTTTCTAGTATTTTCTCATTCATTGCAAATCATTTGATTATATCACTTTGTACATATATTAGCCTCTTGGTGCCTCCAATATTTGTTTGTTTTTTTATTGATCAATAAAGACTGCATCGAAACTTGGCTAGTTTACTTTTATATAACAAAGGTCATTTCTTCGAAATAAATAGACTTTAGGTTTATGCGGTTAAATTTGGCAGAAACATAGATATTGATTGACATGACAATTTTAGATTTATGAGCATACTCGAATGAATGAATGCATAACTATTCCAATAGATATACGATTATGGCGTTTAAAAATTGGAGACCTTCAAACGTAATTTCAAATTTCTAGAACCATATTATTTATTTTTACTGCAGATCGTATACAATGGCTACAATTAATTTCATAAACATTATTTTTATGGACTTTTTATTTATATTTCATTGTGGTCAAATTAAACATTTAAAATTGTTTGTTTAGTACTTATACCTTTTGCAAGTTTCTCTTCGAGCTTTATGTCAATATACGCCGAAACAGTTAGCAATCGACTAAATTGTGACTTACTTCCTAAAATTTCATTAAGAAAGTCCACACCTGAGTGGCATGTAGTGTAAATAAAAAAGTAAGAGTAGGATTCATCTATTTATCAATTAGCAGTGAAAAGTGATAAAAGAAATGAAATCGATGGCTTTGTGTGTCTTCTCAATTGTCGTACAATTAGCTCCAATTAACGCTTCTGTCAGTAGACGGTTTCACCTTCTTCAGGAGGTCAATCTACTGGACGACAACAATTCCTTCGTTTGTGTTTGTATCGTCTATTTGCGTGCACAAGAAACGCACGATTCGTTGTTTAGCATTTTGTAAAATTACCATTAATGGAATAAAGTAGTCGTTATTGAGTGATAGATTAGAAACTATGTAAATGAGTTCGAGAAGCGGAATATAGATGCTCGCGAGTTCAAAACAAACCGTTGATGTGAAAATCAGTAAGCAAAATCAACTGTGACAAAACTACGATGCACTTTTGGATTTACACCGTATTTACAATATACAAAATAGTGGTGCATGACATTGTCTCTTCAGGCAAATTGATGAAACTTTCCGTACCGAAAATTTATTAAAAAAAAAGGTTTAATATTTTTTGAAAACCTTGAAAAAATTAGATTTTTGAAAATTTTGAAATTTTTGAAACAAATTGCCTTTTTTGAAAAATTGAATTTTTTTATATTTATAGACGAAATATCGAAACGCGTAAGCGCCGCTTAGCAGCCTAACGGATAACATAGTGAACGGAACCCATAGAAATGTAAACAAAATTTGTACTTATTATTAAAATCTTTATGAATTATCTAATAATTTGATGTGCACATATTAATGATCATTTTTGACCGCCAAATGACTTTTTGCACCTGTCTTTACAAATATTTAATCAAAATTTTTTTTTTGTGAACCAAATCGACAAACTATGGAAAATCTTTCTTAAAAATAGTTAATATTTAATTTAAAACAATTTTTCTCTCAAAGTTTTTGTTGGCAAATTTTTCCTTCTCTAGGTTTTTGTTATATCAGTTGCCTTACTTCTTTAAGACGTATACCTTTAAGTAAAACAATAGGTTTATTTATATTTATTTACTTAATAACTTTTGTCTAACCAGAATGCCTCTTTCCATTTACATCTAACATAATACGACTTAAGTACGCTTGAAAATGCCGTTAATGGGACAAAGTGGTCATTATTATGTAATGGATTAGAAACTAAAACAAGTAACACTACATTGAAAACAACGAATAAATCAATGTCTTTCTATTAGTCTTTTCAGAGTTTTAACGATTTCTGCTCTTTCAGATGTAAAACGCGCGCGTTTGGAATATTCAATGTTGTGTAAATGTTTGAGTACAATTTTTAAAAACCGTCTCACATCCGCGCCGTTCTAAACGTTCCACTTAGTTCCAGCAAATTTTTGTCTCTCTTAATTTTGCAATACACGACAAATTTGCGGACGGATTCTTGCGAATAAACATTGTAGTTACGGCTGAATAGCATTAAAATGAAATTTGATGTTTGTTTTATTTAGTCTAGACTCTGGGACCAATTATCAGATAGAATAAAAATGTTACGGCAACGCTATGTTATGATTTTATTGTCAATATAAATTGGTAGAAAAAAACTGTCAAAATGCGATCAGGCGTTAACACGTTTACACATAAATCCTAACTTTATGTATGTGTTATCACGGGTATATTAGGAAAATGCACTTCGGATAACATTGTGCGTTTTTAGGTCAGGTTTTATATGTATACCTTTTTGACTGTTTTCACTACAAATTCAATTGAAGATTATAACATAGCATTGCCATGTAGCGCTGTTACATTTCTATTTTATTGGGGAATTAGCCCATTATGTATCAATAAAATGTATGAAACCTTTTAAATTAATCTAAAAATTATTTTTAAGTTTTGTCAAAATTACTTACTCGAATATAATCATATAAAAAAATTCATTATCTCATCAATGATTTAATCATGAAAATTCAGTTGTCTTATGCTTCTCTATAATTTGATTAGTTTATTATAACATATAATGATTAATTAAATAAATTATTAATTCTAGTAGGTACTTATAATTGGTGATACGATATACACATATATTTTTTATTGGTTTCAAACAGCAATTACAATAATAATAATACTTCTCCTCTACTAACTAGATTTTTAGAAACCAATCCAATGGTTGTTCTATGTATTTGACATGTTTTCTATTATAAGGATGCTCAGTGGCTATTATTTTTCTAATAGATGATATATTTTAATTTATAGCAGCAATGCCAGATAGGGCTACTTACATTTGGAGTTACTTATGTAAGCCAACTCACTGTTGTTTGATATCATGCTGTCCAAAACCATTTTTTAAACCAACACTCACCCACATTTAAAGCATTGTGTCCAACTATTGATATTTCAGAACTTGCATTTATTAGTTTTAGCGTTTGTTGTTATGATTTACAGAAATGAAAAAAAAACATAAATTTATATTGGACGATCAGCTAATCAACCAAATCTTTAAATGGGTCCAATAAATGTACATATGATGAATGTAGAGAATATAATTAAACTTCTACTTATGTTTTGTTAGATGGAATATGATTTTTAAATTCAAGGATCTCATTTTCAGAATGATTTTTTTATTAAATTTAGTTGGAAAACGACAGTTGTAAGTTTGCATTTAGATCCTCCAACAAATATATAAAATTTAATTATTTGTATACATATATTATAATTATTTTGTCCTCTATTTAAAAATAATTGAATACGATTTTACTACTGTAATTTCGACTTCGATCAAACCCTTAAAAATGAATAACAAAAAAAAATATTAATACTTTTTATTGCACGACGAACTACATTTTGAGATTTTATAAATCACTTGTTTTCATTGTTTGCTTTACTAAATTTCAAAATCAAAGATTTAAGTTTTATTTATTAAAAAAAATAAGTAAAAAACTCTAAACCAATTTTTTTTAATAACCCTTTTTATAATATAATAATTTTGTAATTATTGTAATACAAAAATATTAATTTATATCAATTTTAGTGATGTATCATGCGAATACTGCAAAAATCTAAAACAAAATTAACTAAATTGCATACGTCTGTATAATAAATGGTATGAATGACCCATAGGAGTGTTGAGGTGCTAAAATCAGAATGTAAATTTATTTAGCAGTAATAGTATGAAATCTTGATATAGTTTGGAGGATGCATAAAAAATATTTCAAATACTGCAAATACTGCAAAGCAATGAATACTTTATATATATTATATATTGGGAATTATTATGATATGTATCAATTGTTAAACAAGGCAATTATAAGATACATAAATATGAAAATATATTTTGCTCTTAACTAAACTAATTTTAAATGGTTTG
Source organism: Ctenocephalides felis (assembly GCF_003426905.1). Taxonomy (NCBI): domain Eukaryota; kingdom Metazoa; phylum Arthropoda; class Insecta; order Siphonaptera; family Pulicidae; genus Ctenocephalides; species Ctenocephalides felis. The sequence goes on from NW_020538040.1 coordinate 151,595,093, forward strand.
TTGTATTTAAGTATATTTTATACAAATATGCCACAATGTTTGTAGTTTATATAGACCAGCCACGCGCTATTTCGTACTCTGATCAAATCTAACAAAGGAACACACTAATTAAAGTGAAATCTAGCAACTTCCTAAGATTTTGTTTTAGCATAAAAAACCAGCACGCAAATCCCTTTCGTCTTTGTGTACTACTATTACATGACTTGCCACCTACTTTTGTGCCTTCATTCAGGTGTTGATTTACTTCTTCACACGGGCTTTATAAATTGCATCCATATTCTCAGACATAGCTCATCTATGTTTATTTCATACACAATGTATTGTATTCTAGTAGCATGAATAATTTATATGCTTTGTATACTAATAAAGATTAAAATTATATTAAAAATGCAAAACATATATGCTTTTTCGAAAATCCCGTGAAAAAATGTTGAGATGAGCTAATTAAAGAAATGAATAAAACATATATCTAGAAACTTAGTAAATAAAATTAATTATATGCAAATTTTGATACCTTTATTTTAATTTATATGTTCAGAGTTATTAAAATATTGCTTATAATAATAAAGAGCGGAGCTTAAAGGTCCGTGAGTAAAAAGTCCACCATATATAAAAACCAGTACATTAAGAATTTTGAATAACAATATTTGAAAGTGCAAGGAAAAAGATGTATAACCAATCATCACCTTGATTTACGATAGATATACGACAATGTTTGAAAATCCATAACAAAAGTATTTTCTTACGTTGTGAGTACTGTTGTTTAGTTTCCGAGAGTCTAATATAATTTTTAAGTATACGTTATTCAAGTGTTTTATAAGATATATTGTTGATTTTAAATTAAATTCAATAGTTATTTTATATAACCTATATTAAAGCTTGCACGTGAGTGGGGTAAAAAGGAACCAACTGAACTATTACCCTGGCAAAGGCGTAAACAACAAAAATAGTAAATAAAAATGTAAATTTATTTAGAAAGAGTAATTTTATGAGAAATGAATTAAATAAATAGTTATTTCAACTTAGCTGATGAATATTTTTGACGAATACCTGATCAAGGTTATATACAGTGTTATCTCTGTAAAAAATGTACCCATAAATTTTGCATTGGTTGAATAATGTAGCTATTATTTCGTAAAATTCTTTAAAAATTATAAGTAAGACATTGGACCTATTTCCCCCTGGCTCTCCGGAAAAAAGGTAACAAATTGAAAAACAGTAAAAAAATACAACAATATTTGTTAAGAGTTTTACTGAACATAGTCAGTGAAATAGTCAGTTAGATAGTTGTTTGTTTAATATGTCTGTGTTTTTTGTGATATTATTAGTTTTGTTTTCAAAATAAGATTGTTCAAAATCTATTCGGACCTTTGTGCCCTGCTCTACCCTATAAATTTAAAAAAAAAAACACGATTAATAATATGAACATAATATAAAATGGCCAATATATTTGAAAGCATAGAGTGAAAAAAATCTACTCAAACAAATAATTTGGTATATATGTAGATATGTGTATGAACTAAATATTGTCGAAGCGTTGCAATATGGGATTGGCGCCAGAAGTTTTTATAAATGTCTTAATTTCTCTCACTAGATATGAATACTATCCGTATGATTTATACTACCACTTTTTTCTCTATTATATTTGTTAATTTCTTTGCAGTTTCGCACTCATAACGTGCATTTTTTGCAAAATTGTGAGTTTATGTAAATTACAATTGCATAAGCAAGAATGTTTTTAGCGCAATTTTCTTGTCTGGCGTAATCTTTCAAGATTTCTCTCACGGCCGACATCTGTTTGTATAAAATAAAATACCGTTCTTTAATTCCCTTCCAGCACTTTACAGAACATATAATCAAGGGATTGGTATACGTACAATGCATTCATGAATCAAAAAGATTGAAAATTTTAAATAGATTCATAATTATTGATAAAATTTGCTCGGAAACTAGCTAAAATGCAGTGAAAGTAATATTATCAGCGTGATTAAAATGACTGCAAAATTGGTTATATAGTAATTTGGTAAATAACATTTTATAGACTGAAAATTTGTTTCCAAGAGAAAATAGACATATAAAATAATTATGTAAAAATCAGCTTAAAGGAACACATTAAATTGAATAGATTTTCATATAAAAATAAAAAAAGTATGTGAAAATGAAAATAAGGCAAAACATCGAATAGAAGTATAAAAGGGTTTGCCGACATATTTTGAAAACCACACAAGTTCCTTGGCAAAGTTTTCGAAATAAATATAATCTTAACTTCAATTTATAATTGTTGAAAGTAAATTAAATTATATATAAATGCTTTTAATGCATATAACAATAGATATCTGCATATCTTGTTATTCTACATTTTGCATACTTCATATTTATAATAGCTTGAAAATTGCTAGATACTTATTATTGGCATTGGTAAATTGTATTTAATTATTGGCAACAGATTTATGATACTTCATACAAAAAAGTACAAGTACATTAATGTATGTATAAAATGAAATGCGAAGCTTACTTTTAGAACGTTATAGAATTTTTTTTTATTTATTTTTATTGGCTTTGTAAGCTTGTACATTGGCCAGCTTATAGATTTATTAGATATTATCTATAAAGTCGTTTGAACACCGTTTTTGTCATCAAAACTTATCATAATGTATTGCGGGGCACAAGGGTCCAATTTGATTTTGAGCAATTATATTGTGAAAACCAAACCAATTATATCACAAAAAATTACTCATATCAAACAAACAACTATCTCACTATGTTCAATAAAATTTCCAGCTAATTCATCTTTGTACAATTATGTATGAATTAATTATGAAACATATAGTAATACTATTTATTTAATTTATTATTTGTTGTATTGCTTTTTTAATTCAATTCACTTTTCTGTTTACTATTTTTCTTTGTTAACACCTTTGCTTATCCCACCTACGTTTGAGATTTTATATAGGTTATAAAAAAACTTTTGAATTTAACTTAAAATAAACAATAAATCATATAAAACAATTGAATGAAGTATACTTAAAAATTATATTAAGGTATGGGTCTAGTTAACTAAATAACAAAACTCACAACCAAAAAAACTAATAACCAAAGAAAATACTGTTGTTCCATTTCGGATAAATGATGAACGAAAGGTTTCAGTGCTCATAAAACGTTAATTTCAGTTAAGGTTTTGGCATTGACATGTTGTAATTAGATGTTTTCTATGCATACTAGTTATCTCGTTTTTGATTCGGAATGAACGGCATTTTCACATTTTTTGTATCTACAGTGAAATATTGCTTTCCAATTAAAAAACTGCATTAAAAAATCAATTAAACTTTTTCACACTCTTTTGCCATATACACGATCAAACTATATTTGTTTTTTTTTGTGTAAAGTTGGGCACTGAAAATACAATTAAATCCTATGCTGAGAAAATAATTACTTTCCGAATTACTTAATACAAAAGAAAAATAACTGTACCTACTCCTGGACGCTGCTATGTGCATTAGCAATACGATGTCTCTTTTCAATGCAAATGTCTATCATCTAACAAAACGGAGATAATTTTCGATTCGTTCACACGATTATTCATTGAGTCAATGGTTTTCTTTTAAATAACGAATTTACATAATAATTCGTAAGCTGGAGAAGTTGTCATTGATGGCAGTAATCTCTAATGCGGAAAAGCAGTTAGCATCGTGCAATTTTATCTTAATTGAAATAATATGTGAAACATGATATATCGTTAAAATTTATTGTTACTAGCAAAATGCGGATATAGAAATTTTATGGGGTAATTATTGCAAAAAAAACGTTTCTTTTCTTAAGAAGTCGATTTTTGGCCATTCAAAATCTTCATTATATCACTTTTTTGCATTTTTTGTCGTAGGTCCTATTGACATTGAGCAATTATATTGTGATGACCAAACCAAATATATCACAACAAATAACGCATATCAACCAAACAACTATCTGGCTATGTTCAGTAAAACTTCCAGCAACCTCATGATTGTAGAAAGGTGTTTTTTTGCTGTTTTTAAAAGTTTGTCACATGCTCCTTTGTACCTCATAGGCGTGGTAAAATGAGGCAGCCTGGTAGCCAGGTCCAATATCATATTTTTAATTTCAAGGACGAATTAATAGATACATTATTCAGCCAATGCAAAATATAAATTTCATGGAATCATTTTTTACAGAGATAACACAGTACATAACTTTGATCTGGTTAATTGCAGGAAACAACCATCAGCAAAGTTGGCATAACCATTTATCTGATTTATCTCTTTTAAAATTGTTTTTTTTTAACTTCATTTACTTTTATATTTATTATTATTCATTGTTTACAACTTTGCTAGGGTTAAGGTTCAGTTGGTCTTTTGGTTACTCACATGTGAGCTTTCATATAGGTTATATAAAACACACTGTTGAATCCAACTTAAAATTAACAATATATCTTATAAACTAATTAAATAACGTCTACTTACAAATTATATTAAGGTCTCGTAAACTAAGCAATAGTGCTCACAAACTAAAAACCTAACAATGAAAGAAACAACTTTTGTTAAGGATTTTCAAACATTGCCGTTTTTCTCCCTATACCGACTGCATAAGAGTCCAGGTAATGGCTGGTTATACATTTTTTTCCTCTACGTTTAAATATTGTCGTTAAAAATGCTTAACTTTACTTGTGTTTGAGATATTGATGGTAGACTTGTTTACCCGCGGACCTTTAAGCCCCACTCTATCCAAAATCATGAATTGGTTGATTAACTCTAATCTCAAGGTACCTACAAGACACCTTCCATATTTGCAGTACGCGTGCAATAGAAATAGATCAAACGATATGGTTAATTATATTCTTATTGTGTTTTGTATCTGATTGAATTCTTCTATACGTTTGGCCTCCAAAATAAACACATAACAATTTACATACTCTAATAAGATTCAAGCAAAATAATAGACTCCAAAGATTTCACTTCCTATGAATGATTTTGAATGGTCGAATTAATCCGAGATATTGCGATTTAGAAGTAAAAAAGCGTTCGTACAAAGGAGCAGCCGAGATTTGATCTTATTCAAGTTCAGAAATGGGACGGAACAAACACATCGTGTTGGAATAATACCTACATTCGATTAAATTCGAATTCAGTTCCGTTACCTAATTGACATGGTTCGCGCGCATCACGTAGAATAGCCAGACAGCTGGCGTATGCGATTTACTTGACAATGTGTCAAGATTTTCGATGAGACAATCTCAGAAATGTCATTTCATATTTGTAATACATCCAAAAAAATTGAGTGAAAACCGTGCATGTTCTTAAAAATATCACACATAAGAATTCAATTTCAATCCACTGATTGAATGATTTATTGAAAAAAAAAAAGTTTATTTTTTAGCAAATACTTCTTCAATTAATCTATTTATATCGAAGCTTTTTGATTGAAATTTTGAATAAGAATAAAAGAATCGTTGACATGTGACTCACTTATATCTTGGACCTGTCTTTGATCAGAGCAGTAATTATATTATCCAACCAGTGATCATTCATGAGGAATAACCATTCGAGTTCTTATAAAGTTTATTCAAGACATAGGTGGATGAAGTACAATATATTGATTTATTCCTAAATTTTATTATTAATATTATTAATATAGATCGTAATTATCACATAGCTTGTTAATTACAATTTTAATTTGATTTTTGGACAAACCTAATTTACATCTTTGAAGGAACTTCATCACACTTTTCATCTACAAAGAGCTAGTAATTATTTATAGCAGGAAGAAAAAAATTGAAGGAATATAGAAAATTAATAAGACATTTGATTAAAAGTCAGTAGTACCATGAAAGTAAATAATATAATATTTAGAGTAAGGTAGAGCGGGGCTTAAGGGGTCGCGGGTAAAAAGGTTCACCACCGATATCTCAAAAATCAATGAAATTAAGAATTTTTTAACAACTATGTTTGCAAGTAGAGGAAAAAAAATGTATAACAAAAATGTTTGAAAATCTATAAAAAAAAGTTTTTTCTTGTTGTTAGTTTTTTTGGTTTTGATCACTGTTGTTTAGTTTACGAGACCTTAATTCATTATTTAATACCTTTTTTAATTATTATTTTTTACCATTATTTAATAGACCTTTATACATTATTTAATTGTTTTATAAGATGTATTGTTATTTTTAAGTTAGATTCAACCATTTTTTTATTTAACCTCTATTAGAGCTTACAGCTAGGTGGGGTAAAATGTACCAACTGAACACGCTTACAAAGGTGTAAAAAATAAAAAATAGCAAATAAAAAATAAACTAAGTTGGAAAAGCTATTTTGAAAGAGATAAATTAAATGAATAGTTATTCCAACTCTGCTAATAAATATTTCTGACAAAATACGAGATCAAGGTTATTTACAGTGTTATCTCTGTTAAAGAAATGCACCCTTTAAATTTATATTTTGCATTGGTTGAATAATGTTTCTCTTGCTACGTAAAATTCCTTTAAAATTAAAATGAGACATTGGACCTGTTTGCCTCCTGGCCATCCCAATTTGCCCGCCTATGGGGTAAACAGGACCAGATTACAAATGTTTGAAAAACAACAAAACAAACACATTTCTACAATGATAAAGCTGAAAGTTTTACTGAACGTAGTCAGATAGCTGTTTGTTTGATATGTGTAATTTGTTCTGATATAATTGGTTTGGTTTTCACAATATAATTGCTCAAAGTCAAGTTGGACCTTGTAAAATTTATATAAATACTGCTTGTTATAAGGATTGCCAAGGCGAGTAGGTATCTAGGAACCCTGATATTGCAAGCTCAAAGCTCTTACCACTGAACCACGTCAAGTATTATTTATAAGTAAAAGAGAAAAATTATTGAGTATAGGAATATATTTATAACAATGAATTTATTTTATTATTTATTTAAACGATATGAATACGTTGGAAATAAAACAATCTATGACGAAGGACTCGTCATATTACGTTCACTTGTGAATCTTGTTTTTCATTTTCAGATTGAATATATATAATAGATATATATCCGTTCCAATGCTTCAAAATAGATAAAAAAAATTTTGAACTATAATCTTGAACCGAAAAAAATCGTTGTGATGGAACTTCTTCTTAACCACGTCTCTTGTTTTAGAAGGCAACCCAACGGTTACCCTATCTATATTTGATATATTTTTATTATTAGAACTTCTCTATTGCTGATTAGGACGAAATGATGAGTCGTTCATAATATGTATTGCAAACATATTGCTGCTATCTATGTATTCAGTTGAAAACTTATATCTCCACTTTCATCGTCATCAGACAAGGCGATAAAGAACCTAGAACTTACAATTTAAAGCCAATAGGTCTAACGACTAAGCCACGGGAAAGCTCTAAATCGCTTTTTTGGAAGACAGAAATTATCGATTATAAGAAAGCATTTTATCTGTTAGTTTTGCATTTTTCGAACTCTCTAAATGATGTAAAATAATCTTTTCCTCTTTCCATTCTAATCTATTGATGATGTAGTCGGAAGGTAACAATTGTACTATACGAAACAATTGTCGTAACATTTCCTGACACGGTCAATAATGAGACTGTTACCGGTGTAAATAATGCACTTAACTGTATATTTGATAACAAAATTGGTCGTTGCAGAGTCATTTGCGATTTCATGCTACTAAAGTGAATCACAGTTTTGTTGGAAAAAATTGACTCTCATTCACGTTATAAATGTCATATGTCGCATTGTATATATATTGAATAGGATTTTTCAATACGTTCCGTGATCATTTGTGATCACATAGAAATAATGGATTGAAATATCATTGTTATACCAGGACAATAGTTACGAAATACGTTCTGTTTGCTGAATTTGAAATTGGGTTACTCTATCAAAGTTCCAAGTAATTATTTAATCATAAAAAATAATTAAACAAAGTATATTTTCAAACATGTTGCACGTATATAAAATTGGATAAAATGATACAACTTACTATAGATCTTTATAATACCAAATTTAATTAATATAATTATATAAAGGAAAAGTACATTAATAAAAGGTGAACCACAGGGTTTTTTTTAAAATTCTATGATATTTGTCAAACTAATTACTCAATGTCTTTCTATTTAGACAGATTGTAATTTATAAGAAAATAAAAAAAAACTTACTATAAAATATTCTGGCAAGCTTGTCTTTGTGAGAGAGCAGTTCAGCGAATCCATATAAACAACTTGTAAATATAATTGCAATTATTTAAAATATAGTAATAATATAATTAATTTTTTTAACTTCACGTAGCATATTGTTTTAATATTCAAAAGTTAATATTTGGTAACAATTGATGTTCTAATTGAAAATATTTTTTCAGTCGTAATAAATCAGTGTTATATCTTTAACTAAATCGTACGATCGTTAATAAAATGATATTATAGCTAATATGAAAATTCTTAGAGACTACTCTTATATTTTGAAATAACTTTTACAAAAGCAAAATTTATATTCCCCAATGTATTATTTCATTCAAATTCGTTAAAAATACAAATTAAATTATTATTTAAATATTGCAATTTACAATGAGAAATTCTCAAGAAATTTATGCCGATTTCAAACATTGGCATTGCAAACAACGGTTTAATTTCATTAATTTCGTTTTTTATAGAAAAGTCTTCATTTAGAAACAGGTTGCAATACAATACGAATGGATGATCGTGTATGCTCGATTGCACCAGAAATAGTTGAGAATTCTTACCACATCATAAACTTACCAAGACACTATAGAATTAACATTGTTCTGAATAAAAATTTATGGTCTAAAACTTGACGGGGCTAAGCCATCAATCAAATTAATAGCTAACTATTAATTAAATATAATATAGAATTGCATATTTGATTTCACATATAAAAATATTTTAAAATTTATGGAATTTGTTATCCAACATTTAGAAGGTGACTACTATGTTTATATTTGAAGTATGTAAATTGATCGCAATTATATACAGATTGCAATTTATTTATTGCAATATATACGAAACCTGGAATAATTTTCCAGGAAAGCACTTTATGAAGTATTCTTTGCGGTGCACAATAAGCATTGAGAAGACGATGAACCCTGACCTGCACACTGGTTGTAAAGTTACTTGATTATAAAAAATGTGGTGCAGAACTCAAAAATCTTTTTAACCGAAAGTTTAAATGCGCTCCATTCTTTTAAATAGAACGTTGGAAGTTTTATTAACCCATCATTTAAGATTTTTTTTATATATTTTTAACAGCAATCAGAACTTTACGTCCTATGAGCTGTTGGGCTGAAACTTCTCCTTACGTCGTATTTTTTGGATGGTAACCCAATGGTTAATCCATCCATATTTGATGATTTTTGTTATTAGAATTAATCAAATAGAGCTAACTTTTTATTGGTGCAGCAATGACGGGCAAGGGCTATTTTCATTTGGAAACATATTGCTATCTGTATTTCCAAGTGAAAATCGTTGTCACTGCTGCCTGACTACAGGCCGCTCGAAGTAGGTATCGAACCCGGGACCTCTGATTCAGGTCCCTCGCTCTTAACTGTTTACCTACGGGCGAGCCCATCATTTAAGATGAAACTTTATTATGAAGAAAAATATGATATTTTTGGTCAGGTAGGTCTATAAATATGGAAGAATAATACCAACAATACGAAAATGAACCGATTTTTTTACTTATCAGAATGAGTATTTGAATATTATGATAAACATATAAAAATAATTTTAAAACATATTTTTGCATATTTATTACAATCTGTATATAGCGAAGACCTTCAATAATTTATTTATTTGTTTATTTATTTATTTATTTATTTTACGCCAATCGGCTATATACAGTTAATTATATAGTAATGTAACATAATAATGTTAAACTATGCTATTTTTACAAACACATACAAACACACATACGGGCACCTATACATACACTCGTACATACATACGTCCGCACATGCACTTATAAGTAGACTCAAACACACTAGTAATGCTAACAAATTCTAATAAGTATTATTTCTTTTGACAATGTTGATAAATGTATTATGTGATGAATTAAAAAAGTTTAGTTTTGAGCACTGTTCATTGACCACCATTGCTACTCTGTTCATTGGACCGTTCAATATATAGTTTTTCGTCGTTTTTGAAGTTTGCACAATACGGTTTGTTCTTAATCCTTGTGTTGGGCATATCAAATTAATTTTTTCAAGAATCTCAGGAGAATCAATCGAGCCATTTACTGTCTTATGAAAAAAATAAGATCAGTAATTTGCTGTCGTTTGCTTAGGTATAAGGTAATAATGTCAGAATACCTTATAAAATGGCTTGTCTGAAAGGCTACCCAGTTGTTGTCCTGTCCTAATTGTGACATATTATATGACTTCATATTTTGAGATTATGTTAGAGATCTATAACCTCAAGAGAAATTTTGGTATCATGCTGCTTGACATCGAGCTGGTCGGCATTGGGATTGAATCCGGGACTAGTTTGTGCTGGCCCATGTCCTTAACCGTTACGCCAAGGCGGGCTCAAATTATATTTTTTGAACATATTTTAACAAAAACTAATGAAAATTAGTTTGATATCGAACTTTTTCGATTTTTTACGAAATCAAACTTATTAACCCTTTCCTCTCGGATGCTGCCAAAATTCATATAAATCTTGGAATTCTATCAGTAAGATGTATCAATATTTCGATATCAGCTTAAAATTATGGTATTTTTGGTTCTAACAGTTTCGGTAAGAGGGCGTCCATTAATCACGTGGGCGAGTTTTTAAGGATTTTCGGAACACCTCCCCCCTCCCTCTTGGTGATACATGGTGATATTCAAAATTACCCTCCTTCTTCCACCAAACATCACGTGTATTTTTAGTTACGTGATAAAACTGTAAAATGTTTAATTTTTTTTTAAATATTCGTTTTTTTTTAACAAAAATCAATTAAAGAATAAATGCACGTGATATCTTATTATATCCCTCTTCTTGTCAAACCCCCCTCTCCCTATAAACCTCACGTGACTGATGAACGCCCCCTAAAAGATCTTAAAAAATTATTAAATCGTGGCGATAGAATATATTTTGTACATATGACTATATCACAAAAACGCATTACCGCTATGCTGAATTGCAAGTAATTTTAATAGATGAGTTTTTTTTTCAATTTCGTGAAAAAGTTTTTTTTTTGAAACTATGATTTATAAACTTACCACGGCCATCAGAGCTGCCCTCATTTCGTAGACCCAGACATGGGAGCATGAACTGCCGAAGCCGTGCACTATAACCCTAGTTGATACTGACGCCGGGAGTGATTCGTCGGCCGAAGAGCTCCACACCGAAGATAAATTACTGTAAGGAACATCGAATAGCGGTCGATCGCCCCTGAAAAAATAATATATTAACATATAATAAAATATATGACAAACACATATATGTATGATATAATGCGATTCGTAGCGATTTAGAGTTCTGCTTTGTGCGAACGAAGGAGACTCTAAAACCATAAAACCTAAAAAATTAGTTTCAAGCTTGCGCTCAGAACTAAGGTGACCATATTTTTCTTTTCAAAAGCGGGACGGCAATTTTTAGTTATACTAATGCAGGACGGGAGGTGTGTATTATTTTATATAAATCTTTTTTTCATAGGAATTGCGGACTTTTAGTAAGAACTTTATAATTCGATTATATGCAGTACTTTTTTTTATCTATGATATTATATCTTATATCGATCTATATGTTTTTCGCACTTTTGAGCCTCATATAATATTCTATTCAATTTTATTCACAAATAATTTGAATATGCATGAATAATTTGTTTGTTTTCATAATTTTTGTAATTTATCTGCTAATTTTCGAAAAACCGGGACAATCCGGAACAAAAGACCTAAATTCGGTATAAATAATGGTTTTAAAAAACACGGGATACAAGGTGAAATCGTATGGTCACCTTATCAGAAGATACTATTACGACGAGTACTTGAAAATATAAATCAAAAATATATTTCTAATGAAAATTTTGGCATTGGTGAAATCAAAAATTTACACAAATTAATTAGTAGGTTTTGATTTTTTTAGTAAGTTGATGATTTTAGAATTAATAGTCAAAATATGTAATAATTTTTGAAAAAAATATACGGCAAGAACATCATCATCATCAAGTTATTAATATAAAATTGCATATTTTGAATTAAATTTATCAATATAAAATTATATCTATAGCAAATGTTACCAATCATGAGAAATGTATTTTTTCTCATTATTAATAACTTAAAAATTTTAAAAATGCTAGACAGAGTATACTTTTTATATATAATATATACAATATACAATGAGAATATTGAGTTATCAATATATAATTGCAAATTTAAAATTGATTTAATCGATAAAAATTTTGCTCATTTTTATTTATTTTTTCACTTTTCTAAAGAAGTTTGTTCGCCAGAAAATCCGACTTGCTGATTTTATATTTTCTCGATTTTTCAAGTCATTGTGAATCGTTTGACACCAATATTAGAAAAAATATGCATTTTTGTATGTATGCCAAAATATGACTTTTTGTAAACATTTTCTCAAAAATGGCTAAATGGAATTCAAAAAACCATAACTCGACGAGGACTCGTGTACGCAACGATTTGCCAAGCCGTTTTTTTTATAATTAGCATAAAAATGAAAAAAAATCCGCAATTTATCCTAGAGTCAGCCAAAATTCTGAATCGATTTTAACCCTCCGTCGGTCGGCGTGGTCTGGCCAGACTTTTTTCGACTTCAATTTAAACAAAATACTTCTAGTAATCCTATCGACTTGAAATTTCTTGACTTTTTCTAAAATTTCATTAGCTGTCGATCAATGAAAAAATCAGGACGAATAAATGTACAAACGGATAATTATAAGGATATTAACTTTTTTATACTTCGAACGGTCGGAAAGGTCTGTCTAGACCACTCATACATTTTGTATGAAATATACGCTTTTTGATATATGTAAACCAGTATTTTGTCTTTTTTCATAGTATTTTCTATTCAAACTGCGTTGTATATATTCTTTGCTATGTGTTGTAACATGAATGTTAGTATTTTCATGTCGAGAGTTCCTTGAAAACCTACCAAACTTATTGGTAACCGCAAACACTGAAAATCGGATGAGTAATGCACACATTATCAACAATTTTTCTACCCGTACTGCGTTCGAAATTTTTTTTTAGCAAACCTGTAGTGAAATTATATTTTCACTTTGAGTTTTACAGCTCATTTCAAAGGCGACGCACCTCATTTCGTTTTCATTAGAATTTCACATTCATTTCAAAGGCGCCGAAAAAGAATAAATATTGTTTTTCATTGATATAAAACAGAAAAATTAACAAAAAAAGCAAATTTTTTTTTAATTCTTCATTTTTTTTATATAATATAATACGTAATATTTTTATTATAAGCAAACCCAACACATGCAAAAGACGGTAAGAAAAAGAAAAAATCAAAACTATAAATATTTACTACTAATAATCGTTAATATATAAGACACCAAAAACTCATTTATCCTATATAAATGCATGTAAAATGAATGGTGGTCTGGCCAGACCTTTCCGACCGTTCGAAGGTGAAAAAATATCCGACCGACGGAGGGTTAAGAAATGAGAAACTGTTTGAAATATATTGTGAAATATATAATGAACGTTTTTTTGTAGAATGGACTGATCGAGTTTTATCATAACTTTATATGATAATATAGGTTATGGTCTTGGCTAACATCTTTGTCTATGAACAAAAAACTACATTAGTTATAAAATTTCATTAAAATTTGAAATAACGTCAAAATTTCAAAAATATATTGTTACAATTTTAAAAGTTTCTGAATCAGATTTCTTGGTGATTTACACATATCATGAAGTTCATGCAACTTGTACAAAGCTAAAAATCTACTTACAACTGATTTGTTAACTTTTTTTTGAAAGTATACATGATGTTTTGTAAATAATGATGAATAATACATCTGAAGAGAAAGAATACGCGGTAATTTCATGTGAAACACTAAATGCCGGATTAGTGTTGATCTCATACATTGGAGGAACTAAATCAGCAATATTATACTTATATTTTTAAGAGAACTTATGTATAAACGCATTTACCCGTAACATTAAATTTAATCAAAACACACGCTGTGTAAGCCAAACTCGCACTCGCTCTATTTCTTACCTTCTACCAGCTCAATTTACGAGGACAGATATTGCAATTACTTATTATATTAAGCAACAGAACGTTTTTAGGTATCAAACAACTAACAACTAAGGTTAATATGTATTATACGTAATAACAATTAGTGCAAGGTCTATTGTAACAAATGAGCACTGCTGACATTGACTTGAACATTTACCTTGTGTAGATTAATCAATTTTTAAGCGTCTCATCACCATGTCAAATCAATTGAAATACAATACTAATATTGATATTAGATAATGTAATTTGTTGATGATTTATTAAAAGTTGAATAACGGCATTATAATATTGTTTATTGTAAAGCGATGGCAAAATAGCTTGTCATTCAGTGTCAAACAAAATAGTCAATTGCAAGTTTAGATCGTAAACCAAGTTAAATCGCAACTATATATATATATATATATATATATATATATATATATATATATATATATATATTGAATGGTAGAGTCTTGGATTTGTGTATATTTTGTAGAGTTTCGAACAAGAATCCAAAAATAATACAAAATAAAAAACAAGAAAAGTTTTTAAAAAAACAATTTCTTTATTTAATTATTTGTTTATTGTCGACGTTTCGGAACTAGGTACGTTCCATCTTCAGGACATCTGTCAAGAAACATGATCTTGATGAGATTTTAGCAAACAATATGTTTAGGAAAAGAAAATAGATTTTTCTTAAATAATGAATTAAATTGTAAAAAATATAATAATGTACAGAAATATGATAATATGTTCAAAATAAAAATGATAAAAATAAATGAGTGGATTATCAGAACAGGATATTAAACATAATAGAAAATTTTTTTGAAAGTTATGGAAATTTTTTAAGAAAAGGTTAATGACAAAGTTGAATTAATTACTTGTATGTTTGAATATTTGTTAGCACTTTTTCACTAAACAAGCTTTTTTAACAAAAATGATTTTGTGAGTTAATTTTCCGCCGAATAATTAGATTTTGTAAATCAAAATTACTAAAAAATTTGTCTTTTTTAAAATTATTATTTGAAAACACAAATAATATTGTTCTCTGGATGTTGTTCGATTGGTTTTCGAAAATTAACTAAATGAAACTGGTGTGCCTTTTGTAACACGTGTAAACACTTGAACGAGAGATGTGAGATTGTATGTGTGTGTTTTTATATGTCAGGGTGTGAATACTTAAATGATCTTAAAAGGAAGTCGATATTAATTGTTTGTCAAAAAGTGTAAAAAATTTAAATATGAATCATGTAATAGGTTGTGATCTGATCTAATGTTGACACTGTTAGAAACATTTATGAGGATGAGACAACTCTCCGCGAATAACCTTCTAAAGATGCAACTTTCGTGATATAAAATCTTTGGAGTGAAATTAAATGAATGGGCGTTTTCTATAGAGTGTTGTACTAGGGTACTTTTGAAATTTTTTTGTTTATGGTGGACCACACTTAGTTCATGTTGTCTCATTCTCTTGTGTACATTAATAACCGCAACATCCCTGAAAATCACTTATTTCTAAGCTTAGATGTGGTCAACCTTTTTACATGTGTCCCACATGAATTAATCCTAAACTCAATCGATAAACGTTGGCACACAATTTGTAACTTTACTGACTTTCCGAAAACAGTCTTCACTCATATTATCAACACTATTTTAAATTACTCCTATTTCCATTGCCAAGACAACTTTTATTCTCAAATTAAAGGCGCAGCTATGGGATGTCCCTTATCTCCCGGAATCATCGACTTAGTTTTACAAACACTAGAAATTTCCGTTTTCTCAACTTTAAAATTTCAAATTAACTTTTATATTAGATATGTAGATGACACTTTTTTATCATTAACAAAAATCATATAAACACAGTACTAGATCTCTTCAATAATTTTAACAATAATATAATTTTCACACATGAACTACAAAATAACAACAGACTTAATTTCTTGGATGTATCCGTTTACAACACTAATAACTTTGTTCGAACAAATTGGTATAGAAAAACGACATGGTCGGGTAGATACTTACACTATTCCTCATACTGTCCCAGAAACTATAAGATAAACACTATTATTTCCCTTACAGACCATGCTATTTTGTTGTCTCACCAAACTTTCCATCCACAAAATTTATCCCTAGTAAAAATAACTCTAATTGAAAATGGTTACCCAAAAAATCTCATTCATTCAGTTATTCAAAAAAGACGAACTTTCTTAAAAACACAAATTAATTCTCCCAATACCAGTACTAACATCAAAAACACCAATCTTATTTACTGCAGCATACCATACGTTGAAGATTTATATTATTATTTTGCCAAAATTTTGTTAGAAGAAAACATTTTAGTATCAGGCTCATCCTTACACTCCTTCAACCAATTCTTTACGAACATTAAATCCCCCACCCCATCCAATCTCAATACTAATGTAGTATATTCTGTTTCTTGTAATGACTGTGCTTTTCAATATATTGGACAAACCTCCCAATATGTACACAAGAGAATGAGACAACATGAACTAAGTGTGGTCCACCATAAACAAAAAAATTTCAAAAGTACCCTAGTACAACACTCTATAGAAAACGCCCATTCATTTAATTTCACTCCAAAGATTTTATATCACGAAAGTTGCATCTTTAGAAGGTTATTCGCGGAGAGTTGTCTCATCCTCATAAATGTTTCTAACAGTGTCAACATTAGATCAGATCACAACCTATTACATGATTCATATTTAAATTTTTTACACTTTTTGACAAACAATTAATATCGACTTCCTTTTAAGATCAACAATTTAAGTATTCACACCCTGACATATAAAAACACACACATACAATCTCACATCTCTCGTTCAAGTGTTTACACGTGTTACAAAAGGCACACCAGTTTCATTTAGTTAATTTTCGAAAACCAATCGAACAACATCCAGAGAACAATATTATTTGTGTTTTCAAATAATAATTTTAAAAAAGACAAATTTTTTAGTAATTTTGATTTACAAAATCTAATTATTCGGCGGAAAATTAACTCACAAAATCATTTTTGTTAAAAAAGCTTGTTTAGTGAAAAAGTGCTAACAAATATTCAAACATACAGGTAATTAATTCAACTTTGTCATTAACCTTTTCTTAAAAAATTTCCATAACTTTCAAAAAAATTTTCTATTATGTTTAATATCCTGTTCTGATAATCCACTCATTTATTTTTATCATTTTTATTTTGAACATATTATCATATTTCTGTACATTATTATATTTTTTACAATTTAATTCATTATTTAAGAAAAATCTATTTTCTTTTCCTAAACATATTGTTTGCTAAAATCTCATCAAGATCATGTTTCTTGACAGATGTCCTGAAGATGGAACGTACCTAGTTCCGAAACGTCGACAATAAACAAATAATTAAATAAAGAAATTGTTTTTTTAAAAACTTTTCTTGTTTTTTATTTTGTATTATTTTTGGATTCTTGTTCGAAACTCTACAAATATATATATATATATATATATATATATATAATTATTTAGTTATTATATTTATTTATCTATCTTGATAAGCAGATTATAATAAAAATATGAAATAAATGAATCTCGGATACAGGGACATTAATGCAACTTGTCTTAAGATAAAATGTTACTTACACCTAGTTAAATTTATTAATGAACAGAGAACTTAATTTAATTCAGTCACAATATTTCAATTAATTTTTTAAAATTAACAAAAAATAGTACCAAGTTGTAACAAAAGCAAATATAAAACATTTTATTTGTACAAGAAATTATGAATATTAATGTAATGTAATAATCTTTGTGTTTGTGATCATAAATACTGTATTTCATTCTGACAAATTATCTGGTACGTAAGATTACAGTAAATATTTTACAAACATATTAATAACAGTTTAAGTAGTTATTACAACATCTCTATATAATTATTATTTGGCTAGAAATAACGACGTCATTTTAATGATGCATATATTTTTTGTGTATTTCTTTTAACTGTGCTTTGACTTTCATTACCGTTAACTATGAATTACTGAATTACTTCATTGAACTTCAATATATGTAGAATTTGATTATTTTCCATGAATCTTTTATTTATTTTTTTCCAAAAAATGGCGCTTGGTAAAATAGCATCGTGCTTTATTATTAAAATATAATATATCAAAAATAATTTAGAACTTTCTAATTTAGCTATAAGTGACGATAAATATGATTATGAGGCTTGAAAATCGTATAAGAACATAAAATATACCATAATAAAAGTGTCTACTTAGATTGAAGATTAAGAAATTAATTTATGAATGAACTTTCTATCAATTTTAATTTAACATTTTCAATTTGATTTTTATTTGATTTCCGAGCAATCGGAATTTATATATATAGTTTTGTTTTTTAATTCGGTTTAACTCTTTATCGAATTATTATTTTAATGAGTTTTGTTTTTCATCACATAGGCTATGTATTCTGATTGCCTATTAAATGAGAAAAAAAAGTTTTGTTTTCTCAATTGAGAGGTATCGTTATATACTAATAAAATAAATAAATAATTCATATAATATAATTAACTTCCCGTAGGGCAAGTTATAGTAATCGCAAAAAAATCGAAAATGAAAATCTAGGTCTAGCGGTTTCGGAGATCTAATAAAAAAAGTAAAAAAATGCCAAAAATGATCATTAGACATATGCACATCAAATTATCAGGTATTTTATAGAGATTTTAACAATAGGTATAAATTTTGTTTGCATTCCTATGCGTACCAATGTCTATTCATTAGACGGCGACGCGGCGCTTACGCGCTTCGACATTTTGTCTCTATTCAGTTAACGCAGTACGATTGCTTTGAAAAAAAGTTCAGAATTTCCAAAATATGTCAAAATAAAGATATTTTTACTGAAAAAAAGTAATTTTTTGTCAAATTCCTAGTTTCTCAAAAATCTAATTTTTTCGAAGTCAATTTTTTTCAAAAATGTTAATCGTTTTTAAAAAAATAATAATATTTGGTACGGGAAGTAACAGCAATTTGCCTTAAGGCGCCATGCCCTAATTGCTTTAAGACAGAATTCCACTTACAGCTAGTTTACTTTTAAATCAAATTTGAATATGCAATTTTATTAAATAATTTGTCAAACGGCGAAATTTTATTAAAAAAATCCAATAATTTGATGTGAATGTGTAATTAATAGACTTTCAATAAAAGTTAAGATTTAGCAAATTTTCAAATTGCCATTATTCCAAAATTTAATGATAAACCACTTATTGTGGGTCTATAATAATATAGTATGTTTGTTTAGGTTTAGACTATGATTAGAATATAACTTTGTACCTCTGTGCAAAGTTATATTTTTCAACAATTAATTACGAATAAACAGCATGTCTCTATGCTTACCAATTATTAAAACGATTTCGAACTGAACAGTTTTTTGAATTTTAAAATGCATACAGGATTTTTAGCGAAAATATTGATGAACTATGCTACACCTTTTGCTAATTAATAAAGAATGGTTTAAAAATGGTTCACATACAATCATACTCGTACTCTTTGTCAAAATTCGGAGTCAAGCGATTTAGAACGACTTGAAACGTCGAGAAAACCTAAAATTAGCAATATGTTTTTTTTTTTCAAAAAAACAAACGTCTCCATTGGCAAGTTGTTGATTATATTGATTAGAAATTATTGCTATTGTCATCTTCGTAGAAATGGTGAGTTCAAATAACATACTAAAAGAAATGAGATCGAATTTGACAAAAAATATATGTAATAGGACAAAATAGAATTGGTGTATTTATATCATTTATAAGTGTGCAAAAAATATTAAATAAACAATCCATGCGCCTAGAACATTTATTAACACGTTGACGGACAGTAGGAACAAGCGAAGTTCGAAAATTGACACTATATGTTTTTGTGATTTTTAGAATGTTAGAAGTATAGTTTTACTCTTTCTGCTTAAATAAACTTAATTTTGATTAATTTAGTACCTTTAATTAGGTTGCGGCTATAACAGCAAAAATTTAAAAATGTAAATGACAGGTTTAATGGTTCAAACAAGCAATTTTTGTATGCAACAAAGTATTTTTGGGAGTTTTACACGAAATGTTAGTTCTTAATCAAACAAAAATAAATAAATGACAAAAAAATTTATTATAATTTTATAATTATTATACATTATTTTCGGTATGCCATGTTTCAAAGCATGGTGCAGGACACAGTGCAGGTTTTGACATGCAATTCTTGCAGCAATATGATGTTTCCTTCCTTATTCCCTGTTTATAGCATTGTTTACAACGCTGAAAATATGTTTTTCGCTGATAATTTTCAGGAGGTGAAATTTTCTCAGGAAAATGCAGTGTTCCATTGTTGTTGATTTCATTGGTTTGGATTTGTGCACGTTTAAATTGAACCAAAGTTCTTCCATCCCGTTTATTATCTATACCAGTTAGAGATCGTATGATTGCTTCCCTGTACTCTATATACTTCATTTGAGAACCTGTCTTTTCTTTAAAGATGTAGAAAGAATTCCATACTGCTACATATAGTATGTAGCAGTATAGTTATATAAATAATAATAAATATCGTTAAACGTATCAATAAGAACTATAAATTCAACAGAAAACACGATCGCACTACTCCCTTCACAACCACGTGCATACTGAATCTGCAACTCGTATAACAGGTGAAATATGAACTTCAACCGAAAAAGATGTTTTCAAAACACGACACTATGATTCTACGTATACGCCAGTAAGTGCACATTTGTGCTGCTATAGCCGTAGTGTCTAAAAACGACCGTTTCGTTTTGAACGGCTATAGCAGTCATGCCACATTGTGAACTTCGCTTTGACGGCTATAGCCGCAATTGTCCGTCAACGTGTTAAGATTGGCTTTACCCAATTTTTTTTTAATTGCTTACATTTTTACATACTTAATACTTTTTCTCACATACATATTACTTTTTCTTACGTATTACATACATTTTTTATTTTTTCTTAACATATTACATGTTTATTACTTTTTCCTTTTTATTACATATTTGAATTTTAACTTTTTCCGAAGGTAGACGACAGTGTATTGACTCTCCAATTCAGTCATGAATGCACAGAGTCAGAGTCCTTCTTTTTATTTTTGAGTACAGGGATACAATCCGAGTACCTCTTACTTACTTTCAAGCGGCATATTGCTACTACAGCTAATGCCTTCTCTACATATACGTATGCTGCAGCAATGCGCACGAAAGGCCATCTTCACTTGAGACGATATTTGAAATCTATGATTCCAAGTGAATATTTGGAATCAAGCTGCTTTGATACCAAACCGACCGAGGTTGTTATTCAGAAGCGCTTATCATCGTTTTGTTCTAACTATTATGATCATCTGAAACTGTATTTTTAATTGATCATCTATATCCGATTGCTATAAAAAGGCAGCAGTAATCCATGGTCAGTAAATTTCTTAAGCAGCGGAAGAAAAGTATCATCAAAACGACCACTTCCCATTTCGACCTCGAAGTACGTGACAAATTCAAAATCCTTTCTATATCTTCATCACGTATCGTTTATTTCTTTGGGCGTATATTGATTTCTACACGTGATGTTTTGATGTTATGCAATATCAATTATATTTTTTATATGCTGGTTAATTATCGTATACCATGTCCAAATTTCCGTTTGCTTGCAGTAAGTGATTAAGTTTCTAAATTACTTGTTGAACAAAATATTTTTCCAGACAATATAATGATGATTATAATAAATGCTTTAACCGAAGGCAAATCCATGGCTTTCGACTTCATCGTGTTGTAACTTGTCTTTCAATTCTCTATTACCTATAACGGTAACTAATGAAAAATTCTTGAAGATAATGATAAAAACGAATGCACCGATTTTAAAAGTTTAAGCACGATAAGAACTTGCCTTGATTAGTTTTCTGAGACGACCATTCGAGCTATTTCTTCAGAATTGGCAGAAAAAATCAAATTTTTTTGGTTTTCGAGTAAACTTGATTCAGAGATCCCAGGTTAGATTCCACATTGAGCAACCTGATGCCAAGCAGTATTGGCATCAGCTTTTCTTGAAAATTTAGATAATAATATGTTTCCAAGTGAAAATAGCACTGATCCGGCAATGCTGTATTAAGAATAAATTATTAAAGATATTGTAATAATTAAATTGATCACATAGAAATGTGACAACTGCTTTGGTTGCCTTTTATAATAAAACTACGTAAAATAGTAGTAACCAATAGTAAATAACTTATTACAACAGGTTATAGACCTGTATACCTTATTTTCTGACCGCTGTTCAAAGAAATGATTTAAGAAAAGTTGTCGCAGAAAATCCTGAACCGATTTTAAAGATTCTGAAACTCCTTGAGAGATATCAGCTGTGTATATATCTACTAAGTTTTTGGTGGAGCACGGCTGGAGCGTTACTTTGCAGTTAATGAATGAAAATTTTTTGACGGTTTTTATGAAACTTTGTATGATAATGAAGTTCATGGTCTTACCAAATATCCTAAAATATTATAGGCCTGCGATGAAAAATTGTATTATTATTAAAATTTATCAAAGTTTGGAATAATGGTCATTGTTAAAATTTCAAAAGAGTTATTATGACAATTTAATAATATCAATTTCTATTGATTAAATCGATTATTTACACATATCGGTAAGATTTTTTTTTTAAGGCACAATTCCATTTACATCTAGTCAATTCTAATTGTCAAAAGTTCGTATTACACAAATTCAAGTTATCATTCGTGAAACATGTGAAGGGAATAAAAAAAAGAGTGAATATAATCAATAATATATATGATTTTCACGGCTGCATCTAATTTCTTCAATATAAAGAGAAAGGCAGATGAAAGCAAGCCTCTTCTAAATAGAGAGTGAAGTGCACATAAAATCTTTGAACTTTTCCTAAATTTTTTCACATAGGTATCATTTTATTACTACGATTTTTTTTTCAAAATTTACGCTTGTCTATTACGAACTAAATGAAAGTGCTAAAATGATTTGAAATAATAAATTTTATGACAGGCTCATCTAAAAAACTGGATACGCGATATGTCTTCAAATAAAAAACAAAAGGTTCTTGACATCTCGTGGATGTTAAATTTGTTATGGCGAAGACAAAATTATAATGCGCTCGGAAGAAAGTAAAAGTCAAAGAAATCAATCAGTCATTCTTTCTCTCGAAATGGGTGATATACAGGTATTCTTCGACTTCGGATGAGTGTAGTTTCAATATCGGCAACGGCGGCCGACCGTCCGTCAGCCGTGAAAGTGGGGCAGATATCGAACCGAATACTATGTACTCGGTAAGTTAATATCGCGAGCGTGTAATATGAATGGTAATGCAAGTATGAAATATTCCAGAAACTGGTTATACTTTAACAAAAATACTCCATATGGGTCAGCACTATTGAATATCATATTTTAAATGATCCAGTTACTCGCCTGAAATCTAAAAACACAGACATTGACTCAGATAGAAACAAAACTAGGGGTATATGGCATTGACTTAAGGCGTAACAAAATGTTATCATAAATACTGTAACATTCTCTAATATCTATAGGAATTATATAAACTAAATTAAAAATTAAAATCTGAACTATTTTCGATATACAAAAAAATGTAATAAAATTTTACACAAGCAGAAAGATTTTGAATCATTCAAATCGGATAATTTGTTCTCTCAAAATCTGCCATTTTTTGTACATTTAGTCCTGTACCTTTGAAATGGCTAGACCTGCCTTTGCCAAAAACTAATCACCACATCTCCCAATCATTATAAATCGAATGTTTCTTGAATCATTCAAATCGGATGCTCCTTTCTCTCAAAAACTCGATTTTTATTTTCTGCATTCTTTGCTCCGTATCTCCGTTTACGGAACTATCTGCCTTCGCTAAAAACTAATCAACACATCTCCCTATCAATAGGAATCAAATTCAAATCGGTTGATCCGTGCACCCAAAAACGTGGACGAAATAATGCGGACACATAAAACACACATTCATTTTTTCTGAGGTATGCCAAAACGCTCAGGAACCTCTGAAACATGAAGATATGCAAAAATTTTATTTTCGATTTTCAGCCCATTACTATAACTTACCATACGGTAAGTTAATTATTAGCCAATTCTAGAAAAGATTTGATCAAACTTAATCAGGGCTTTATATATAAAACAAAATTTAACATGTAAACTAAAAACATAATATTTATTAAAATTTCCGATAGTAGTTTTCATTAAAATTTTACTCAGTAAAAATTGAAAATGATTTTTGAAGGAGAAAGGAAATATTGTTGTAACTAATTAACTGTTTAAACTGATTATAAATGACGAATCCATAAGCTCACACCAATCCTGATAGTATACACCGGTATTAATTATGTAGTAATTTTTATATGATGTGATAAATATTGCAAAATTTGTCTAAAATTAGTCTATAATCTAGATCAGTTATTCCTAAAGCGGTTCATACGGATCTCCAGTAGATCATGGCTACTTTGAAGGATTCCCGTCAACGAAAAAAAACTTGTGCGGGGTCCACGCAATAAGAATGGGGAACCACGATAGTGGATCTCAACACTAATGTTAAAATTTTGTTAACGCCTAAGGCTCAATACTAGCCGAATGAAATTATATAAATATATTATAATACTCTTCATACAGGATAGCTATAATAAAGCCGTAGTATAAAATAATCCCTTATATTGTGATGCATCATGTCCATATACAGTTCCTGAGTCATTAATCCGTCTTTCTAAAAAGATCATGTTCTCTGAACTCAAACAACTAAATCACAGGTCAATATATGATTGGTTTCTGAATGTCGCTTATACCCAAAAACGGATCAATCAACAAAATAATATAAAATTATTAAAACTTTGTAAATTAGTATCAACTGAAACATCAACTAAGTAAGAAAAGTAATATCTCAAATTCCATCTAATTGTAAGTAACAAGTATTAACTCACCATTCAAACAAGTAACATAAAATCTGTTATTCTACATTTTATCTAGATAAAGATTTTAAAGTAAACTAATTATATCTGGGTTTTCGTCATTTTCGGCAAAAAGTGTACTATTTTAACAGAGTTCGGCAGCATCTCGTTGAATCACGAACTCTTTCTATAATTCACGTTATGAACTAATCGGTTCACAACAAAGTTAGTCCAAACGAACCGGATTTAATTAATTATTAACATATCTATTTACTTATTTTTTACGTGTTCTAGTATTGTACGTTTTTATGAAAATGTGTAAGTTATAGCATGGAGGCATTCAATTTGTAGTCTTAATATATTTAATCTTCTAAAGACCCTAATTGGCTGCTGAAAGGCCTGTGTTTGGCACAGTTTTTTGCGCATTTGGAGACTTTTATATAGGATACTATAGATCAAAGTTTGAAGTGCAATTTATAAATTGTGAAGCAGACGATGGAATACCTAGTATAAAAGAGATTTAGCGTTATTACTGACATCCTAACAAGAAAAAGGTGTAGACTGGACATTAGCCGGGGGATGTAAGAGTCGGAAAATTGCCGCCAAATTGATAATTAAACGTTAACTTATTGGTTTATTTTTGTTATTTTAAATTGGATGTATAAATTTGAACATATAGTTTTACTTGAAATGTTTAGTTATTTAGTTAGAGATTCATAAAAAAACGATATCGGAAAAATTGGGAGCCATGGTAAAGTTCAAAGTGTTTACCATTTAAAGTTTGGGAGCCTATTAACTTGATAGCCGTATGTTTTTAACCAGTTTTATTTTATAGTTCGTCATACAGAAAATCTAACAATCTCCGTAATTTATAATCGATTTATTTAATAATTAATAGTAAATCTTTCGTCGCATGTATTCTCAAATATATGACATTTATTTGAAAGTACCTCATAACATCATTTTACATCTTTCCAATCAAAGCCGCCAACGAAAGAAAGGCCAATTTCAATTTACTGTTTATTAATGTTAATACGGAGAAAATCTAGAAATCGCATAATTAATTTACACTCGAAACATTTATATCACAATTGATGACTAGAAAATTTGTTACTAGCAATGAATTTTTTTTTATTTGAATCTGAATAAAACGCAAGATGATAACTATTTCAGTTCTGCACGATAAAAAAACTAAAGCACCACTTAATATTTCTTTAGAATAAAAAAAATGTCGGTGATTTTGACATTCAGACAAAAGTGATGTGTTGATTTAGTTTATTTGTCTAAATCATTTTGTTTAATAAAATATTTAGTGAGCGGCTATAATACCACGAATTCTTTGATATGAGGAATGCTTTATGGTTTAACAACTACTAATTTCACATCCAAGGACTTGGTGAATGCAGATACCTTGGCTTAGTTTCACGACCATTAGTCATTTAAAACAAAGTATAAGTTCAAATGTCAAGTTTGAAGAACGACCATGGGGAATTGTCAAAAGTTTTGTGAATGACAATTTTTATATTCAAAACATAATATTATATAATACAAAACTGCAATTTCTTGAAAGAAAGAGACTTCCTCATTTAATGAACTAAACTATTCAAAATACATTTTAATGATTGAAATTTAATCATTTGAATTATGGTAATAGATACTGATGAATCTTCAAATATAATTTTCTGATATTTTCTATATCACATATCACATAATTAATCGAGTGTAAAAGTTAATTAATTTTTCTAATGTCGCATATCGTATCATATTTTTTTTATTTTATGATGCGGTTATACGATGAAGTTTAATATAACAAGAAGTTGAATAAAATAAAAATATTTAACTTTGCTTATTTGTTTAATAGATTAAAATTCTGATATAGGGTAGAGCGGGGCTTAAAGGTCCGCGGGCAAAAAGGTCCACCACCGATATTTCAAAAAACAAGTAAAGTTAAGAACTTTTAACAACAATATTTGAAAGTAGAGGGTGAAAGATGTGTAATGTAATGATTTATTGTTTGTTGTCAGTTTTTTTGCTCGTGAACACTATTATTTAGTTTACGAGACCTTAATTTGATTTTTAATCTACGTTATTTGTATGTTTTATAAGAAGTTCAGTTATTTTTAAGTTAGATTCAACAGATTTTTCATATAACCTCTATAAAAGCTTACATTTGGGTGGAGTAAAAAGGCTTATCTATTTTACCTTTTTTTAGTTGTTTGCTGGTTTTTTGTTATTTGTTGTGATATAATTGATTTGGTTTTCACAATATAATTGTTCAAAGTCAAATTGGATTTTTGTGCTCCGTCCTACCCTATCTTGAAAATACAGTAATATCTACTTCCATTAAAATAAATATAAAAATATTTATCTTACACTATTGTTGGTATTGTTGGTAACAAACGTAGTTGACTTAGAGCTTATAAAATTATACCTTAATGTTGAAAATGTTTAACACTGTAAAAAACAACATTACTGGACGATTTTAAATTTATTCTTTGGTATATTCTGAACAATTGATTATATATCTTATGTAGATAGATGATCAATACAAATAAATGGATATTCAAATTTCTTAAGCTGAACTGTGGTTGTAGTAGGTGTGACAGTACCTACAGTACCTAGACGCGTCTGAGTATATAGGTACCGTAATATTATAAGTAAAATGCATTTTTTGAGTCACTGACCTGCTTCTTGTAGAGTACATTAAAAATCTGGTATTTATATGTTCGGGCGAGGCCGGCAGCATGTCCAAATACCCAAATGGACCCGAATCTTCAAAGCAGCCGAGCTCATCGTAACAGACGCGCTTCTCCGCCCGCTTGTGCCTTGAGCTGAAATTCAAATAAAAGGTTAACTAGGTACTCAATATTAATATCATATTATTGTTATTTGAAACATTGAAGGTTATTATGTATTAATATTTTTGCAAGTTGAATGATTCGAATCAAGCGTAAATTATTATTTTAAAATTAATGTCGAATATAATAAAACAATATAAATACACTTTTTATGATAATTGTTGCGTTCCTCTACCTGTAACTATCGTGTCTATGAAATTTCTTCACAGTATAGTTTTGTATACATTATCTTGAATCATGGTACAAATATAAGAGAAATTTGGGTAAAATGATATGTATGGTCAAAAGGACACAGTAGTCTTATTTAAAAATTAGCTAGTTTCATTTAAGTTTCCGCGACTGTATGACATGAAAAAAGCCCTAATGACAACCCTGTCAGATGTTGGGCGTCATTGTCACAGTCTTGTCGTAGTAATCAGTTCAAACATGTTTCGCCCCTTGAAGATTTTATTTTGACGGTGTTTTTCTCGTGTTGTTTGTGGACCTATTTATTGATATTCGTAATTATTTCAATTAAAATCAATCGACTTAGGTTAGTACTAGTGAATTTAATCAATTTTATTGCTACAATCAGGTGTTTAGTAGAATTTTGATTAATTTTATTAATTCTTGTTTAATTTCGGATAAAATGACATACTTATACAATGGATAAAATGGCATTGTACTATTTTGCAAGTATTACTGGGTAAAGTAAAAAAAACCTGTCATAGTTTATGTGCTAATGTTCCAAAAAGGACGAATCGATTTATTTGTGAACTGCTTTCTTAAAAATTAGCATCTCACTATGTCCTTACCTTAATAAGTTATTATAGTTTCTACTTAACTAAAATACTATCTTGCTGGTAATCTATGAATCAATGATGAGTAAAAACAATTGAGACTGGTTGTAATATCATTTAATAAAAAAACAAAACACCATGTCATTTTGTCCGTACTTCCTCTACTCGTTTGGTTTCTTAATAAAATTCTGTGAATAATTTTCATTATCAATAACTATTGAGTATTCAAATTTTATGAACAAATAATATTTTCATTAATGGCGCATGTTAGTAACAATTTTTATCTTTGAATGAGGGATTTAAAATGCAGAAAATGGAGAATGTATACATTCCTTTCAAAGAAACTGACCAAGAAACATAAACTATATCTTTTCCACAAACTCAAAATTTATAAAGTGCAAGGAGTGGCATTAATTTACTAATTATTTCACTAAACTACATATATTGTTTATATTTTTAGTTTATATTCATCAGATATAAAATAGATATTATATATGTGTGTGTGTGTGTGTGTAGTATGCGATTAAATTATTAAAATAAACAAAAACCAGATGATTAAGATCATCATTCTTATGGGCCATCAAACTTTCATTATATAAAATCAATTTTAAATTTAAATGCGTCGAAAGTGATTCATTTCGAGAATAAAAAATAAAATAAACATTTCGAATTTCTCTCAAAATATCAAATTTTCTAAAAATAATGAAGAGCTAGAAATGTATAAAAAATATAGAAAATTTAAATGAAATTTGAAAGCTAAACTGAAATCAAATAGACAATAAAAATCTGCATTTTGCTATAATATACAATCATTTATTTTTTCTTTTTTATGTTGACACTATATTGATCAATTATCAAGTAAATAAAAATCTAATTACTGTAAAATATACATAATCTATCGCCAATATAATTAAAATGCAACCTCCAAAGAAATGAATTTTATATTTGATATTTATTAGATTATATGTGTTTATATTTCACTAAACGTAATGGTTAATGATAAATTTAATTTTGAACAACGTAGTAGAAATCGAGTGATGTTACATGGAAAATACATTAAGTAAAAAATTAATTTTGAAATATACATATCGAATGCTTTGAGGATGATCTTCTATAATTCACACGTTATAAAAACTGCAATACAATGAACATCGTAATTAGTGTTTTTTATCAATAAGATAATGCGATTATAAACGAGATAATGATCTAAAAGAAATAATTGTTATTCATTTAGTAATGGATAATAAACTTTTACGGCGTTTCCAACGACAGTTGTGAGTAAAAACTGGTTTTGATACCTAACGGAAAAAATTTTTAGTGTGATTTATTATTTTAACGAGTTGAGTATATAGTTTTTCAATATAATTAATAATGATCTTTTGGGAACATACCTGTAATGTGTTGTACAAGGTTTCTAAATGTAAAGCAACAGGTTTTCTCCTGCAAGTAATTTTAATGCATTCATTCAAAATTACTTATTAAAACTCGTATATTACCGTTAGCCACGCACTTTGTAAAATTGTTTGATTGATTGTTTTTAAAATGCATTAACTACTACGTGGACAATAAAAATAAACTATAGGGGAGCTAAGAGCTATTTGTAACAGGGATAACTAGTAACAGGCGTTTCTCAATAGGAGCTTAAACGATATTAAAATACTTTTTTGTTTTGATTGAACATTTAAACCGTCCTGCATAATATTGTCACAGCTACTGTTTTGCAGGCCGACGTAATAAACAGAACTGCGCAGGTCCGTCATTTTTGACAGGTAATATAAAATTGACCTAACATAAAATTTAGATTTGCGTTATTATTATCGACTAACTTTGAATTTTATATATCTTATTTTGTTTCTAATTTATCAATCTTTGATTGTTAAGTTCAAATGCAGTAGACACTAAAAAAGATTAATCTCTATAATACCACATGTATACAATGATATGATGTAAAATGAATTATCGAATGGCCGTAAATTAGATTTTTAGAGAATGTATCCTAAATAAGGTTAAATTGAAGTTTTCATGTAAATTATTTTTATTTCTTCACATATTAGAAATATCTCTTGTAAAAGTAGGAAATTTAAATAGTTTATATTTTAATAATATAGGAAAAACAGTAAACCGAAACATTTTAATTGCAATCTTGCCAAATATTGAATATCAATTTAATCATTACTTTCAACTTTTGTATTATAAAAAACATTCATTTTTGCACGAAATTATTACTAATTATATCAATGGTATGTACTCAGGAGCATCTCATCATTTTTATTTTTACCTGATTCAATTTTTTTAATAAAACGCATTTTTGTATTTTTCGAGTTTTATCATACTGCGTATTTTTAATAGCAAGTCAATTTATTTTAATAAAATATTTGAGCTTAATTAATTTTATCTACAACTTGGGCTAAAAGAAGTTCTATATCCTATTATTTGGAAGATTTGAAAAAGGAGCTTTTGAAAATATTCCTAAAAGCTGATTGTCGTCTTTAGGCATACAGTTTTAAGAAATATGTTAAGTCTTAAGATTATCTTATGAATTATTTATCTTTCACTCCCTTTATTTGGTTGAACGAAATGTTGCTTCTAATATATATTTTTTTGTTTTGTCAAACATGTATGGCAAGTTGTTGCAAAAAATCTTAGTATGTCATTGAAAACAATTAAATTGAATATTTTGTAATTATTTTATCTGGGTAACATTTATAATTCAAAATCCATCAATTAACCTTTTAATTATTAAAAATAGATTATCTTGTCATCTGATTCCGTCGATCCGACACTGGCATGACCTCATTATATGGATGCACTAAAATTTCTACATAATGAAATTAGCATGTGAATTGCAAGCAATCCAGAGTTGATACACTCAGATTAAATATGTACAGAACACTTATCTTTAAGTTTTACACACCATGTTTTTGCACATCATTTTGCGTGATGCAATTAATGTATTCGCCGATTTGAGTTTTTGCTCAGCCTGCTCCAGCTGACCATAATTTACCACTTTTCATTTTACGATATAATGAAAAGGTGAAAGTTTTAATTCTTACATAAATATTTTTTTTACAATTTAATCTTGGTCAGATATACTAATTTGCAAAGGAAATTAATCCATCACAATCGGCCAGCCCGGAGCTATGATACGTGTTGTTGTGAAAATTGAACAAACAACTTATGCACAACAATATTTGATTTTTTTTAATTTTGATTATTTAAATGTGAACTATGTCAAGGTGCGATTTACTTCAACTTGGCATGAAGGTCGCAATAATAATAATTCCACGCTAATTTCAGAAAGTTTTGTATAATTTAAAACCGCGTAATTTTTTATTATGCAATGCTTAAATGGAAGAAGTCATTTTGAAAAATGGTATGAGTGGCGTGCAATGTACTTAAGTAAATTATTATTGCAAAGTAATATCTTAGCTTATTGTCGTTTAAAATACACATAATTAGTAATCGTACTGGTTTGTGGGGAAATTCCATTTTATTGCCAAGATTTATATTATTATTTCATATTTTATATTTTTATATTAAGAAGTATTTCAGATGGTGAAGGTTAAATTATAAAGAACTATTAAGTATATATACAGGCATTAAAAGAAAATAATTGTAATGTCTAAAGAAAATTCAAGTTTTGCATACGCTTCGAGTCCCATTTGGCTTAGTCTTAAAAATATATATAAAGTAATCAACAAAAAAATACAATGGAATATATGAAAAACAATATAGAAAATTTTAAACTATACTATCGCATAGTTTCTGATTATATCCGAATTTATAAATTTATAGTTGTCCAATATTGCTTGCACATGCAAAAATTGATATAAATGAGTGATTTACAAATGTATTAGAATTTATTGTAAAGTGACCATACCTTTTGTTCCGGATTTCCACCTTGTCTTGGTTTCTAAAAAGCAATATTTATCTTGGATTTTGATCTTTTGTTCCGGATTGGTTTCAAAAAGTATAAAAATATAAAATGGAATTTTAGCAATTACTTGATTTAAAAATTTCAACTACCCATCGAATAACTTAAAATGATAAAATACGAGGATGCTTATATGAAACAATATGTTATGAATGAAAAAATTACCAAATACAAAATTTTTCGAATAATTTTAAAATAACAACCCTTTATGTCCGGATTAGCATAACTATAAATTACCTTCCCAGTTTTGTCTTCAATGGTCATTGCTATTTTCTCTCATAAATAATTTTTTCAGTAAATAATAGTGCAACAGATGCACAGTAAGCAGGGTTCTTGAAAGTAATTACGCTAATTTTATCGTAGTACCTTGAATATTTAAGTAAAAACGTTTAAACTGAATTATATCTGCATTGCAACTCACTTTTCATTACATAATGGGCAACTATCACGATCGCTTATTTCAAAAACAGAGTGAATATCTAATGAATCTAACTACGATATTACATGTTGTCACACCATTTTTCGCATGCAATATAAATTTAAATATAATCCACATATACATATATATACACACACATATAAATATATATATATATATATATATACATATATGTGTGTGTTATGTGTGTATGTGTGTGTGTTTATCTGTAAATATCATTTTGCAATATCACTCGTAACTAATAATTCGCTGACAGATTTTTATTTATATGCAAAATTACAGGTGTTTTAATTATATGCAAAATCATTTTATTGCACATAACGTTCAGTGCGATAATACAAATATCCGGAATTTTGTAAACCTGTTCGCGCCAAATAGAAAAATATGATGTATGGAAAACATATGGTGATAGTACGACAGTGCCTGAACAAGTTTGCACAATTTTCTTTCAGCAATTTTTTGCCAAAGTTGCACTACGTCTGGGAAAGCTTCTCGATGCTATTCATGAGCATTTGAACCATTGGGTAACTTTTATTTACTCAGCGATGACACAAAAGGTTTTCACATACAACCTTTTGGATACCTTATTGAAAAGATATAGTTTCTGTCACGGGTCCCCACTTAAATTAAAGGGTTGTATGTATAGGGCGTCTTCACTATTATTTCCTAAGAATTTGTAAATAATAATTCTGTTTTTGCTTGAATAAATTTGCGATATCAATTATATAAAAACAAAGTTGAAAAACAATGATGCTATTTATTTTGGCATTTCAAACAAACTAGCTTATACCCACATAAAATTTAATTTTAGCCATAATACAGGAGAGATTATAAAAAAGTTTGTTGAAATAGTTTCTTTTTATGAAACCTATCTTCCTTGTGAAGTGGAGTATAGGTATATATATATATATATATATATATATATATATATATATATATGTATTTGTTTATTCTTTATTTATCTTTTTTAACTTTTCTTGCGCTCAGACTTGAAGTGCTTATTTAAAAGATGTTATTATTGTCACGGCTTAATTAAAGTTTAGTTAGTTTCATGAGCATCATCTTTTAAATGGTATTATTATTTCCCATAGTGTAAGTCCAAAGTAATCGTCCAAAAATCGAAAATGAAAATTTTTGCATATCTTTACGTTTCGAATGTTTCTAAGACATTCCTTAGAAAAAAATGTAGTAAATGTAAAAATGTAGTGTATGTGTGAATGTGCATATGTATGGATACAAATTTTGGTCCACGTTTTCGGCAGCACGGATCAACCGATTTATAATTTGGGCAAAAACAGGCCCAGCCGTTTCAGAGATAAGGAGCTAAAAGTGTTAAAATGACAGTTTTTGAGAGAACAAAGCTTTCGATTCGAATAATTCAAAAAACATTTTGCTTGTGAAAAAACGATTAGTTTAAGAAGGTAAAAAAAATGATTCGTATTTTGATTTTAATTCTAGCTGAAACTCAAACTCTCTTATTGTGTTTTTCAATTTTATTTGACCTCGCTTACTCGGAGCATTTAGCCACCTACAACATTTTTATTTATTTACATTCTATACTAATTTCTATATCATATCCTAATCTATATCCTTTTTAATTTTTTTAACTTCCCGAAGGAGAAGTTGTTTTCATCAAAAAATCTGATTTGCTAATTTTGTGTTTTCTCGACGTTTCAAGCCATTCTGAATCGAATGAGACCAAAATTGGAAAAAGTATGTGTGTGTGTGTGTATGTGAACAGATTTTTTCTTCTTATTTTTATCAATTCTTGCTTTTTTATGTCAAATTTCTAATTCTATTCAACTTTAACTTCATTCCATTTTTTTTCTTCATTCCCCTTTTTTAATATCAGCAAATTCTAAATTTTTTTTCTTCTTACTCTTAATACCATTCAGCCATTCGAATTTTGTAATTCCTATTTTTAAATTTTTATTAAATTTCTACTTAACAAATACAATTTTATTCAATTTCAAATTAACTACTTATTATTTTTTTCATAAATTCTAAGTCTTTGACAGGATTCGATCCAAAGATTCCTGTCGTGTAAAACGAACACGCCACTAAGTGAGCTATGCTCGCCACAAAACTCTCTAATTTTCTATCTAATTTGAACTTTGCAATTCATTTTATATAATTTTTAGAAGTATGAGATAAGTTCCTTCATTCGACCTCTGTCTGATCAAGTTTTTTACTTACTTTTTACTTCTTTTTATATAGAGATATGTAAACGTCTTCGTCCAATTTACGAATATTGAAAGTTATAGTATTTATAATAATTTATTCCAAATCATGTAATTTCTCAAATTTTACATTACGGTACAAAAAGTTTCAGCAAATTGCCGTAAGGCACGGTGCCATGCACCACTAGTGTTACAAACATTGTTCTAGTGTACTTGTATTGTAATATTTTTATCAGGCTCATTAAAGAATTTTCACCTTCGTTTTCGCCTTTGCCATTCTGCGATAGATGTCTGCACAGCCCTCAATATTTCCCTATCATGAATTTCGTCGAGCGCCTCCACTTGCGCTAACTCCGCATCCGAACTCCTCCCCAAGGCATCTGGAAAGTTAAATCTCGTTATTAATTATTTCTAAATATATTATGTAACAATATTGCATAGAAAGTAATAGGTTTATCTTCGAATTGCTAGTTCGATTTGCTTTTTAGGTGTAATGGAATATTTGTAATTATCTGTTTTTTGTTAATTGAGATATACTTACACACCGTGTATGTAATAAAGACCTACAAATTAGAATCTGGTTGAATATTATTAATATTATGGAATTATATCATAGGTAAAGCGGGGCTTGAAGGTTCTCGGGTAAAAAGGTCCATCACCGATATCCCTAGTAAAATTAAGGACTTTGTGACAACAATATTTGAAAGTTTTGGGAAAAAGATGTACCAGCCATCACCTTGATTCTTAAGGCATTGCTATCAGATGATAAACGGCAATGTTTCAAAATCCATAACAAAATATTTTCTATCATTGTTAGATTTTTGGTTGTGAGCAGGGCGTCGGAAGCAAATTTGTGATGGGTGGGATCTTCTTTTTTTTAGAAATGTGTTGCCATGTGTAAAGAGAAAAATAAAATCTCATATTTTTAGATTGATGGGTGGGCTCGTTTTTATTTTAAGGCAGCCAGTATTGCCATGTCTAAAGCGAAAAAGAAAATCTCATACTTTTTTGGCTCGACTTTTTTAGGCAGACAGTGGGCACGTGTTTTTTAGGCAGCCACTGTTGCCATGACTAAAGAGAAAAATTAAATCTTATACTTTGAGATTAATGGATAGGCTCAAGCCCACACAACCCACACGGTTTCGACGCCACTGGTTGTGAGCACTGTTGTTTAGTGTACCAGACATTATTATACTATTTCAGTATACGTTATTTAATTGTTTTATAAAATTTATTTTTAATTCTAAGTTAGATTCAGCCGTTTTTATATAACCTCTATAAAAGCTTACACCTGGATGAGGTAAGTTAAATAAAACAATTTGACAAGAGATAAATTAAATAAATAGTTGTTCCAAATCTGTTGATGATTATTTTTGACGAAATACCGGATCAAGATTATTTACAGAGTTATCTCTGCAAAAAATGCACCCATTAAATTTATATTTTGCATTGGTTGAAAAATGTACCTAGGTATTGTTTTGTAAAATTAAAGACATTGGACCTGTTTGCCCTAGTCGTCCCAATTTACCCCGTCTATGGAGTAAAAAGGACGAGGTTATAAATTTTTTAAAACCAGCTAAATATTCTTTATACGAAACTTTAACGTCACAGAATCTAGTACTTATTATTACCATGTATGTAATAAAGAATTATAAATCTGACTCTGGTTAAATATTAGAGACAAAGAGATATTTTGACTCTTTAAGTCAAACTCGAGCACATAATATAATTTAGTTGTGTACTCATATCTGAAAACAGTATTCGTACTCTATATTTTATTAAATTTGTTATAAATTAAACAAGTTGTTTTATTAATTAAGATACGTTAAATGTGAAAGGCATCAGCATGTACGCATTTGGATCTAATCAATTTGGTCAATCAATAAAAATATTTATTTTCTCTATTACCGATTTAGGCTTGTCTTATTGCCACTATTGCCAGTAGTAATCTACAATTCTCTCAATTGTTCATGTACGGTATATTTTAAAAATATATACTATGATAAGTTATAAAAAAATGTTTCATATCAAAGAGTTATCAAAAATTTTAACCGTAAAATATTAAGTTTTAAACTCTATACAAGAGCTTAAAGCAAATTATTGCATCATGTTGTTTTTTTTGTTATTATATACGAATATATAAATTTGAAACTTTACGATAATGTACATGCAGAAAGTGATTGGTTTTACTATCATATACGCATTTGCATCTAAATTGACTAATCAATAAAAATATTTATTGATTTCTCTATTACTCATTTAAGCTTCTCCTTCGGTATTCTTCTGTTCTCTCAATTATCCTACTGGATTTGATTATTTCGTTATAAATATTCAGTAATTTTACAGTTATAGAAAAGTAAAAAATTTAATTTCAAAATAATTGTTCGACCCAAATTTCATTCACAAAATACCCGGCGGGAAGAAATATTAGACAGTTATTAAATTGAATACAAAGCGCCGCTAGACATGGTTGATGTTTCACTTCCGTATTGTATTAGAACGATTCATTGTTTGCTACCAGAATCGACTTTTGACAATGCACATGAGTAATTTAACGTCAATGATAATTTTTTATTACCTTTTTTACTTTTATGATCATACGTTATGTTTGATCGGTGTTAATTTAGCCAGTTCGGAAAATTTTTAAAATTATCTATAAAGATTTTTTTGTGTTTCGGGGTTGTAAATAACATAGGCATCATAAAAATAATTTTATTTTTTATAAAAAGTAGAATTAAATTTATAAAATAAGAAGAAAAATGAAATCATTTTTAATTTTGTTGTTAAAATGTGAATGATGAAAATCAAACAATTTAACAAAACCCTTATTGCCATATTTATATTGTATGTTTCCAAGTGAAAATAGCCGTTGCCTGGCATTGCTGCACCAATAAAAAAAGTCAGCCCTATTAGATTAATTCTAATAACAAATATCATCAAATATGGATGGATTAACCATTGGGTTACCATCTAAAAAAATACGAAGTGAGGAAAAGTTTCAGCCCAACAGCTCATAGGACGTAAGGTTCTGATTGCTGTTAAAAATATTCAAAAAAAAAATATATATATATATATTGTGTATTGATTCGGGGTTCATTTTATTTGTTCGGATTATAATTTTGCTGAAGATGACAATATATAATAAATCGAAATGATTAGACTCAATCAATCAATTTTCATAAACTCTTTGATTTTGGTTTGGCAGGCAGTTAAGACTTTAAGATTTAAAATTTATATAAAATAGCTATTAAATACTTTAATAGTACCTATTTTATTTCAAACAATAAGGGTATTCTGTATAGAATCACATTATTAATATTTATAGTAATTTGCTTAAGAATGTCTACGTAAAAAGTATAAATATATTTTTACAAAATTCGTTGATATTATAAAAAATCTGAATTATTACTAAACATTTATATAAAAATGAAGATTATATATTCTTGACTATATTTTCTTTTATACCGAAATGGTATTCTATATAGAAAACGTTGTTAATATTCATTGTAATTCCGCTAAGTTTACGCGAAAAACTGAAAAGTATTTGTATAATAATATTTTATAATACACCTAAGTCTGTTTTTACACGGAGATTGGTTCCAGAAGAATCCGTGTAAAAAAAAAAACGTGCAAAAAAAGACATTGATCTTATACAAAAATGGGTGATTTGTTCCTAATCTCTAAAACCTATTGAAATTAGTGAAAAGCAAGAATTTTTAGGGTATTCCTCTAAATGAGTGCTATTCACATTTGCTTTGACCAGTAAAAATTGTTTGCACGCACTAAAGGGGAATTCACTTAAATTTTTAACCTA
This sequence comes from Ctenocephalides felis, assembly GCF_003426905.1. Classification (NCBI taxonomy): domain Eukaryota; kingdom Metazoa; phylum Arthropoda; class Insecta; order Siphonaptera; family Pulicidae; genus Ctenocephalides; species Ctenocephalides felis. The sequence continues at coordinate 151,634,223 of NW_020538040.1, forward strand.
ATGTTCGCAAACTATCGATACTATCGTTTGTTTCAGACTTTTTTCTTTCATAAATACTTTTTAGTGATATTCGCAAAAATTAAATTTGACAAAAAAAATTAAGTACATAAAATTTCAAATCGTGCTAAATGGAATAAAATCGTGTAAAAAAATTAAAAATGTTCAATTTTCAAACCGTGTTATATCAAAACCGTGTACAAAAAGACCGTGTAAAAACAGACTTAGGTGTAAATACTTTATTTATGTAGTTTTTTATGTAAACATAATTATTGCTAGCTAAATTACTATACATATTATCAATGAGAATCTATGCAGTACCTAGTATCAATATCATTTTTGTATGAAATCAAATATATACTGTTCAAATAAATTATAATTATTTTTATATAAATATTAAGTGATAAATTTGATTTTTTTATAATATCTTCATATGTGCATAATGAATTGTCAAGGTAAAAGTCAAATAAAATCAAAGAATTTATTACAAACTAGCTAATGCACTAATATGTAATATATAGAATATTTAATTTAATTTTATATAATATTAAAACATAATACGATGTATTATATCATTTAATATATTAGTATTAAGTAAAAACTTAATATATTGTGGATGAATATATTTCTATAAAAAGCCTCAAAATTTTTTTAAATTTATTTGTTAATTTTTCGACCATTTCTAAACAAAAGTAGCTGTGCCAGAAATAAAAATTCTTACACACACTTAGTCTATTCAAATTTCAATATTCTACAGTTCTCGAATAGCGGTTTGAATTTGAATATGAGTTGAATAGAATACTTTTCAAATAACTGTTTTTCATATTTTTGCGCATTTCTCTATATTTGTAATAGAAATTCTCTATATTTGTAATATATTAGTTTGCACGTTTTGTAATTCATAATTTATAATTCGATCGTATACCAAAATCTTATAGGGGCTTGAAGGTCCACCACCGATAATGAAAAGGGAAAAAGATGTATAACCAGTCATCACCTTAATTCTTACATTACTATCGGGAGATAAACGGAGATGTTTGAAAATCCATAACAAAAATATTTTCTTTCATTGTTAGTTCATTTGTATGTGAGCACTGTTGTTTAGTTCGACACCTTAACGATAACAACTTTTACGTATACGTTTTATTGGTTTTATAAGATGTTTTGTTATTTGTAAGTTAGGTTTAACATTTTTTATATATAATCTCTATAAAAACTTACATGTGAGTGGGGTAAAAAGGATCAACTGAACCTTTACTCTGGTAAAATTGTGAACAATAAAAAATAGTGAATAAAATAGTAATTTAAATTAACAAAAGCAATTATAGAGGAGATAAGTAAAATATATAGTTATTCCAACAAAGCTGATAAATATTTCTGACGAAATACCAGATCAAGGTTATATACAGTTTTATCTCTATAAAAAATGTACCCATGAAATTGAAATTTTGCATTGGTTGAATAATGTAGCTATTATTTTGTAAAATTGTTTAAAATTTAAAATAAGGCATTGGATCTGTTTGCCTCTAGGATATTCCATTTTACCGCACCTATGGAATAAAAAAGGACAGATGACAATTTTTTGAAAAATAGCAAAAAAAATGGCAAAAAAAATAGCAAAATTGTAGAATTAGCTGCGTTTTACTGAACGTAGCCAGATAGCTGTTTCTTTGATATGTGCTATTTGTTGTGATATTTTTCGTTTGGTTTTTACAATATAATTACTCAAAGTTATGTTGGACCTTTGTGCCCCGCCCTACCTTATATTTATTACAACTTTTTAACAACTGTACGACTGCTCTAGACGTCTTAATATTTTTTGCTGTAGTTAAAGAAATTATATTTTTTTGAATTATGTTAAAAAATCAAATATTAATGACAATAGTTTAGTTCTATGAATAAGATAGTTCAGCATTTTCAAGTGATGTCTTGCTACTATGCTTGATCAGATTAGTTTCTTTTTATTTTTTATGAGTTATCTTTTTATTGTGTATAAGATTTTTCGAGAAATAAATCAAAAACTTTCACACAACTCTTCCTCGAACCTTCCTACTTGACATTTTAATGATGTATTCGACATTTGTTTGTGCTTTACACTATGTCAAAGACCAAGTAAAATACCATTAGAATGACTTATTCGAGGAAATCCAACAGGAATGACTAGATTTGCTTTCCTCTGTAACCGAAATGTCCGCTATCATCTTGACAATCGGTTTAATGTGACAGTTATCACAGGAATGAAGAAGCTTGTTAGTGAAAGCCGCACTTATCATGTGTATGTATATTGCAACTTTCAAAACGCGACAACAGATTTTTCGATTTCTTTTGAGAATTCCAAATGTATCTACTTGTACCTCCTATATTTAGACATTGCGACTTTATAATAATCTTTTTTTTGTTTTACGATGTGTCTGGCTAATCTTTCTATGTCAACTTTTGTAACACAAATTTGGCGTGATTGAGGAGATCGGCGAGCAAATTTATTGAATTTGTAATTTGTAAAAGTGAAAAAAATCGCATATATATGCATACAGTATTTGATTGATTGTATTGTATCTAATGCTAATCTATATGCATTTATATGTGACTAGTCAGAAAGATGAAGAAATTTGTTGTTTGTTTTATATTTGAAAAGGAAAAATTTGATTTTATTATACAACAGTAATGAATTTATTTCGATTACAAAAATGAAGTGTGTGAAAATGAAAGTGAATCCGCAAATTATCCGTTTCATTGAAGTGCACTTTGGTAAACCACATTTTTTGTTTTTTGGTCTGTCGTTAACACAAACAAAGCGGATGGTTTTCCAACTCGTGAACTGCCCATGTGAAAAATAATGATTTTCTAAATAATCTATTTGAAATTTATCCTGCAAACATCAAGCGATTGGCCTTGAGACTTGTTATTGCGAACGCAAGGCGAACTGGAAATTGCAATCGTTTGAAGTCAAACGGAAGACCAGTCGGAATCATTGGTATTTTACCAAATCGCCAGCAATTTTTGATTGAATGGTGAAATTCAGTGCGTGTACATCATTATTCTTTGCGGCAAGAATTGCTCGTTGACTTCACCAAGCATAATTCTGATAATTGTCACTAATGTCATTACTCGAATTTTTAATTACGGTGCGTGAAGTTCCAGCAGCTTGCATTAAGGCACGATGCCATGCACAACTAATTTTCTTAGCTATAAACCTTGCGGAGCCCGAGACCTTTCCAACGAATGCAAAATTGTCGAAATCGGTTTGTGCGTTCTGGAGTTATATCGTCAGGAAGGAAAACTCGACTTATTTTTATATATATGTAGATTATTATAGAAATTATAGAAATGTCGAACACTCGTATCTCAAGAACTAGTGAAGTTAGGAATTTTTTAACAATAATTAAAAGTAGAGGATATAAAATGCGAACCAGCCATTTGACCCTGCTACCAAGTGATGAACGACCATATAGTCAATTTTGTAACTTTTTGTTTTTGAACACTGTTGTTTAGTTTACGATACATGAATAAAACTTCTAAGAATACGGCATTAAATTGTTTTATAAGATGTAATGTTATTTTAAAGTTATTTTTAACAGTTTTTTTTATTAATATAACGTGTAGATGTAGTTGGGGTAAAAAGCACCACCAAAATCTTTATACAGGCGAGGTGTAAACAATAAGAAACTAGTAAATGAAAATACAAAATAAATTATATTTTATAAAAGATGAATTAAATTAATTCTAATTTCAACTCTGGTGATAAATTCTTCTGGCAAACTTTCATATGAAGGTTGTATCCAGTGCGATGGTTATAAAAATATGACCATAAATATGCATTTTGAACAGAATTTGTATCCACTTTATTTGTAATAATTTTATTTAAAAAAAGAATTAACCTGATTATGATAATTTGAACAAAATAACTACCAAAGCAAGATTTATGATAGTAGTGAGAGTTGATATTTTTTTTGTTTATCAGGTTTAAAAATACATAATTTGATTATGATATACGGCTCGACCGTTTTTTGTCTAAAATTCATCATCACCACTTCTTCTTAACTAATTACGAATTGAATGTTTTTTTAATCATTCAAATCGGATTGTAGGTTTTCTTAAAAACTTTAATTATACTTCCTGCACTCATTGTCCCGTATTTTCGAAACAGTTGTACCTCTCTTTGCCTAAAACTAATCCGCACTCTCGCCATCAGTAGGAATCGAATGTTTCAAATCGGTTGATCCGTGCGCTCGAAATCGTGAACAAAAAATTGGATCTACACAAAACACACATATACATCCATTTTTTCTAAAATATGCCAAAATGTTCAAAAAACTCAGAAAGATATGCAAAAAAATTTCGATTTTTGAATTAAAAAATTTTAAGCCTGTCAACCATATAAAATCCATTGTTTTTGATACAGTGCGCGATCATTGAACTCCATCGTAATTTTTCATATGATATCGATTGCAAAGCAATTGCTTTACTTACAATACGATAGTATATGAATATGTGGTCGGCCTAATAGACTTTTCTTTCAATAAAACATTCATATGAAAGGGAACGGTCCGAAAATATCACGCACCGCTGGTCGAATGCTAAGTTATCATTACGTCTGAAACTCCCTTTTCTCCAGACCGTCACGTCAAATGATCGTGCACTAATTGAATACTAAATATATTTATATCATTCTGGAGAAGCAGAAAAATTACACATATATTCATATATTCATTGTTTATACCAGTTCCATTCGCTATCGAAAGTATAAAGTGAATGCTGATTGCGTTACTGTTTAGTCTCTCGTGATTGTCTGAAAACAAATTAATTTGTTTTGATTTTGGATTGATGTTTTATATAACTTGGATTCATGGTTTAGTAGTAATTTGTATTAATGAGCTTTAAATTAATCATATTTTTAACTTCCCGGTTAAGTTATTATAATTATCCAAAAATCGAAATTAAAATTCATATCTTCTCGTTTTGAAGGTTTCTGAACGTTTTGGCATACATGGGTTTCATTTTTTTTAAATTTCGAGTACATTTTTTTAACTAAATTTTATTATTCTTCGTAATTTTATTATAATACGGGAAGTTCCAGCAATTTGCCTTAAAATACGATGCCATACACCACTAGTTACCTACTCTTGATTAAAAAAATAACTATTAGTACATATTGTTCAAACAGTCGTATTTTAACCTTTTACCATGGACTCCATATATATGGATGTCTGGTATTTTATAAATTTTATATTTATTGCATTTTAAATATATATATTCAATGTATTATATATATATTTTTCATTCTTTCCTTTGACAAGCACAAAAGAATAAACATATGTTTTGCAGTAATCAAAACTATTTGTTCTAAAAGCTGTGATGATGTAAATTTCTTAATCTAGTCAAGAAAGCAACCCTTAATCAGTGGTTAACTTTTTTTTCTGATAATATCATATTGGTAATATTTCTAATAGTGATGTGATTATGTATGCACCAATGCCTCAAAAAGACTATTTCGCTTGATATGATATTTGCTATATATAATATCAAGCGAAAATTCAATAGAGCTTGATATAAAGCTGGCTAAGGTGGGCACCAGTGATTGCAAATCTACGTTCTAACTACAAAGCTATAACCAGCTCATAGTCTTAAACTTTATATTAATTTTATTGGAGTTTATACAAAATAGCCAGTTATATAGATTTTTGAAAATATGATGTTTATTTAAAAGGTCCAATAATTTTTGAAAAAAAAATATTCTGATGGAAATGATCAAAAGCAGCAAATCAATTAAAAAATTTAAGAGCCGTTGTAAATATTTTTTTAGAAAATTTAATATTAATGGTAACAAGTTTGTAATTTTTTTTTACAAAATGAACGTATCTATTTACAATGTTTTGAGACGATTTTTTAAAAATAATACTTTACTATACACTATTTTGCAATTCACTGGATTTTTGCATTATTTATCTATCTTTAAAAGGACTGATTATAAATATTTTTTATAACTAAAAAAATAATAATTTCTGCAATACTTTGTCATATTAATAAATAAAATTTTAGCATTTCTTTAATTATTTCGATGTTTAGAAGTTAGTTTTCCTAAAATAGTTTCAAATTAATTTCTAATTAGAAATATTAGTTTTATTAAAGTCAATAGTATCAATTTCGTACTAGTAGTTCTGGCGAATGTAACATGATATTAAATTACATTTACTACATTTAAAGTTTTTTGTACAATCGCAGGTACATATAAATTTATTTTATCGGTTTTTAATTTAAATTACCTAGTGAAAGGTCACGATAATAAGTGAAGCTTTTTGAAAGGCTGAATGATAATTTCTGCTGCTAACTTTGCAAATTTATATTTGAAAGTCTCTATTAAATAAGCACCAATCACCAATTCTGATTTCTCTGACAAAACTAAACGTTTATATTAAAATTATATATAAGGTAGTTGAACTCGTTTTCATTAATTATTCAAGCCGAATTCATACATATGTTAATGAGCTATATATTTTTTAACAAATGACTCTTTGTTAGCTACGATAATTGAAAACTTATTTGCAACCTTTCTCTCATTAATAATTTTAAGAATTATCCGACGTAAGCGGCTCATAAAATTATGCATATTTGTATAAATTGTACTGTTCTGAGTTCATGTAACAGTATTATTGTGATAAAAAGTAAAACCTTATATAAACTACAATGATATCTAAAAAAATTTTAAAGCAAATATGAAACAAGAATAGACAATTTAGACACAATAGTCAAGATTTTTATTAATAACAGTGTTATAAATAAAGAACAATGATGGAACACGATCAGCGCTTACAATCGACAATGTAACTCTTATGCAATCTGAATAGAAGTCGTTCGCCCTTCATAAAATGTAAGAAAAACAACTTTGAAAGAAAAACAACTTGCAGTTTTTCCTTCAGGAACTATATACTCATCGTCAGACATAGTCAGCAAAATAAAAGACTGACTGATCAACCTAATAGTACAGCAAAGGAGTTGTTAGATCAAACTTATAACAGAAACATATATTAACGATTAAGCAATTTGAATAGAAGTCGTTTGCCCTTCATAAAAATTACAAAAAACAACATTGGAAGAAAAACAAGTTGCAGTATTTCCATCAGAAATAAGGTATTCAGGCATAGTGAGAAATATCAAAAAAGGCTGATGTATTGATAAATTTTTATTATTAATATATCTCTAATACTGTAATACTAATATATTTTTAATTTGACGAAGCAATTTTGAAAAACGCCTATTTTTACTAGGAAATATATTTGGATCTATATATTCAAGAGAAACCCGATATCACTAATGCTTGATATCATCTGATCGAGGTGTTGAGGTTGATTGAATCTGCAACCCTGTAGTTACAAGGCCTATGCTTTTACCATTGAGCCAGGATGAACATCTCAAAAAATTAACAGTTTACATTAACTTTTTTAGTACTAGCGATATGATTTTGTGTTAATATCTGATGATTCGTAGCACTTAAATATTTCTAAACTTTATTTACTTTGTCTATGTGTAATAGTAAACAACTTATCCGGCTAATCTTGACCAAGATACCTTGCCAATCCCATTTCATATTACTTAGCATACAGTAAGTATATTACAATGCATATTTGATATACAGATACATTTACACACACACATACACACACACACATATATATATATATATATATATATATATATATATATATATATATATATATATATACATGACTTTGCCCATATTAAATTGTACAAATTAAAGTGAACGTAATATAAAAATGACTGAATTGCAGAGAAACAAATTAACTAATTCACTGAATTTGGCAGAATAAAATGAGATCAGTATAAACTTGCGAAATACATAGACAATTACACGTAAGATTAAGTTAATTAGTGCACAAAAAGTAATTAACTAACAAAACTTTGATAAATTTGATCCATTTGTATGTCTTTTATTATACTCCATATAATTATCTCAGACAGATTATCTCAAACTTTACTATTTTATTTTATTCGTAATAACTTTATAGGATTATAGTAATCGGAAAAACCGAAAATGAAATTTTTTACATAACTTCAGGTTTCAAAGCTTTCTGAATATTTACAAAATATGGATGTATATGTGTGTGAATGTATGTATGTGCAAACACAATTTTCCGTGGGCGATTTTGCGAACACGGATCAACCGATTTGAATGATTCGAAAAACATTCAATTCTTATTGACAAGAAGACTTTTTATTAGTTTTTAGCTAAGGCAGGTCCAGCCGTTTTGAAGATACGGGACAAAAATTGCTCGAAATAATAATTCAGTTTTTGAGAGAACGAAACGTCCGATTTAAGTGATTCAAAAAACATTTTACTTTTATTGACAAAATGAGACGGATGAAATTTTTCAGAAGGCAGGTCCAGCGATTTCGGAGATTCAATAAAAAAGTAATAACAGTTTTTAAAAAATTACAGTAAGGAAATTTGCTTTGAAGTACAATGCTATGCACCACTAGTTTACATATAATTTTATATTTTTAAGAGCTGCTGCAGCAACAATACGTCGATATATATAAGTATATATATATATATATATATATGCATATAATTTAATTTAATTTGGTCCATATTAGATGGATTACAATGCATACAGGATCACAAGAAAAAATCAACAAACGAAATGCAATTTAGTCATTTCACACTATCTCACGCACATCTCAGATTATTATTATACGAAGCAGAATTTCTTGTTTCTTATATATTTCTCAATTATTTTTTATGTCACAATTCCCATTGTATTTTATTCCACGGATGACACTTTGATGATGGTTTTTCTAGATAAAGAGCTAGCGAAATAAAGCTTTAATTTTTATAATAGTTTTGAATAGTTAGCTCTGGCTAGCTCTTCATTTACAAAATCATCATCAGAGTTTCATTGGTGATATCAAATAGAATATTGTGACTGTTTAAAATATCTGATATTAAACTCTCAAAGATCATGGAACACTTTGTTGCTTTCTAACAGCAATATTGGGAATAAATAGATTGATGCTCAAAAAAAATTAAACTAGTGATGTATGGCATCGTGCCTTAAGGCAAATTGCTGGAACTTTTTATACCGTAACGAAATGTTCGAGGAATATTAAATGTTTTCATATAGATTATTATAAATACTGTAACATTGTCTAAGAGTTATATAAACTGAATTATAAAGTTTAAATTATTTATTTAAAGTATATAAGTGAGTCTCAGAACTTTAGCGAAAATTAAAATTAAAATCTGAATTATTTTCGATATAGAAAAGAAAATTTTTTGAGAAAAAAGAACTTTGGGAAAAAAACTGAACAAATTGTTTTTTCCAAAAGCAATTATTGTGTCAAAACGAGCAGAAAGTTTTTTTGAATAATTCAAATGGGATGCCTAGTTCTCTCAAAAACTGCCATTTGTTGCACATTTAGCTCGGTATCTCCGAAGAAGCTAGACCTGCTTTTGCCAAAAACTAATCAGCATATCTCCCTATCAATAGGAATCGAATGTTTTTTGAACCATTCAAATCGGTTGATCCATGCGCCCGAAATCGTGGACGAAAAATTGTATCCATACGTACATACACACACACACATTCATTTTTTTGAGGTATGCCCAAATGTTCAGAAACCTTCAAAACATGAAGAAATGTAAAAAAATTCAATTTTGATTTTTGGACGATTATAATAACTTACCCTACTGGAAGTTAATATATGTCTGAAATACAATTGCAAGTTTTTTAAAAGGGTGTTATAACTACACTCATCAAATCCTCCCAACCATAGCCTTATTTTCCCTAGAAATTGATTTACATCATACAATTCAAGGTATTCTCACTTTCAGAACTTAATTCTGATGATATTTTAATTGCGCACGTTTTTCCTTTAGAACAAAATACTCTCATTAATGGATTTAGTAATAGCTTCCTTGGTAGATATTTGATAAAGTAAATGAACATTGCAGGGATATTAAAATTTCTAATTGAGACTTTACGCAACATAATTGTTTTTTTCTATATTAACGACATATACCTGCGTATAGTATTTTCTTTTAGTATTACCTTGATGAGCTGTGCATTATGATATTTGTAATAATTTATTCTTGAGCAATGTGATATCATATTTCATCAAAATATTATTATTAATATTCCATAATAAATGTCTTAAATATTACTATCACATATCTGTTATAAATGCATGTAAGTAATATGAAACTTTATATGCTTATATTTAGTATATTGATTTTCAGGTCATTTAAATACAATTAATATGCTTTTTGAATCATTCTATTCAGATTCTCCGCTTTCTCAAAAAATGAATTACCATTTTTAGCACTTTTTGCCAAGTATCTTCAAAACGGCTAAATTTGCCTTTGCCAAAAACTAATAAGCATGTCTTCGCATCAACGAGAATCGAATGTTTTTTGAATCATTCAAATCGGTTGATCCGTCGGTTTTGAAAACGTCAGCAAAAAAATGTATCCGCACATACATACATAATGCACATAATATGCGCACATACGCTAAATTCTTCTAAGGTATGCCAAATGTTTAGAAACATTTAAGGTATGTAAAAATTTTCACTTTCAATATTTTTGCGATTATTCAATATGATTTTTCAAACCGATTAGTATGAAATGTGAATTTTTAATCATTTTAGTAAATATATATTTGGTAACTATAGCTTCGAGCTTTTGTACTAAATTGCTATTTATAGAGAGTTTGTGAATTGAGCTTTGTATGTTAATGAAAATTAACGAGCAATGTGAAAACGTTTCTCATTACAAGAATTATTTAAAATGAATATTAATTCTTCCAATAATTTGTATGATTAAAATATTTCAATTTATTCTTTAAAATGAGTCACTTAATGTCAGGGCCATGAGAGTTTTGAAAGTTATAAGTGTTTTGCATATAAAAGTTGCTCTGAATTATATCGCATATAATTTTTTCTTTTATTATTAGAATTATCGTTTATAAAAGTTTGGAGTTTTTATAATATAGAGTTGCATAGTTTTCGCGGAATATTTTATTGCTTTTAGGAAATTAGTCATTAAGGATTAATCAAGTTTTCTAACTGTGTCAGTAGTTTACGTTCGGCTTAGTTATATATTTTTGCTCCATTTTCATGTGTTTATATTACGTGGTTGAAATTTAATGATGCGGTTATAACTTCTTTTCTTGACTCCAAAATGCATAAAATGAAAATATGATCTATATGAACAACCACAAAAAGGCGAAACCATATTTACAACTTGCATTCTACTTTTCCCTGTGTTTGGCGGTTTGTATACGCTTGTCATTTATCTATTATTCTTATGAAATGGTTAGAAACTGATACTTTACAATTATCTAGAACAGTTGCAATAAAGTGCAACATTATAGATTTGTTAATAGTTTCATAAGCAGTAAAAATTATTGAGCAATAAATCGAGCAGTACGTTTTTCTCCTGTCTCTTCTGGTCATACCTGAATGGAAGCGATTAAGTTTGAGCGCTTTCGTAAGGACTTTTGGAGACGGTGTAAGCCGGGGCCAAATATTGCCTAGTACGACAATTATTCACAATTTACGAGAAACTCTGCTTAATCTACTATCAAAGTTTTGCATACATTTGCGTATTTTATACTGGCTCAGTATACCGATTATAGTTTGCATTCTAAATATCTAAAAATGGCATTGGTGCAATGTTGAATGAGTTAACTTTTTGGGCTATATTAATGATTTATATATATAACCTAATTTTTAAACTTTTAAGCTAATTTTTTTTTCAAAATTTTTTATTAATTTGCATTGTTTCAATTACTTTCTGAACGTTTTCGGAATATAGGATATCTCTGAGGATCTAAGAAATAAATTAAAAAAATATTATGCATTTATATACTTATTTAGTAATTATATAACTTTTTACCATAATGGATAAACATTTTCTAATTTAAACATTCAACAAACTTCAAAACTGTGTTTGAAAATATGTACATCGAGAAACACGTCTTTATACTTTTGAGTTCCTTTTAAAAATAAAATTTTCCAAATTATTTTTCTAACAGATCGTTTTGAATAAGTGTATAAATGAATAGTTATCTTTTTTATTTTTTAATTATCATTAGTTCCTGAAGAAGAGGACATTCCATATCCCTGAAACGTTGAATAAAATAATTGAAAAAATTAAATAGATAAAAATTTGAAAAAAGGAGACTGTTAGTCTTTCTAACATATTTGATATATAGCAAGAAAATCGTCGAATTTAAAAAATGAATTAATATTGATATTTCGCGTTTGCATTTGAATTGAACATTGTTTTGACATGGTTTGCATAGGAAAATCATGGATTTAGCATCATTATTTTATGGAACATTTTTGGATGTTATCATTTTTATTTTATAATATTTGTTATTTTTATGGCGTATTTATATTAATTAAAATACCAAATCCCGATTTGAAAAAAATGTTGTTGTGTTCTTTCTGGTGCAGTACGTATATTTTTTTAAAAAATAATATGAAAACATATTTCAATAACTTTTTCAATCAAAATATATTTTTTTGGAGTTATTTTATAATTGCTTGATAATATCAAGAGTCGAAACGTATAAATAAAGTATAAATTATCTATATTACTTTATTTCTTTAATTTGACAAATTGTCATATATATATATATATATATATATATATATATAAATGACACGAATTTTCACTTTTAATTCATTTGTCGCTAAGTTATACCTAAAAATTTTTTTTTTAATTTTCAAAATTTATTCCATGCTATTTCCATACGAAGTTTGAATGAATTGTGCTCTACCTAAAAGTTAATGTTAAGAGCTAAAACTTTCAGATATTTTTTTATTAATTTGGAACCATTTGAGCCCTTGGAAGCAAGGAAATTTGAAAATGTCCATATTAAGAACCACCCTAATATATATATATATATATATATATATATATATATTTATATTTATATTTATATATTGCAATCGATAATCATGTTAAGATTATATTCGTCCTAATTCGTTTTATATTGTGCGTTTTGAATAAAAAATAATTTTATCACGAAATCAAATTCAAATAAAATTTATAAGCACTTTTTTTATGAGAACTCTAATAATTATAGAGTACTAATTTAATACTAATAATTTGTTTATAACATTAGAAATTACACACTGAGACAGTGTCTTGATATGTTACTAGATATTCAGTAAAGATACTCTATTCTACTCGGTGAAAGAACATCAACTGGTGATATCAATAAGTAATGATCAGTAAGATTTAAATATAACAAAAATTCTTCGTGTGAACTATACCTTAGAACTTTTCGTTTCAAATATATTACACAATTCATAATGTCACATTAAATAAATACAATGTACACTTGTCACAGACTGACGTTCGCGGAGCAGAACGCATCATCATCCATGACCATTATGAAAGATTATGTAATTAATCTTCTACTTAAATATTTCAAGCTTCGCCTAAGTTTCCGGAAAGAATTTAGTGTACAATTTGTTATAATTAATGTGCTGCTATAATTGTACTTTGTATTATAAAAACGCAGTGGTTATATAACTTGTTAGAAATTGTTTCAGTAGATAGAGTATTACCAGAATCAATCCATTGGCTTCCTTTTAATTGTTCGTGATAAAAACTTTACAAATAATAATAAAATAATAATCAATTACCTTTAGTATCAAAAACCATGGTAAAGTCTAATAATCTTATCTAATAAGTAAAAATTATAATAAGGGCAATCGATGATCTGACATTCATCATGTATTTGTGCAATTGCAAAGAGCACAAATAACATGTGAACAATAATTTATGAATATAAATAGGCATTGCTGAAAAAACAAATAATTTATTTTATTTTATTACTACGCTATAATAACAAAACCCGCATAGTATTTATCTAACCATACAAACCGCCGATTTCGCTAGACTCTAATTTATTTGATAGGTTGATGTCTTAATACTAATACTAAATTGTAATTTGAGAATGTCATTTTACAGCTTTATGTCATAACTTTTAATCATGTAATAACCATTAAATTGCAGTAACCTCTTCATAAGTTTTTTGATGTGCACAATATAATTATCCTGAAAACTGTAATGACATATACAGTCAATAATACAGCCTACATACTATAAATTGGGAATAAGTTTAATGCAATTACTTTAAAAAATATAAAAAAATTAAAAACTTATAGTTACATACTTAAATAATTGATGTGCGTTCTAATTACTTTCATTTTGGATTTATAATTTTTTTCAATATATTCGTATTGATGATCAGCATTTGTAGGCCAAAAAGTTAAATGTATAAGGTCCATGAGTTACGATTCTATATAAATACCGCTTTATTTACAAATATATTTATTACCTGATGATATTTGAGTTCATCATTAGAAAAAAGTAATAAACCTTGTACACCACATTTTTATTGAAGGATTCTCTGTCAGTTATTTTCATTCCATGTTAATAGTATGAGCCCACAAATTATTATCACGATATTTACCATTTATTTAGAAATCTGTTCTTGAATTTGTCTATTGTATGAAACAAATGTAAATACCAAATATTAACATATACGTATAAGCATACTAACAACCGTTCTAGGTCTTTAATAATCAAGTTTCCTGGTAAGTGAGAATTTACTTTATGCGTAAGCTACACATATCAGTCAATTATTTAGCATTATGTAAAGTCATCATTTTACAATGCATCTCGTCAGTCACGCCAAGTTTTAATACTTTTGCTATTTTGATAAATATTTTTTTGCACTTATACCGTACATCAACAACTGACAGTACGAGTGAATCAGAAAGTGCATCGCGGCCAAGAAGCGTGAAATGAGCGCGGAAAATAGTAGACAAACAAATCGTACAGATGCAAAAACTGCATCAGAAACATAATATGTAAATTCTGTTATATAATATATTATTAATATTTATTACAATATAAAATTGGTCTGTTTGAATAGATGTCATATCCAAAATAACACAGAGCTTTATTTCGGTCCCCATTTCTGATTGATGTCAGTGTTAAAAGGCTGATAATCATACATATAAACAATTAGTTTAATTACCTGTATTAAATGTACAAAATTGTATCACAGTCAAGCAAAACAAAAGTATTTGTTTCATATTCGATCCATTTAAAAAAGTCTTGTCCACTACATGTATCTTGTATAGAGGCGAGTATCCAGTCGCACGTTGCAGTAAGTTAAATTTAAAAAATAATATTAAAACTGGTTTATTATCACTGCACTTGTTTTAATTATCTGTGGCCAACAATATATACAGTTGCAGCTCACAACGTTTGTAGATATTATTGTATTCGACTAAGCACTTTCACACCAGCTTTCACGGATACTGAAATCGTACGTATAAGAGCACGGCGCGCGAACGACTGGCTGTCACTTCCGAAACATAACGTCCATTGTGCGGTGTGCGGATATCCACCACTTCTGATATCTGGAGTGGTTGTCGACCGATCAGAAGAATCGAATCCGTGTAAAGCACCGACTCATACAGATAAGAATGTCCCACCGTCTCTTCGGACAGTTATTCCGTTGACCTACTTATCGCTATGAACCCTTCTTTCCCGATCTCTCCCACCTTAAGGAATCAAACAGAACACGTTACCATCATCAAAGTGAGGTAAACAGCGATCGACGTCTACCTCGCGGTTCAGTGAGCTCGATGGCTGCTGGGCTAAGCGCCCTGGAGGACTCGCGCTCTCGATGCGGTGCACTTGAACGCCTGCATTTGCGTTATGTCAGGCGTATGACCCTTTTAATGCAGTGTACTTTGAGTGGCAATATTATTATTGATTATGTCATGTTTAAAATGCTAAAAAAAATTATAGTACTAAATAAAGTTATACGAAAGTTTTACTCAAACATATATTTAATGCCAGATAGTTGAAAACGATTTTTCAATAACTAAGATTTGCTACATTGAATTATCTTAAGTAACTAGTGGTGCATTGCATCGTGCCTTGAGGAAAATTGCTGGAACTTCCTGTACCAAAAACTGAATATTAAAAAAAACTTTAGAAAAATTAGATTTTTAAGAAATTTGAAATTTTTGAAAAAATTGACTTTTTTGGAACATTTGATTTTTTTAATATTTCTTTTTTGTATTCTGATTTTTTTTGAAAATTTTGAAGATTTTTTTAAGCAATCGCGCTGCATAGCTGATATGGAGTCGAAATATCAAAGCATTTATTACGGAACCCATTGAAATGTACACAAAATTTGTACTTATTATTATAATCTTTATAAAATATCTGATAATGCGATGTATATATGTCTAACGATCATTTTTGACTGCCAAATGGCATTATTTTTTACTTTTTTTATTAGATCTCCGGAAACGCTGGACCTGCCTATACAAAAATTCCGCCATATGTTCATTTCGTCAATACAAGTAAAATGTTTTTTGAATTATTTAAATCGGACGCTTCGTTATCTCAAAAACTAAAATACCAATTTGGCGTTTTTGCCCAGTATCTCCGAAACGGCTAGACCTGCCTTTGCCAAAAACTAACCAGCCTGTCTCCTTATCAGTAGGAATCAAATGCTTTTTGAATTATTCAAATCGATTGATCCGTGTTCCCGAAATCGTCGACGAAAATTTGTATCCGCACATACACACAAACACCCATACATCCATTTTTACTAAGGTATGCCAAAATGTTCAGAAACCTCTAAAACGTAAAGATATGTACAAATTTTTATTTTCGATTTTTATATGCGATTACTATAACTTACCCTACGGGAAGTTAAAAAATATAAAAGGAGGATAATCTAAATTATTTAAAATATATACAAATAAAATTACATACTTCTAACAAAAAAATAGTAATTTTACTTTTGTTATATTGAAAACCGTTTGTGCCGATGCCCAACATATTTAAATTAAATGATTAATATAATTTAATTTTACTAATAAAGTTTACAATATTCGTATCGTAACGAAGATTCGATCAAAGACATCGAAACCATTAATTATTTTTTTAACTATGATGAATTGACGTCACCGAACCTTCTTGGATTTCTTGAAATGGGTATAAAAGTAAAAACTGATGAAAAAACTGTAGGCAAGCGTGATCAAAGACATTGAAATCCATAAATGTTGCAAAGTTGATCAATAGATTTTTGGAAAAAAAATTACAATACAGTTATAAGTAAAACAGTGCTAGTAATGACTTTGTTCATTATATGACAGTATAAGTTATTATTAAATATTTATTATTACTTAATGTGGGTACATGATTTCGCTAAATGGGTAGAAATGTAAATATTACTACAGTAATTATACTCTATGCTGAAAGCATCACAGGTCTTAGATTAGCTACTTATATATCTCTACATAATTTATGAATCAATTAAATATTTTTCTTCAAGAAAGTGAGTATCAAATAGATGAATACAACGTTACTCACATTAATGAACAATTAAATCTCAAGAACCGATTTCATTGATAGTACTTAAATTCTGTAACTAGATCTAACTCAAACACCAATTATGAAATTTGGAATTAATATATCAATATTGATCAGATTCTTCGAATATCTTTTCCAAAAAATTTGTTATGTTATATCGAGATCGAAGTCCGGTATTAAGCACAAAGAGAGTCTTGCTGCTGTTTATTTTAATGATTTTTTTAGAAAATTATAACAAATGTCAGCCGTAATATTTTTTTCAATAGAAATCAGATTACAGGACAATTCTATGAGCTATTTGGCTTATGTCATTCACTCACACACATACTCACACACATACTCACACACTTTCAAACACACATATAAATTGTGATAAATATTATATTGATAGTTAGAGAATCACTTCAATAAGTGATTCTACAATTCTGTTCATATAAAGTTGTGGTAGTTTTAAGGGTCCTCAATATTATCTTTGGGCAGCTTCTTCTTCAGTCTTCTTGAAATTATTGTCTCAAGAAGCTGAGTGACTATAGAGTTTGTATGATGTTCTAGTTTTTTAAATGTTTGACACTGTTGATTTGCATAACTCTGTTTATAAATTCAATATGAAGATCGTCGTGTAAGGTCGTATTGCTTACGAATCATGGAGCATCAGTAATCTGACTTAAAATTTTCGATTGGGCTCGTTTCATTAGCACTATGTAGGATTTGCTCGCGCAGCCTCACAATTGTATGCCATAAGGCCATATTGGTTTTATTACTACCTTGTAAATTAGAAGATTATTGTCAATAGATAGAAATGACCTGCGTCTCAGAAGCCAGTATAGTTCAGCGGTTTAAATTTTCATAGTATTTAATTTTGCGCGAATATGGTCCTTCCACGTCAGTCTGCGATCTAGGTGTTTGTCACAATCAGTCCTTGGAATTGTTTGGCCATAAAAATGCACTCCTGGGCACGTTGTCTTGTTCAGTATAAATATTATATGGTTAAACTTGCACTCATTTGTTTTTATTCTATTTTTTAACTTCCCGTAGGGCAAGTTATAGTAATCGCAAAAAAATCGAAAATGAAAATGTTTATATATCTTTACGTTTCAGAGGTTTCTGAACATTTTGGCATACCTTAGAAAAAATGGATGTATGTGTGTGTGTGTGTGTGTGTGTGTGTGTATGTATGTATGTATGTATGTATGTATGTATGTATGTATGTATGTATGTGCGTGTGTGTATGTATGTGCGGATACAAATTTTCGTCGACGATTTCGGGAACACGGATCAACCGATTTGAATAATTCAAAAAACATTCGATTCGTATTAATAAGGAGACGTGCTGATTAGTTTTTGGCGAAAGCAGGTCTAGCCGTTCCAAAGATACGGGGCAAAAAGTGCCGAAAACGGTAACTCAGTTTTTAAGAGAACGGAGCGTCCGATTTGAATAATTCAAAAAACATTTTACTTGTATTGACAAGATAAAGAATTGATCAAATTTTCATGAAGGCAGGTCTAACGGTTTCGGAGATCTGATAAAAAAAGTAAACTAGCTGTAAGTGGAATTCTGTCTTAAGGCAATTAAGGCATCGTGCCTTAAGGCAAATTGCTGGAACTTCCCGTACCAAAAATTATTATTTTTTTAAAAACGATTAACATTTTTGAAAAAAAAATTACTTTGAAAAAATAAGATTTTTGGGAAACTATAAATTGGACAAAAAATAACTTTTTTTTGAAAAAAAAATTTTTTTAAAAAAAAAAAAATTTTAATTTTTTTTTTTTTGAAAAAAAAAAATTATTTATTTTGACATATTGTGGAAGATCTGAACTTTTTTTCAAAGCAATCGTACTGCTTTAACTGCATAGGCACAAAAATATAAAGCGCGTAAGCGCCGCGTCGCTGTCTAACGCATAAGCATTGGTACGGAACCCATAGGAATGTTGACAAAATGTATACTTATTGTTAAAATCTCTATAAAATATCTGATAATTTGATGTGCATATGTCTAATGATCATTTTTGACCGCCAAATGGCTCATTTTTTAACTTTTTCCTCCATATCTCCGAAACCGCTAGACCTACCTTCATGAAAATTTCATCGATTTTTCATCTTGTCAATACAAGTGAAATGTTTTTTGAATTATTCAAATCGGGCGATCCGTTCTCTTAAAAACTGAGTTTACCGTTTTCGGCACTTTTTGCCCCGTATCTTCGGAACGGCTAGACCTGCCTTCGCCCAAAACTAATCAGCACGTCTCCTTATCAATACGAATCGAATGTTTTTTGAATTATTCAAATCGGTTGATCCGTGTTCCTGAAATCGTCGACGAAAATTTGTATCCGCACATACATACACACACGTACATACATACACACACACATACACACACACATACACACACACATACACACACACACACACACACACACACACACACACATACATCCATTTTTTCTAAGGTATGCCAAAATGTTCAGAAACCTTTGAAACGTAAAGATATATAAAAATTTTCATTTTCGATTTTTTTGCGATTACTATAACTTACCCTACGGGAAGTTAAAAAAAATGCCATTTGGCGGTCAAAAATGATCATTAGACATATGCACATCAAATTATCAAATATTTTATAGAGATTTTAACAATAAGTATAAATTTTTTTTACATTCCTATGGGTTCCGTACCAATGTTTACGCGTTAGACGGCGACGCGGCGCTTACGGGCTTTGATATTTCGTCTTTATGCAGTTAAAGCAGTACGATTGCTCTGAAAAAAAGTTTAGATCTTCCAAAATATGTCAAAATAAAATAAAACTTTTTTTTTTTAAAAAAAAAATAAAAAAAAATTTTTTTTTTTCAAAAAAAAGTAATTTTTGTCCAATATATAGTTTCTCAAAAATCTTATTTTTTCAAAGTAAATTTTTTTCAAAAATCTTAATCGTTTTTAAAAAAAAAATTTTGGTACGGGAAGTTCCAGCAATTTGCCTTAAGGCACGATGCCTTAATTGCCTTAAGACAGAATTCCACTTACAGCTAGTTAAACATTTAAGATTTAACTTATATGCCTTTGTAAAATTACCGTAGCCTGAGATGCATCAGCGTGTGTCGAAAGAACTGCTATGTCATCAGCAAAGGTTGCTGTTGCGGTTGATTGAAAAGTTGGAAAATCACTAGTAATCTAGGATATATAGAAATGGTGCTAAAACACATATTTTTTGTACTACATTTTTTGTATATATGTTGCAAAACCTAAAATATGTAAAACATGTAAATATTTTTAACATGTTCAATAAATTGTTCAAATTTTTGCTTTTAAAATTAAAATTAACTAGTGGGGCGCATGGCATTGTGCCTTAAGGCAAATTGCTCGAACTTCCCGTACCAAAAATTATTTTTTTTAAAAGATTAACATTTTTGAAAAAAAAATTACTCTGAAAAAAATAGATTTTTGAGAAACTATAAATTTTTGACAAAAACTTACTTTATTTTGAAAAAAAAAGACTTTTTGAAGAAAAATTAATTTTGAAATATTTTGGAAATTCTGAACTTTTTTTCAAAGCAATCGTACTGCTTTAACTGCATAGAGACGAAATATCGAAGCGCGTAAGCGCCGCGTCGCCGTCTAACGGATAAAAACTGGTACAGAACCCATAGGAATGTAAACAAAATTTATACTTATTGTTAAAATCTCTATAAAATATCTGATAATTTGATGTGCATATGTCTAATGATCATTTTTGACCGCCAAATTGCATTTTTTTTACTTTTTTTACTAGATCTCCGAAACCGCTAGACCTGCCTTCATGAAAATTTCATCAGTTGTTCATCTTGTCAAACAAGTAAAATGTTTTTTGAATTATTAAAATCGGACGCTCCGTTCTCTTAAAAACTGTGTTACAGTTTTTGGCACTATTTTCCCCATATCTTTGGAACGGCTGGACCTGCCTTCGTCAAAAACTAATCAACACGTCTCCTTATCAATGCGAATCGATTGTCTTTTGAATTATTCAAATCGCTTCATCCGCGTTCCCGAAATCGTCGACGAAAATTTGTATCCGCTCACACACATACACGCACACCCACACACACACACACATACATCCATTTTTTGTAAGGTATGCCAAAATGTTCAGAACATAAAGATATATAAACATTTTCATTTTCGATTTTTTTTCGATTATTATAACCTGCCCTACGGGAAATTAATAGGATAATTGATTAATTCAAAAAATTTTATCGGATATTTTAAATTTTATCAAAGAGCAAACTGTATTTCGAATTTAGTATTGATTTTGTTGTGATTATTTCAGATCTTATATTATTATATTACAATGAATTAACAAAATGTTGCATACTTACAATCAGAATTTATTTTAGCAGATTTTTTTATAGAATCTCAACAAATAGATATCGCTACAGAAATATTAGTAATTTATTTATTAGTAGATTAATAATTATTATTGTTGCATACTCAGACTTAATTTTTGAAGATTTTTTCATAAAATTGTAACAAATAGATATCACCGTCAAAGATATTAATAACGCATATAGAATATTAATTCATATTGTGTCAAACGTGAACTTTATCATAGCAAAAAATTTTATAGAATTTGGACAAGTAGATATCGCTTGATATTAGAAATTCATATAGATTATTATATTTTATCTTCATACAGATTATTATATCTATATTTTATATAGATTATTATTTTAATTTATATTGTTGTATTCTTAAACTTTATTTTTGCAGATTTTCTATAAAATTGCAACAAGTAGATATCACCACCAAAGCTATTAGTAAATTATATAGATTATTAATTCATGTTGTTGCGTATTCAAACTTTATTGTCGCAGATCAGATCTTTATTATAGAATTTTAATAAATATTTATCGCCACAATGTAAGTAATTTATATACATTATTAAAGCATATTGTTGCATAATCAAACTTTATTTTTGCAGATTTTTTAAAGAATTGCAACAAGTAGATATCACCGCTAAAGCTCTTAGTAAATCCTTTAGATTATTAACTCATATAGTAGGAATTAAGTTAAAACTAATGATGCGTTAGGAAAAAATATTAAAGGTGGAGATGGTATATACATAATATTATATAATGATATTACCTTGTGAATAGTCTCTACAATTTTCTATTGAGTGCACATACCCATGTGCTGAACGCTGTTGAATTGCGCGCTGTGCTGGCTTCGAAGTCCCAAGCACACCTACAGATAGCGTTCGTTCGCAGGTTTCAGAAGTATTGATTATATTCTAGAGAGCGCTTTAAACGGAGAGAACTTTTGTATAGTGAATATATTTAATCTCTCGTATTTTTTGAGTAATTGTATTACATTTTGATTTATTTAGAATTTTAAGTGGATTTTTAAAGTTTGAGACTTATATTGTTCATTGGAATGGTTTTATAGAGTCGGGACTTATTGTCACATCGGGCAACGGAGTGCCGTAGAGCGGCCGCGTTCTCTGACAACACTTTTGTGAATGACGTAAGAAAGTGTAGTGGGTAATCGCTTTGTTTTTAGATGGTTTTAAATTGTTTAATAATAAACTGTTCGGAATATAATGAATTTGAATAAAAATGCTTATAGAATAGCAATTGTTAACTTATAAATTGCAAAAAAATGTCTTTGAAATTCCAGAACAAAAAGAAACGTTCATATTGACGATATTAAAAGTAATTATTTTGACAGTGTATTATATACCCGGGTTGTATATTTTGTGCATGGATCTATAGTGCATATGTAGAGAAATTGTTTTACATGAAACATATTGCATTTTTCTTAACACGTGAATATAATATTTGTTTATTATTTTGTGGAAACACAATGTAGTTGGTAAATATTTCTGTATAATAAAATTTTTGACATTTTCAGTGCTAGTGCATTTCCAAGTTAAGCTCCTATTTGCACTTGTCCTTGTGTAAAATAGTGATGGTATATCAATTTGTGTCAGTGTTTTAATAAGCTTGCGTATAATTTGGAATATTCCAGTTTTGGATTTTTCAATATGGTTTTAAATCAAATTAATCAGAATCGTAAGTATCCCTAGTCGTAATTGCTTGAATAGAACCATTTGCATGTGTTGTTGTTAAATTAGATTAGCTGCTATTGATTAAAAAATGCTATTGCAGTATATATTACGGAATTGATTATTGACCTAAGGCGCCCAGTCTGTTAACCACCACGCAACTCCGATATATAGCCCAATACAGATTTTCATATACCTGTGCTAGTTGCTATATGACTATAGGAACCTCCTTTAATCACATTTTCTACAATCTTTTATTAACTTTCAGTTTATTGCGTTACACAAATTAGCAATTAGTGATTCTGTATCGATTGTTTTCTACGTGCCACTGTTTCTCAACATTTTTACCGGCAAAAAATAATTGTCATACATTGCATTCACATTTATTATTTTAAAACGTTTATCATAAATTATATCTGATTATTTATAATAAACATGTGAATGAAAAATACTACAATCTTAAAATTAATTCGGGCGCGTAACATGCCGCACCCGTAATAAAAGCTCTCTCAAACTATGCAGTAACTACAAATAAATACAAACTACGAATTAATGAATTTATTTAATAAACTATATTAAAAGACTTGTATATAATGAGCTATAAAATTAATTCATTTTAAAATATTATATAAAGCTAAATTATGTACTCTATTGCCATTATTATTATAACTACTGTAACTACATACTATAAATTAAAGAATAAAATATATTACAAGACTTACATATCACATACATATAATGAGCTATAAAAATAATGCATTTAAAATCAGTATACGAGTATATATAGCTAAGAAATGTACTCTCTTTTCATTATTATTATAACTACTAATAAGTACAAACTACAAATTAATGAATTTCTGATATAAACTATATTAAAAGTCTTGTATATAATAAGCTATAAAATTAATTTATCTCAAAATATTATATAGAGCTAAACTATGTGTTCTATTACCATTATAACTACTGTAACTATATACTACAAATTAATGAATTTCTGATAATGAACTTTATTACAAGACTTACATATAATGAGCTATAAAAATAATTCATTTAAAAATAGTATGCGAGTATATAGAGCTAAATGATGTACTCTCTTTCCATTCTTATTATAACTACAATAACTACTAATAAGTACAAACTACAAATTAATAAATTTATGATAATAAACTATATTAAAAGACTTGCATATAATGAGCTATAAAGATAATCCATTTAAAAATAATATATAGAGCTACAAGATGTACTCTATTTTGGTTATTATTATAACTACAGTCACAAATAATAAATATAAATTACAAATTAATGAATTTTTGATAATAAACTTTATTAATAAACTGTAAGTCTTGTAGATTTACATATAATGAGCTTTAAAAATAATTCATTTAAAAACAGTATACGAGTATATAGAGCTAAATGATGTACTCTATTTCCATTATTATTATAACTACAATAACTACTAATAAGTACAAATTACAAATTAATGAATTTCTCAAAGACTTGCATATAATGGGCTATAAAGATAATCATTTAAAAATAATATATAGAACTATAAGATGTCTTCTATTTCGGTTATTATTATAACTACAGTCACAAATAATGAATTTTTGATTATAAACTATATTAAAGGACTTGCATATAATGAGCTATGAAGATAATCCATTTAAAAATAATAGATAGAGCTAAATAAGGTACTCTAATTTTATTACTGTTATAACTACAGTCACAACTAATAAATATAAATTACAAATTAATGATTTTTTTATCATAAAGAATATTAAAAGACTTGCATATAATGAGCTATAATAATAATCAATTTAAAAGTAATAGATATCTAAATAATGTATTCTATTTCTACTATTATTATAACTACAGATGAATTTTTAATAATAAATTATATTAAAAGACTTACAATGAAATATAAAAATAATCCATATGAAAATAATACATAGAGCTAAAAGATGTACTTTATTTCTATTATTATTATAACTGCAATCGCAACTAATTAGTATAAACTACAAATTAATGAAGAATAAACTATAATAAAATAATTTGTTGGGCTAAAAGATATACTCTATTATCACTATTAATATAACTATAAAGAAAAACTAATTAGATAAACTATACTTTATTGAATTCATGATTATAAACTATATTAATAAACTTTTATGAAATGAGATATAAGAATAATTTATTTAAAAATAATATATAAAGCTAAATGTTGCACCTAATCTATTTTCATTATTATTATGACTACAGTTCAATAATTCTTTCAAAAATAATATCTAGAGCTAAATGATGTACTTTCTTTCGGTTATCATTACTATCTAAAGATGTCTATTTTATTTATAAATTAATTAAATAAATTAGCAATCCGTGAATAATTTTATAAAAATTACATATTTATCAAATATTTGTCATTAGTCTTTGTTACCTGATGATACTACATGTTCAAATCTTTAATAGAGTATCGATTAATATAATTGGGATTTTCATATTTATTTATTTATTTATCTATAAATCTGTTAAGTAAGTTTAACTATGAAAAATCATATAGATTATATAATATGACGGTAGATATGTTGTGCAAATAAAAATAATTGCAAAAATGTGCTTAAAAATAAAGTGAGAATTTTATTTTTTTTTATTTTGATAGTTTTAAAAAACTTATGTGGGTATTCCAGTGTAGAGCGATGAGTTTTAGGTCATTTTCAAAGTGTCGTAAAAGAAAGCAATGAATGTTTTTACTATTCATTTTTTTACCACTTGTTTATTAATATTATTAGAATACAAAACAAAAATTAAAAAATAAAACAGTTGAAAATTGTAAAAACTGGCAACTGATGAAGTGGGTGGTCTCAAAAAATTGGCACCTCAGTCTTGACATGATTTCAGCCCTCCTAGCCATCGGAAATGCAAAAAATAAAAAGATTATTAATAAAGATAATTAATGATGTCGCAATCGCCCGAACTAGCGATAAGTAAAGTTTCTTTTACTGTTATTTTGAGTTTCTCGATTTTTTTAAAAATAGTAAAAATTGGAATTTGGGGATAATCCTAGTTCGGGCTATATATAGGTCTATAAACAAGACTCTCTGAACATTTCAAGTGAATCGGTCGATTAAAACTCGAGAAATCGTGTCAACAGTTTAAATAAATTATTTATTAACTTTTTGGATTCAAGTTAATTGATCCACGTTTCCGGGTTTCAAACCGTCGCAACTCTATTAATTAAGTATGCTCTATTAAAAATTACAGCTCAATTACAAATCCCTATTATTTAAAAAAAAACTGATGTGAGAAACTAACAAGGAGCAATGAAACGACAACAATAGATAATTTGCACTATGCATATCATCAACTTATTCTAGTCAATGCGATTTTTTTTATTTATTTCAATATGAGTTATGAAATAAAATGTTTGGAATTTTGTGTTCCATATTGGCGCTTTGGCTCGTGGCCATAGTATATGATGCGAAGCCCTATTTATTCGGCTTGGACTCGCATTTAATTTAGTTATATTTAAAAATTAAAAATAATTTTTAATTTATTGTACCTAAAAATGCGAACTTTCATATTGGCGTGTTCTCAGGAATATATTCACGTTTTAATTTGATACATGGAATACTAATAATTCCATGTTTAGTATGTGCAAAATAGGGAATTATCTACAGTTTATTTGAAAAGAAAATAAAAGTCCCAGCACGCAACACCGCTAACCTAAATATTACGCCTCCTAAAAATAGAAATTCGTAGGTATAAGATCGAGATAACACTTGTTTGCTAGACAGGCGCCAAATAAATTAATTTACAAATGAGTGAATATTTTCTATTATACACGAAAACAACCACATTTTACAAAACAAACCCTTGAATCAACCGCTGATTTTTATGATCAACAAAAATATGAGAATGTTAATATAAGGATAAGGGTGAGAGTAAGGGTTTGTTTTTTCACACTTCGATATTTTCTTCCAATTAGATATGGCAATGAGCTTTTGCAATTATTAAAAGTAAAATAGTTTTCAATTATTTATTCAGAAACTACTTTTACTACTATTAGTGAAGAGACCATACGTTCCGGATTGGCCGGGACGCCCTAAATTTTCACTTTGAGTCCCTGATGTTTCTAGAAGCAGTATTTGTCCACGAATGTCTTAAAATTATGAAAAAGTTGTTATTTTCAATATTTATTTGAAATATATTTCTAGAATTTATTTTATAAAGTTTGAACCAAACAAATTGTACAACAAAATATAGGATTTGAAATAAACACCCCAAATGCGATAATACTTATTTAAGTTAATTATGAAGATAGTGCAAAAAAGCTAAAACGATTATAGTTCAGAAAAAAATTGATTTTTATTATATCCTTAACGTTTTGGTTACGTAAAATTTTTATTTTAAAAAATCATATTTAAGTTATCTATTCCCTGTCCTGGAAAATCATGCGCCGGATTTGAAATAAATATATGGTCACTATGGGACTATTATGCTAAAGAAAAGACAATAATATTTTGTTTATTAAAATTGCATGCAGTTATTTTAAGAGCAGATTCACTATTTTCCAATAAATAATTAACTTCCCGTAGGGTAGTTATAGTAATGGGCCAAAAATCGAAAATAAAATTTTTTGCATTTCTCGACGTTTTGAAGGTTTCTGAACATTTTGGCATACCTAGGAAAAAATGGATGTGTGTGTGTGTGTTTTGTATGTCCGCATTTTTTTGTCCACGTTTTCGGGGGCACGGATCAACCGATTTGAATGGGTCAAAAAACATTAGACTCCTATTGATAGGCAGATGTGCTGATTAATTTTTGGCAAAGGCAGGCCCAGCAGTTACGGGCATAAAGAGCAAACAGTGCAGAAAATAGAAGTCGAGTTTTTGAGAGAATGGATCATTCGATTTGAATGATCTAAAAAACATTCAATTATTAATGATTGAGAGAAGTGGTTATTAGTTGTTGGCAAAGACAGGCCCAGCCAATAGTTCAATATTCCTCGAACATTTCGTTACGGTACGGGAAGTTCCAGCAATTTGTCTTAAGGCACGATGCCATACACCCAACTAGTTTATTAACTTCCCGTAGGGTAAGTTATAGTAATCGCAAAAAAATCGAAAATGAAAATTTTTGCATTTCTCGACGTTTCAAAACCTTCTGAACATTTTGGCATACCTTAGAAAAAATGGATGTATGTGTGTGTGTGTGTGTATGTATGTATGTATGTATGTATGTATGTATGTATGTATGTATGTATGTATGTATGTATGTGTGTGTATGTATGTGCGGATACAAATTTTCGTCGACGATTTCGGGAACACGGATCAACCGATTTGAATAATTCAAAAAACATTCGATTTGTATTGATAAGGAGACGTGCTGATTAGTTTTTGGCAAATGCAGGTCTAGCCGTTCCGAAGATACGGGGCAAAAAGTGCCAAGAACGGTACCTCCGTTTTCAAGAGAACGGAGCGTCCGATTTGAATAATTCAAAAAACATTTTACTTGTACTGACAAGATGTAAAATTGATCAAATTTTCATGGAGGCAGGTCTAGCGGTTTCGGAGATCTAATGAAAAAAGTAAAAAATAATGCCATTCGGCGGTTAAAAATTATCATTAGACATATGCACATCAAATTATCAGATATTTTATAGAGATTTTAACAATAAGTATATTTTTTTTTACATTTTTATGGGTTCCGTACCAATGCTTATGCGTTAGACGGCGGCGCGGCACATGCGCGCTTTGACATTTCGTCTCTAGGCAGTTCAAGCAGTGCGATCGCTTTGAAAAAAAGTTCAGAATTTCCAAAATATGTCAAAATGAAGAAAACATTTTTTTCAAAAAAATTTTTTGTATTCAAAAAAAATTTTTTTTTTTCATATAATTTTTTTTTTCAAAAAAAGTAATTTTTTGTCAAATTTGTAGTTTCTCAAATCTATTTTTTTTAATTAAATTTTTTTCAAAAATGTTAATCGTTTTTAAAAAAATAATAATTTTTGGTACGGGAAGTTCCAGCAATTTGCCTTAAAGCACGATGCCCTAATTGCCTTAAGACAGAATTCCACTTACAGCTAGTTTTTTAAATACTTATATGTACACAAAGAACATACGATTTAGAACAAACAATATTCGCTTTTTTGTACTACGCGTTTTAGTCGGCTATATAATCATGTCAATTCTTATAATTATTGACAATTCATAGAAATAAACTAACATATTTTTATTTTATTACACATGTTATAAATTACTTCAGCGAAAAACGTAAAATATCATTGCATGCGACTGTGTCAGTATAATTACATACATACACTCTGTCCATCACAGGCTATATATTATATTAAAATTTTTAGTTATATTTGAGTAAAAATAAATTGCTTATTTAGTACATAGATTGGATTCCATTTTAATGAATTTCATATTACATTTTAAATTATTCAATTTATGTTTATAATAAATACCATGCTTTCTAATTTCAATTACATATTGATCCACCAATAAATAATTCAACTAATTGTGAGAGGTGTCGGTGAACAATAATTATTGAGCACTGTTTATTAATAATATATATTTTTTCACAAAAACAACTTTTATTCTAATTATCGGTGTTTTCATTTTCAACATACCATATCATACATATACCAATAGATAGACAATACATTAATATACATGTACAATTAGAAATTGACTGTGACGAGAAACTTTCTAGAGACAATTAAAATTTATTGTAAAGCATTATTTTTATTATTAAATACAGGCCGCACAGTTACAATTGATAATAATTAAAATAAGAAAGACGATTATATTACTGAAAATATTATATTACAACAATAAATAATGTATTTTAATATTATGGCAATTTAAACATTATTCTTGTATTATTTATATTGTTGACTTTGAATAATAATGTATCAACCTATGATCAACCTTTTCACAAGTAGAGTCATTTTCTAGTTAATTGTCATAAAAATGTTTGGCAAGATTCAAAGTTCAGGTCAAAAAGTATTATATATCTTGAACAGTTAATAAATAATACTTGAGAATCTTCAGTATTTGACTCGTGAGTTTATTCATTAATATTAGGATTTTGAACACATTTTGTACTATTTATAGCACATTTTTCATAAAAATCATTACCCTAGCGATTCAATAATATACAAAATTCACAATCGTCATAAAATGTATAATTATAATTTAAAATTAATGTTTAGTCTTGTCAAAATAAAATACAATAACTTTTAGTTTATTAACTTCCCGTAGGGTAAGTTATAGTAATCGCAAAAAAATCGAAAATGAAAATTTTTATATATCTTTACGTTTCAAAGGTTTCTGAACATTTTGGCATACCTTAGAAAAAATGGATGTATGTGTGTGTGTGTGTGTGTGTGTGTGTGTGTGTGTGTGTATGTGTGTGTGTATGTGTGTGTGTATGTGTGTGTGTATGTATGTATGTGTGTGTATGTATGTGCGGATACAAATTTTCGTCGACGATTTCGGGAACACGGATCAACCGATTTGAATAATTCAAAAAACATTCGATTCGTATTGATAAGGAGACGTGCTGATTAGTTTTTGGCGAAGGCAGGTCTAGCCGTTCCGAAGATACGGGGCAAAAAGTGCCGAAAACGGTAACTCAGTTTTTAAGAGAACGGAGCGTCCGATTTGAATAATTCAAAAAACGTTTCACTTGTATTGACAAGATGAAGAATCGATAAAATTTTCATGAAGGTAGGTCTAGCGGTTTCGGAGATATGGAGGAAAAAGTAAAAAAATGAGCCATTTGGCGGTCAAAAATGATCATTAGACATATGCACATCAAATTATCAGATATTTTATAGAGATTTTAACAATAAGTATACATTTTGTTAACATTCCTATGGGTTCCGTACCAATGCTTATGCGTTAGACAGCGACGCGGCACTTACGCGCTTTATATTTTGTCCCTAGGCAGTTAAAACAGTACGATTGCTTTGAAAAAAGTTCAGATCTTCCACAATATGTTAAAATAAAGAAAATTTTTTTTTCAAAAAAAAAAAACAAAAAAAAAATTAAAAAAAAATTTTTTTTTAAAAAAAAATTTTTTTTCAAAAAAAAGTAATTTTTTGACCAATTTATAGTTTCTCAAAAATCTTATTTTTTCAAAGTAATTTTTTTTTCAAAAATGTTAATCGTTTTTAAAAAAATAATAATTTTTGGTACGGGAAGTTCCAGCAATTTGCCTTAAGGCACGATGCCTTAATTGCCTTAAGACAGAATTCCACTTACAGCTAGTTGTAATTTGATTTGACCTTTTGAAGGAACGTTTCTAGCTTTCCATTACTTAATTGTGATATATATATATATATATATATATATATATATATATCGTATATATATTGTTATAGAAAATCTAGTTGAAATAAAATTTCTTTTAAGGTTAATTTTTATATGATTTTCCACATACATATATCTATGGACGATATAATATGGTTCTTTGTGCAACGAGTACATTTACCCGAAAATCGCAATTGAATTGAATTGAATTTTGTTTTTATAGATTTTCATATTTTGAAAACGAAATATCCTGAAATCCTGAAATGTTATATAACAAAATTATCGTGAATACCATTTATAATTGTTCATCTATGGTCAATACTGTACAAGATAAACTAATAGGGTAGGGCACAAGGTTCCAATTTTACTTTGAGCAATTGAAAATCAAACCAATTATGTCACAACAAAAAACACGTATCAAATAAACAACTATCTGACTTTGTTCAGTAAAATTCCATCTACTTCATCATTGTAGAAATGTGTTTATTGCTGTTTTTCAAAAATTTGTCACAAGGTTCTTCTTACCCTATAGGCGGGGTAAAAGAGGACATCCAGAATCAAATAGATACAATATTTTATTTTTTAATTTTAGAGGAATTCTACTATATAATATTATTACTACAATACTCTATATAATTATTCAACCAATGCAAAATATACAATAACAACATTATTCAACCAATGCAAAATATAAATTTCATGGGTACATGTTTACAGAGATAACATTGTAAAAGATTATATATGTTGATCTGTTATTTTGTCAGAAATAATCATCAGCAGAGTTGGAATAACTATTTATTTAACTTATCTCTTATAAAATTACTTTTTTTAACTTAATTTACATTTTCCGTTTCTTTTTTTTTATTGTTTACACTTTTGTCAGGGTAAATGGTCAGATGGTCTTTTTAACCCGCCCACATGTGAGCTTTTGTAGAATCACAGTATTAGAATTTATTAAGAAAGGGTATAAAAATTAAAGAGAATGGAATATGATGAAAGTTAATATTGCATTGTAGAACCCCGATTAACCTGACTAATTGTAGTCGATAGGCATCCGGATAATCAAAAATCCGGATAATCCAATGTAAGAAGTATAATGATGTGTATTTATCAAATATAACAAATGCATACATAGATATCAACGAAAATCAATGTTTAATAAGAAATTAACATTTACTTATGTATGTACATATATATTTTCTTATAATTAGATTATATTACATACATATACTAAACAGCAGCATAAATCGTGCAAAAATTCGATTTATGTACATACATATAACAATGTCGCGGTTGGTAGTCCGGATAATCGCAAATCGATATAACTGAGGTCCGGATAATCGAGGTTCTACTGTATGTTGAAATTAATATGATTATTCTTATTGAATGTAGAACTTCAACTAAAAATAATAATATGTGTGGCAAAATTCTGCACCGAGGGAAAAAAGTATATTATGCATAGAAAAGTAAGGAACCGATAAAAACTGCTTAATTTAAAAATTCCATTAAAAAATCGTACGTTGTGTGCGGCAAAATATTATATTTTGCATTTCATTCTCAGTGGGGCAAATATAGTATTATCGATGCAACTATACGATATGCGATATAGCATAATTTATATCGATTCCCTTCACAAGAGACTAGATTTCAGTGCGATAAAAATATTATTGCAGGCTCGATCTGAACTAGCCGCCGACAGTGTAGGTATAAAATACAATCGATCGCGGCCAAATACGGGGTTTACTTGCGTCATCTGATTCTGCATGACTCATATTCATTTCATTTCACTTGTCTATGTAATGGATTATGTTTTTTAGCCCTTATGCGAAATGAATAGAATTTTTACGACTTTCCTCCACTAGGCTCTGAAATTACTTCTTCATGTATTCGGGAAATTTGACTGCAATTGCCTTACGTACAGAACTCTTTAGAACTAATTATAATTTACACGAGTTTTAAAAGTCCTGCTTCAATATAAATGTTTCTCTACAAGTTACAACTTAGAACTGGTACTGAACTAAAAAAAATTTATTGATGCCCGATTATTAGACTCCCTTAATACATATATCAAAATCAACAGGCCAATTCTCTGATAAAATGGAAATGTTATGGTAACACTATGTTAGAGGTCTATTTTCGTATGAATTGATAGTAAAAACTGTCAAAAGGCTATGTATTTGCTGCACGATGTTCCAACTTAGAACAAATACTAAACTAAAAATTTTGTTTATTTATTATTATGAATATGACCGATTATTAGACTAGACTCTCTTAATACGTACGTCAAAGTCAAGTAGCCGATTCTCCTATAAAATAGAAATGTTATGGTAATACTATTTTATGGGTCTATCTTCGTATGAATTGGTAGAGAAAACTGTCAAATGGCTATGTATTTGGTGTACGATCAGGGGTTATATATATAAAACCCAACTTCACGTGCGTGTTGTCAATGAGACATCAGGAAGGTGTACTTATGATCAAATTATTATTTAACATTTGTGCGTTTTATAGGTTAGGTTCTATGTGTGCCTGATCGCACCGCAAATGCACCGCTTTTCAACAATTCTTACTACTAATTCATACGAAGATAGACCCATAACATAGCCTTACTATAATTTTTTTTTTATCAGAGGATTGGTCCCCAAATTTTAAATTATACATCTGTGGATATCGGTCAATACTAATTATTCTTTGTTCTTATTTATTTGAAAATTGTTTTTCCCAAACAAAATCTAAAATTTGCAAAAATCTCCTTGTTGATGCGGTTCACCATTCTGATTTAAATTAAATTATAAGTTTTTTTGTTAATAATCAATTTTTCTATTTTTACTGTGTAAATTGTGAATTACCATAAACATCAAAAATGAAATAAAATTATATTATTGCACATTACAAAACAAAATCTGAGGTTTTGAGGCAAAACAACAAATTTCAGACGTCACTAAACAAATATCAACATTTTTATGACGACAAAATAATGTCAATTAATTAATGAATTTTACTAATTATCCAATTATAAGATACTTGTAAGGACTATAGAGACGTTGCTACTGTCAAATACCATCACCAAAATAATTTATTGAGTGATTATTCTACTGAATTTTGATATACAAGCCCTTACAGATTTTAAATTGTGTTTTTTTATAGATGTTCCATAAATTTCTTATAATAATTATTTTCTTTATATATATAAAAAATAATTACATTGATTAATATAAAATTAGCTGTCATTATCTATTGTAAAGTTATTGGGTAATTGAAGTTATATTGAGAATTTGGCTCTATACTCGCGAAAGGTGTTCCTATAATGTTCTCTGTACAAATATTAGCGTATATAATATCTCTATATGAATATTAATATGTTTATGACGGCAAACCACTAGAAATTTATTATCTAATATTATTGATTAGTTAATTTTTAGACACTATGTAGGGACGTTTGGACGTTACTACTTTTAAAAACCATCGCCAAAATAAATGATGACTGATAATTCTGCTGAATTTTTACATACAAACCCTAACAGATTTAAATTATGATTGTATTTTATAGCGTTTATGATTTTCTATTTTGTATATGAAAAGATAATTTCTTAGTTAAAATTCAAAATTGCTAATGTCTATTGAAACGTTAGTAATGGTTATTAATAGAATAGAACGGGGCCGAAAGGTCCACGACCAATATCTTAAAAACTAGTAAAGTTAGGACTTTTTTTAATAACAACATTTGAAAATAAAGGGTGAAATGTGTAATGTACCTTAATTCTTACGACGTTGCTATCAGGCTATGTTTGAGAATCTATAACAAAAGTATTTTTCCCGTTGTTATTTTTTTGGTTGTGAGCACTGTTGTTTAGTGTACGTGACCTTAATATGTTTTAAGTATCCGTTATTTAATTTACGTTATAAGATTTATTGTTAATTCTAAGTTAGATTCAACCGTTTTCTTATATAGCCCCAATAAAAGCTTACTCGTGGATGGGGTAACAAGGACCAACTTTAAATTAGGTTAAAAAATTAGGTTTTAAATTTTACAGTATAGAACTACCTGACAAAGGTGTAAACAAAAAATGTAGAAAATGAGAAAGTTAATTGAGTTAATAACATCGCATTGCAATAAATACAAACAACCCTCAAAGTTATATAAATTATAACTGTATTTGATTGATTCTGAAAAAAGACTTTCATTATCTACTTTTGTCAGGAGATAATAATTTGTTTTGTTTTATTCTAAAAATACTCTCAACGTTGTCTCATATTGCTATATTTGATTTTCAAGTGGATTTGTAATGAAAAATAAAGTAGATACCGTGTCAAGTAATAAAAGCGCTTTATATAATCCCCTGCAACCAGCGATACGGCATGCATAGGAAATCGGTCTTGTTGAAATTATAGTATTTCCCTCGAGTCTAGCGCCACTATGGCGCTTACTTACATTTCCATTGCAATTGCGATAATATACAAACACATGCTCAGATTTTCACTATATAACAACCGTTATATTGTTCCTAGTAGAAAATAATATAAAGATATATTTAAAGTTGTTTAATTTCAGCCCTAGCAATTATATAAATTTAATATCATTTCATCATAATAAAATTGATTTGTTAATAAAAAATTATCGTCATAAGATTGTTTTTAGTTTGAAAGTTTTTCATTGCATTATTATTATTGCATATGTTGGATATGATACAATATATATAATTATGTACATGACTCTCTACTCTAATGGTATTTTACATTTCCAAATTTTTTCAATTTCACTGAATGAATATAATTAAAATAGTAAGATCAATATGTAACAAATAAGAAAAACTGTTAGCAGTTTTTCAAAAAAAAAAACACATTTGTCCGTGTTTTTTTTTTTTAAAAAAGCATAATAAAATAATGAACAACGTATAAGGAAGGAGAAAAAAAATTATCGTCATAAGAAAGATTTTTTTTATATTTATATATTTATAATTATATGCTCAAGTCAATGCTATAACTATAATCTGAATCTGATGATATTGAATTTCTTGACTCCAAAACCATAATGCTTCACAGCCTTGTAAAAGGTTTCAAACGCTTTAACAATAATTTATTATTTAGATATGAATTATTAAAATTTTAACGATTATAATTTATAGGGACCGATTCTGCCGCATAACAGAAAAATGTTATGGCAAGGCCATATTACGCTCCAACTTCCATACATTATGCTTCTGAATCATACTGAATACTGTCAAAACGTCATGTATTTGCTGTGCATTCAAGCGTTTTACACATAAATTGCAACGTCACTTGTATGTTATGAAGCGGGGTCAGAAAGACCCTGTTATCTAAGATCGTTTTTTTGACATTTGTGCGGTAGGTAAGATTTTTTATCTAACAACCTGAGGAAAACGCTTGACTGCAGAGCAACCACATGGCTTTTGTCAATATTTAGTATGGAAAGTCTTCATATCATAGCCTTGCCATAACATTGACCTGTTATGCGGCAGAATCGGTCCCATATATAAGGTGTCTCAGAACTCAACGTCAAGCCCCAACAGGGTGATAGTATTTATCGTAACTATAAGGAAAAAAGTAGAAAAAGAATCCCATTTAGTTTGAAAATTATGAGTTTTTAATTTTAAGAGTTTTTATCAAACTGTGACCATTTTTTGGTTATTGTGGTTAATTTTTATTAATTTTGTTTATTCAAACTTTAAATCTGTGACTGTAAATAAGTCAAAAATAATGACGCAATTGTCTCAAGTTTTTAAAAATTAAGACTTTTCATTGATCTATGAATTGAATTTTTAAAAAATGTACTGAAGTGTGTTGGCAAGTTTCATCAGAAGTTGAAATAGTTTAAGGTTTAAGGTTTGAATAGCTAATATTAATAATTTCAACAAAAAATTATAAATATGTGTAAATTTATAAAGTGAAACTGGGGGTACTTCATATGTACTCACAAAAGTAACCATCTATCGGTCGAGGTATTTTTATTTTTAAAAATAAAGGAACTTATAATTTTAGTTCAGAAAAATGAAATTTTAATATATATATATATATATATATATATATATTTATTTATTATTATATCCTGGCGACATTAGTCTTTGGGCTCCGCTCCAGCTATGAGTATAAGAAAAATTTTGTTACCTAAAAATCTTAATTAGTATTGGAACTTTTAGACGTTCTTCTTGAATTCACGCCAAGTGAATTCTTAAATTACAAACACTACAAAAGCACCTCAATTATCGCAAAAGAAATTATCAGTAAATTAACTAATTATTAGAAACTTTACTACTAGTTTCCGACATCCACACACATACGCATATATAAAATATTTAGATTTGTTTAAACCTTAATATTATCATTAGCAGACGTTTTCAAACTCAAATTTGCATTTTTTAATTGGCTTTATCAGTTAAAAATTGTTTTAAAAATAAATTTAGCTTATTAATTAAGCTTTTCAATGCTCTTATGTTTTATATAGTTATTAATTATAATGAGCTTGATTTATTATTTTATTGGCACGTGTACATTATAATGACACATTATAGCTTTGTGCTCTTTATATTTATAACTCATTACATAAATTAAAAACAATCTATTGTACAGAATTGTAGGTTTGTTTATAGATTGTAGGCAACATGTTCTAATTTTTCATAGATTATTTTTATTTATGGCGCATCCTATATCCATTGTACAAAAGTGCTTTTGTATGTTCTGTATTATTACGTATATTACATAATTCTGTTACATGCCATCAAAACCTATAAAAAATTTGCACATATTGCAGATTATTACTTCTGAGAAATCATGTTGTATTTATTTCTGTATACACATGGTAAGGACTTTACACTTATTGCATTTTTAATTAAGTTATAATAACAATCTTAAATGTAAAAAGTAGGTTGCTCAAGTTTATTATGTAAACTTATTTACAAAAAAGTTGTTATCGCATTAATAGAAAATAGTAAACTACATATTGGAATTATATTTACACTACATTATTTTACATGCTTAAAATCGCTGATAACATTCGCAGAAAATTTTCCCACGACCGATCTAAAATGTTTATAAGCATGATATCGAAACAATTTCTTTATCGAAAAGTTTCATGTTTTTGTTTTTTTATATTTAGCAGTAATTCCAAATGTTGGTGTCACGATTAAGAAATACATATTAAACTCTATCCTGCGCTAAGCGCACACACTGACATCAAGCAGTATTGATATCAGTTTTTATTTAAAAATATAGATAAAAAACTTTTGCAAGTGAAAATTGCCATCCAGCACTGTTGCTCAAAAAAAAAGTTATAAAGGTTTGATGATTAGTATTAGTAAGTATAAACCAATATGATGTTGAATGTTTTTATAGATCACAATACAAAAATGAAAATTTTGTAAGTGACTATAACGAAGCCAATAAAAAATAAAATTTTTAAACAGATGTTTGACAAGGCAGACCCATTAAGGAAGACGAACGTCGTACTTTGCCTAATTATATGTGATACTTAAAAAAAACTATTGTCGAAAGCAATATAAAATGATTTATGCATGAACGTATTTTACCACTAATATAGCAAAAATTTCAAAAATTAGACTTATGCCGAAACATGTTCTCGACATTTCCTAAATTTAAGTTATGCCTTATAATTTAATCCGCCATTTATGAAATAAAGTGGCGGATTTCCATCTTGCGTCCGGGATTTTTCTAGAAGCAATATTAGAGTGGGATTCAGTTTTTTGTCCCGGATTGTCTAGAATTTTTAAAAGCATAAGAGACCTACTGAAAAAGAGAAATAGTTCAGAAAAAATAAAAAACAAGTAAAAACTTGATTTAATTTTAAAAAAACTTGATTTAATTAAAAAAAAAACGATTTGACTTCAAAAGTTTTAAATTCATAGTTTACGAGTAACTGATGGTCAAAATTTGGGTAAATTGTGCCATTATTTTAGAATGTGATTCTAAAAATGTTATTTAGGTTTAAATGAACAAACTAATAAAAATTAACCACAATAAACAAAAATAATAAAACTTTACCACCATAAATAATAATGAACCACATCAAACGAAAAATGGTTACAGTTTGACCAAAGCTCTAGGTTTTACGTGAGTTTTAGGTGATGGTTATAATCAATTCTGTCACCTAGATTCGATTATAGACGTTGAGTTCTGGGACACCCTGCATGTATATACACTCTATATATAAAGATCAAATGAAAGTCCTTATGTCCGCGGTTGCCAGGGGGGCATACAGCTGTTACCAAAATACTATCGTCGAAAATAAACAAAAACAAATGAAATGATATAAACAAATGAACGAAAAAATAATTATTTTTATGCGTATTTTTACATGATATTTATGAAAGTTTTTATAAAATTAAATTGTTTATGAAATTAAAGTATTTATGAAAATAGTTTAGGGAGGCGAAACAGTTATTTTTTAGAATGGAGAGCGGCGGTGCAAAAAGAAAAGGTTGGAAATTATTGCTTTATGTTATTATGTTATTATATTTGACATTGAATTGAATATCAAACATTTTTATGAAACACGTACAAGTAAATGAGTTACTGAGGCTTACCTGTAATTTTCTAACTTCCCGTAGATCAAGTTATAGTAATCGCAAAAAAATTGAAAATGAAATCTATATCTTCACGTTTCAAATGTTTCTGACCATTTTAGCATATCTTAGAAAAAAAAATGGATGTATGTGTTTGTGGCTGATACATTTTTTTCTTTATTGACATAATATTTTCATATCTCAGTCAGGCCGGGGTTCTTGGTATAAGATATTATGGAACAATTTTTATATATAGATATACATATATATCTATTTCATTCTATGTAATAAAATTTATTCATCCTTGCATTTAGTCAGCTATTTTTTATTTCTCTTTCAAATCTTCCTCGACGTTTTCGAGAACACGGATCAACCGATTAGAGCAGATTAGTTTTTGCCTTAGGCAGGTCCAGCTGTTTCGGAAAAACGGAGCAAAAAGTGTCGAAACAAATTAAAATTTTTCTAAAACGCAGTTTTTTTAATTTTTTAAAAAAGCCAATTTTTTCAAAAATTTCAAAATACTCAAAAATTTATTTTTTTCATTTTTAAAAAAAAATTTAAAGCTTCTTAAAAATTTTAATTTTCGGCACGGGAAGTTTTAGCAATTTGTCTTAAGGCACGATGCCATGCACCACTAGTTTTTTTTTATATTTTGAATATATTAACTTCCCGTAGGTTATAGTAATCGCAAAAAAATCGAAAATATTTTTTT
Source organism: Ctenocephalides felis (assembly GCF_003426905.1). NCBI lineage: Eukaryota > Metazoa > Arthropoda > Insecta > Siphonaptera > Pulicidae > Ctenocephalides > Ctenocephalides felis. The sequence continues at coordinate 151,675,256 of NW_020538040.1, forward strand.
TTATTTATCTTTACGTTTGAAAAGCTTCTAAACATTTTGGCATACCTTAGAAAAAATTATGTGTGTGTGTATATATGTATGTTTGGATACAACATTTTGTCCACGATTTCGGGCGCACGAATCAACCGATTTGAATGATTCAAAAAACTTTTGATACCTATTGATGAAAAGATGTGCTGATTAGAAGACGGGTCCAGCCGTTTCGAAGTTACGGGGCAAAAAGTGCCAAAAACGATAAATAAGTTTATGAGAGAATGGAGTACCCAATTTGAATGGTTCAAAAAACATTTTACTTGTATTGACAAAATGAATAATTGGTGAAATTTTTGGTTAGGTAGGTCTAGCGTTTTTAGAGATTCAGAGGAAAAAGTAAAAGAAAATGATATTTGGCGGTCAAAAATGATCATTAGACATATGCACATCAAATTATCAGATATTTGATAAAATTTTTTAAAATGAGAACTAATTTTGTTACAAATTTTTTGAGGTCCGTATCAAGATTGTTAATTTTTAAAGTTTACTTATAAAATTTTCAGATTTTTTTTTCTAATTTTCAAAAATATACAGAGTTTTTCACTTTAAATATAAATTTTAAATTTACAATTCAGTTTGAAAATATATACATATATATATATATATATATATATATATATATATATATATTTTAAATGCGTTATTCTGATCCTCAGATGGATTCATTCGGCACCTCTTTCTAATGTAAATTTTCTCAAGTGTTTTGAGCGATAAGATCGTCACTGCATATTTTATGAACGGTAAAATATATAGGGATTATAATTATCTATTTGAAAATGTTTAAATTAATTATTCCTAATCATTGATCAATATTTATCGATTACTGTTTTTTTTCCTCGAATATTTAATTGTGGTACGGGAAGTTCCTGCAATTTGCCTTAAGGTGTCTTACCAAACCAAACCAAAAATTATTATTTTTTTAAAAACGATTAACATTTTTGAAAAAAATTTACTTAAAAAAATTTCTTTATTTTGACATATTTTGGAAATTCTGAACTTTTTTTTCAAAGCAATCGTACCGCTTTAACTGCATAGAGACGAAATGTCAAAGCGCGTAAGCGCCGCGTCGCCATCTAATAGATAAACATTGGTACGGAACCCATAGGAATGTAAAGAAAATTTATACTTATTGTTAAAATCTCTGATAATTTGATGTGCATATGTCTAATTATCATTTTTGACCGCCAAATGGCATTTTTTTTACTTTTTTTACTTTTTTTATTAGATCTTCGAAACCGCTAGACCTGCCGTCATGAAAATTTGATCAATTCTTCATCCTGTCAATACAAGTAAATTGTTTTTTGAATTATTCAAATCGAACGCTCCGTTCTCTTAAAAACTGAGTTACCGTCTTAGGCACTTTTTGCCCCGTATCTTCGGAACGGCTAGATCTGCCTTTGCCAAAAACTAATCAGCACGTCTCCTTATCAATACGAATCCAATGGTTTTGAATTATTCAAATCGGTTGATCCGTGTTCCCGAAATCGTCGACGAAAATTTGTATCCGAACACATGCACATACACGCACACACACACACATACACACATACATCTATTATCTCTAAAGTATGCCAAAATGTTCAGAAGGTTTTGAAACGTAAAGATATATAAAAATTTTCATTTTCGATTTTTTTGCGATTACTATAACTTGCCCTACGGGAAGTTAAAAATTAACAACCTATATAATGCGAAAGCTTGTACCATTTTTAATTACATGAGTATGTAAATCGAAATGTGAATGTATTGGAGAACGGAATGGGAGGTGTCTGTTATCTTGCATTCTTGTAAACATGCATTATGTGTGGTAGATGAATCGTCTCTATATCGCGTTACCGTTACAGAGTCAGTATTAACTTGTCACTCTCCTTATGTGTATTCTTGTACCTTCGTCGTTGACTAGTATTTACTGGAATTTAAAATAATCATTTTTTTACTCACTTCAAATTGGGTTCATTGCACCGAAGTTTAAAAAATACTACATGCACTTATTCCTGATTGGTGTTGATTTTGGAAATTGGTCATGTGAGCAATGTGTTGACAAATATAGAAATTGAGAGTATTTAATAATTGTTGCGTGATTTTATAAAATAAATGTTGTGTTGAACAATATTTGTTGTGGCCAGTAGCGAATATTATGAAGTTTTTTACATTCATAATATAACAGGTGTTCATCTGGTTAACTGCGATAAATCGATGCGAAAGTGACATATATCTTTTGTTTTTTAAACTGACTTTTCTACATTAGTAAATTTTAGCTTTCTTTTTTAGTGCTTTACATTTTCTCTTCTCTTATTCAATAGGATTAATCTTTAAATTTCCGTAGAGTAAGTTGTAGTAATAGCAACAAAATCGAAAATGAAAATTTTTATATATCTTTACGTTTCAGAGGTTTCTGAATATTTTGGCATACCTTAGAAAAAAAGGATGTATTTGTGTGATTGTGTGTATGTGTGTGTGTGTGCATGTGTGTATGTGTGTTCGGATACAAATTTTCGTCGACGATTTTGGGAACACGGATGAAACAATTTGAATAATTCAAAAAACATTCGATTCGTATTGATAAGGAGACGTGCTAATTAGTTTTTGGCGAAGGCAGGTCTAGTCGTTCCGAAGATATGGGGCAAAATTTTTGTATATCTTTACGTTTCAAACTCTTGTGAGCATTCTGTCATACCTTAAAAATATGGATGTGTGTGTGAATATATGTTTGTATGTATGATTGGAAGCAATTTTCCGTACACGAGAGCAGGGATCAATCGATTTTCATTTAACATTATATATTTTTATCGGATAGATTTTTTTATTCTTAAAGAAACTGGGTAAAAATACAAATGAAAAATGAAAGAGTGCTTTTTGCTTTCCTTATAAAAAAGTTAAATGTTGTGATTAGCGTTTTTGTTTTTGTCTTTGCGAACAAATATTTAAATAAATAGTATCTATTCTAGTTATAATTTACAGTGTTAGTCGTATATGACTATTAATAAGGTGACCATATTTTTTTGCATGAAATCCGGGACGGATTATAATGTGTGTGAGAGGGGAGGAGGGGGGGGGGGGTGTTGATAGGCTAAAAATTTATATGCAAATTCTTTCGGTTCAAATTTTCTAGTTGAAATATATTTAAAAAAATATTGGCACACAAAACATTTTTAAAAATCTGGAACAATCCGGGTCAAAACACCTAAAACCGGGACAAATATTGTTTTAGAAAAAACCGGGACGCAAGGCGGAAAATCGGGACTGTCCCGGTCAATCCGGGACGTATGGTCACCTTACTATTAACCTCATCTATTTTCTTAACTATAATTAACCCTTTCCACTCGCATGCCGCCGCATGCACGAGTAGAAAGGGTTAATATATACTCTTTTGGGTGCGATAATTTTGCAATATTTTCTACATTTGTTATCATTTTGAACAGTTTTCAAACATTTTATATAAAACATTCCACTATTTAACAAGTTTGAAAAATATTTTTATGCCAACAGAGACTGTTTTTTTGGCGCATGCACTTTTAGCATAACTTTCATATCGCTATAATTACTTTTATCAGTTTGCTCAAACACTTGCAAATCCAAGGAAAAGTTTTGATTTCTTACATGCATAAATTATGGATTACGCTTGAAGAATTCAATTTGGAACTTATTAACCTTATTACTCTATAGCAAAATTTCTTTATATACTGTATGTTGTTACCTTTCTAGGTTTCTACAAACAAAATATTTTTATTTACACAGTTTATAATTACTATAATCAGTTGCTATAATTACTTTTATCAGTTTGCTCAAACACTTGCAAATGTGAAAAGTTTTGATTTCTTACATGCATAAATTACGGATTATACTAGAAGAATTCAATTTGGATCATATTAAATTTATTACTCTATAGCATAATTTCTTTATATATTGTATGCTGTTACCTTTTTAGGTTTCTGTTTCTACAAACAAAATATTTTTATTTACACAATTTAAATTTTAAATCAACGCTCAAATATATATACTGACATAAAATCAAACACATTTTAAAACTAGTATTCTAGCCAGCATGATGTATTTTATTTTTTGAATTAGCTTGTATTTATTTTATAGTGTTTGTTAGTTGTTTCCATTATAAAGTAGTAAGTTTTTGATAATATTTTTTATTTTGATTGCTAGAGCGTGTAACCAACATCAACTTTATGTCCCAAGAAACGGAAACACCGTGGAACAGAGGTACTAACAAATTTATAAATGCATACTAACATTTACTTACATATATGTTTGTTATTTTTACTAACCCATTTAAAAATTCAGAGAACGGCCTTCTCAGCTACGAAAATCCTAATTATCATCTAGATCCGGCCCGGTTCGACGATGCTCTGAATTCCAATTCGGAACTGTACGATGATTTGTATCAAGAACTAGATTCCGTTTGTAATATTTCTTCTAAAGAAGTATTGGAAACTGGAGCAAGTCAAAATTGTCCAGGACGAAGGAGTTATGCTACATTGGATCTCAACTCGATGGGGGTTGATGTATCTACTGGACCGATCACCATGGATAACAGGTAAACATCTTCTCATGATCTATTGGTTATCAAACTCAAATATTAAAATATATGCATCTTTTTACAATGCTATTATTATTATATATAATTTGCATGTTAAAATTTATTGATTAGATAAATATATATATATGTATTAGGGTGGTCCTTAACAAGGACATTTTCGAATTTCTTTGCTCTCAAGGGCGCCAATGCTTCCAAATGAATAAAAAATGAATCTCTTAATATATTAGCGAATTAGCTCTTAATATAAACATTTAGATAGAGCGCACACCAATTGAAAGATTCTTATATTTGTTATTAACATACGTCATTAAGTAAATTGTTGCGCCATCTGTATATTATTCGTCAACTCAAATATTATGCCATATAAGAATATTTATAAACCGCTTAACCTCTACTTTTTGGAAAATTTAAACATTTTGGATTTAAAGTTTCTTTGTCTACTAAGATATGATTAGTAACGCCCTTGGTAATTGCTGGTCATATGGATAGTGAGATAAATTGAAGTTATGTCATCAATCGTATGGCACAAGGCTTGCGGTTAAAAAATTGATAAATTATTTAATTGAAGTATGGACGTTAACATTTTTCTAAGATTATTATTAATTTCCATTGACTATGGAATTCAAGTACATCGCCTTGCATTTATCACATGTAGTATTAACCTAGAATTTCAATTTATTTCCTTTGGTTGGACAGGTAGTAAATATATGTATATGATATGTAAATATTTGTATGTGTATTAATACAGGCAAATCTAAGAATTTTAGAATTTTTATAAGTTGATACAATAATAATTTGAAAGTTGAATCATTTACTTAACATTTTAGACGGATCTGCCGTATAAGTAAAAAGCGTATAAATATAATAGTTGATATTACCATATTTTATAGATACTCGTTCATCTGCGCTAGACGATCATTTTTTAGTAACTCAACTTGTATAATTCTTATAACTAAAAAGCCAATCGAATATAATGTTATATGTCTCGCAAAAATATTTGCAAGATTAACAAAATATATTTTCCATAAAATATATATTAAATGACTCAATTCTTTAACAGACTGGCCGAAAATCACATATTTTCTGAAACTTTGAAAACCGATAATAAGCACATGTCCGATATAAAATCTAGTTTATCGAATGAAGATATATATGCAGTACCCGTAAAACGAAGAAATGAACCATCTACAGAAAAATTATCGGAAGTTTCAACTCCAGAAAAGGGTGAGACTGAAGATCTTCCACCCGGCTGGGAAAAACACGATGGTGAGGAAATAATATATGTACATGAAAATTGATTGCATTAAGATTTTGGTTTTAGATGCTAATCGAAATTGATTGTTATAATAATATAATATACATGACTTATTATATAATTTACGATCTCTTTATATATGTAATTTTTCTCTAGATAATGATGGACCTTACTACTGGCATATAAAGAGTGGAACAATACAAAGGGAAGCACCATTGATTATGGCAGATGATGCAAGAAGATCATCTACAGATATTTTAGATAGAAGTAGTAAACTAGAAAATAGTCTTATATCGTCAGTAACACGCAGCAGTACCAGTTCTGCTTTAGATCAAGAATTAGATGAAAGAAAGAAAAGAGAAGGCTTAGCTTATAAGTAATTAAATAATAAAATTCTGATCTTAATACAATAAAATTTATGTAAATATTTATAAATTTAAATTCGAACTGTTTAGGAGGAGAAGTTATCCAATCCGTCCAGATCAAGATATACGAGATCGTCCAATAAGGTTTGCTGTGAGATCTCTTGGATGGGTGGAGATTGCAGAAGAAGATTTGACACCAGAACGGAGTAGTAAAGCTGTTAATAAATGTATTATTGATTTGTCACTGGGTCGAAATGATCTGCTAGATGTAGTTGGTCGCTGGGGTGATGTACGTATACCTCATTAAAAATAATTTCATTGTTTTGGCATTTACTTCACATTATGGCACTTGTTTCACTGTGTAATACTATTCAGTAATTTTTACATTATTTATTTTTTAGGGCAAAGATCTCTTTATGGATCTAGATGAAGGTGCCTTGAAACTTATGGATCCTGAAAATTTAACGACTTTGAACACACAACCTATTCATACTATTCGGGTATGGGGGGTCGGTAGAGATAACGGCCGGTAAATATCTTTCTATTTTATTTCTAGATAGTTTGTAATAAGGAATTTTTCAATTCAGAAAATAAATGCGTGTTTTTGTTCGTGTAATATGAACTTTTTATCATATAATTTCATTTTCTTCCATTTTTATTTATCTCTCATGCTAGAAACAAATTAGCATGAAATTAATGATAATATGATGTTCAATATTTCTTTTGTAATTTCTATATGCTATGCATAATACGGAATAATAGTAAATATTAATCAATAAATAATTTTTTGTTTATTCTTGCATTGGGATATACAGTGAAAGGTAATTTGATAATATAAGCTGAAAATTTATTTTTTTCTATGTACCGTATTAAATGACAAATTCTCATTCACTTGTAACTATTTTGCAGAGATTTTGCGTACGTCGCACGAGACAGGTCAACTAGGAAACACATGTGTCACGTATTTCGATGTGATATACCGGCTAGGACTATTGCAAATACTTTAAGAGACATTTGCAAAAAAATTATGATAGAACGATCCCTTCAACAAAGCTTATCTAGGCCATTTGATGACGGCGGCCCCGTGCGGCCAACAAATCTACCAACGGAGAGAAGATGGAATAACCGTGGTGGGCAAACTTTAGTCAGTGAGTATTCGTTTTTTATCTAATGAAGTACAGTGGTACCTCGACTTACGAGTGACTTGATATACGAACGTCAAAAAAACGTTTTGTTGCCTCGGCATCCTAACAGAATTTGAGATACGAGCTTTAAGGGGGTCTTCCTATGTGACGGTCTGTTTTTTAGGGATATTTTAGGATTTTTTTCTACGACCAGTAAATATTTAGAGCTTCAAGTTTTTTATCATTTATTAACACATATTTGGACAGTATAAATATAAAATTTCAGCAAAAAATATTCAGTCAAACTAGAGTTACAGCGCTCTGAACACCCCCGCCTCGAAAATAAGAGCTCCCGCTTTCTCCACGATTCCGGCTGATCGGCTTATCTGAAAAAAAAAAAAAACGGCGTTTTAATTTGTAGGATTAAAAGCACTGAATGACCTATAATCAAATGAATATAAAAAAAATTGGATTTTTGATAGACATTTGAAATAAATGTTGCAAATTAGGCGTTTTTTTTTTGTTTTTTGCTATAAAAAAATCGAAGTTTTGAAAATTTTCGATAATAGTTCATTCCATGCGTTTAAATACGAGGTCTGTTCAAAAAGTACCCGGAATTACTAATAATTAAATTTCGCGGGTCTGGAGTGTCTGATTGTCAAAATTTTTTTTTTTATTGTGTTGGTATACATGCCCCTAAAGTATGATGAAATTTTCAGCTATATTCACTGTTTACTTTGTCTGTGGTAGTCGCTAAGGTTCGACGTGTTTTTCTGAGCTCGGCGATTTTTACAATGGAAGAATTGAAAAGTCAAAGAATTTGTATTAAATTTTGCGTAAAAAATGAAATAAAGTGTTGCAAAGTGCAAAAATTCACCAGATATGGCTCCGTGTGACTTTTTCCTATTCCCAAAGTTGAAGAGACCCATGAAAGGACGGCGGTTTTCCTCGATTGAAGAAAATCGCTGAGAGTGCTCAAGGACATATCAAAAAGTGAATATCAAGGGTGCTTCGAAAATTGGAAAAAACGCTGGCATAAGTGTATCATATCTGGGGGGGGACTACTTTGAAGGGGACCACATTAATGTAGACGAATAAATAAATATTTTTTTGAAAAAACGAAAATTCCGGGTACTTTTTGAACAGACCTCGTATATTGAGTGTGCCCTGTAAATTTCAAGTAATTCAGTCCAGCCGTTTCTGAGATACAATGAAGGAAAGTTTGAAAAACACAGTTTTGAGAAAAATGCGTTTAAAGGCTCTAATTGCCAACTCAGCGCTCCGAACCGCTCTTTCTTTTACCTGCTGTATCTTTAAAACGACTTCGAATTTTCTAAAATCGCTTTACTACCGTATTCTAGACATGTTAAGGGAGCAATTTATGAAAAAAAATCGATTTTTTCAACCCATCACATAGGAAGACCCCTTTAAGGGAGTAAGAGCTGTTTATAAAAATGTTAATGGCATAATGGAAATATGAATAATTTCGTCAGTTGTGACAATTAGTATAATAGTAAATGTTTTTATATTTAAATATTTCAATTTTAAGGGCCTTACAATAATTTATAAACAGCTTTCTGGGCTCTAAAAGTTTGTGGAAAAAAATCACCCCAAAAAAGTTCTAACATTTTGAGTATGGAAGTTGTCCAAAAAACATGTCTAACTCATTTCCACAATATCATGAATGGGAAGGAAAAAACAATAATTAAATTAATATATAGTTAATTTATTTTTAATATTCAAAAAACCACCTTGCCGGAACGAATTAACGGCTATTCAATGCATTTATATGGAAAAAAGTGCTTTCAGATATGAGCGATTCAACATACGAGCGTGGTTACAGAACGAATTAAACTCGTATGTCGAGGTACCACTGTACATTATTTCTAAATAATTTTTAACTTCTTTATCTTCTAATCCTAAAAATTATATCTTTTGTAAAAGTTAGTTGGTGTCTTATCAATGTTATTCTTTTTCTTAGCTCAATCTTTTCCCACACCAATGGAAGAACCACGCAAAGTTCTTCGAGCCCAATATTTAGGATGCACGCAAGTAGCACAGGCTTCTGGTATGCAAATATTGAATGATGCAATAGAATTACTTGCATCCACAAAACCAGTCGAGGAATGGATACAAGTCAATGTGGCGGTAGCACCATCAATGATTTCGATACTTAAACCCGGGGTAAAAAAATAAAAACAATAAGCAATAATTATAAAATATTCATATGAAGAAATGAAAGGTTATCGTACTATTCTGATACTGATATGTTTTCATTACAGGAGGAAAATAAATTAATTGTAGAATGTCGCGTTCGATATTTGTCATTTTTAGGAATAGGAAAAAATGTAAAACATTGTGCGTTTATTATGCACACGGCACAAGATCAATTTATGGCCCACGTGTTTTACTGTGAACCTTCCTCGGGGGCTTTATGCAAAACTGTAGAGGCAGCTTGCAAGGTAAAAAATAATAGATAAGAATACTTTAAGCTATTGAATGAAATTTCTTTTATCCTGCAAACTCGATAAACTGGGATTTTAATACCTAAACTTCTATTGAGCCTTATAATGTTGACTTTTCTGACATTTCCTTTTTCGATTTCATTTCTTCAGTTGAGGTATCAAAAATGCTTGGATGCGCATCCAGGCAGTACGGAAGCAGGCAGCAGCAATGGAGGTGGCAACGACTCATCTGGTAGAGGTTTGGGTGCCACCATTAAATCGTTCGTTGGCTCATTGACCGGTCGAAGAACACGTGGAGTATCCTGAGAAGAAGCTTCGTCTCTGCAGGTGCGTAGTCTTAATGGAGAAAATTGTCAGTAAAATCAATGTAAAATTGAAAATTGGAGTAGATATTGTTTTGATATTTTATTGTAAATTTAATGTGTATTTGAAATTAAATATATTTACTCTGTTTCTCATTGATTTATGACATAATGTTATGTTATTATAAATATACGTGTAATTACTTTTCATTAAAAAGCTAATCAAGTATTTTACAATCTAAGGACATCTACTTAATCCTTTTTTCTGTGTTTGTGTCATGTTTTAGACATGTTACTTTATTGTTTTTGTTTCTTCTTTGCGTCATCACTTTCCTTAAATAATCATATAATTGCACATGAAAACAGTCCATTGTATATAATATATTATCTAGTAATTTAGTAAGTGGAAAGCATGTAGTTCACATTTACATCGTTCCAACACTAGTAGCTGTTTACGAATATCGTATGTCCGTGTTTATTTGAATCAGATAACACTTTTGGCTTTTTGAAAAATTAAAATATTGTTTTGTGAAAAGGATTGGTAACTTTTTAGAATTTAGAAGCCCCATTCCATCCTCGACGTGATCAATTTTTTCTATTGGGATCCAAGTATAAATACAGACATCAGTAATTTATATCGCTGCTAATATTTTGTATAGTAGCAAAATATAAAAATAGAATAGAAACACTATTATATTTTCTAAAGTCATAGTAAAATTATTCAAAAAGTGAATATTCAAAATATTTAATTTTTTAATGTTTTAATAATGAAAGTTGTCAAGTTATTGCAAGACACTGTTCAAATTTCTTGACATTTAGGAAATTTATATAATACGACATATTAGAATATCAAATGCTACACATAGCTTTTTGATAGCTAATAATAAAAGTCTCAATTACGATACTTTTGAGCGCAGGTTGCCGACTACTGATCTAGTAGGGTAAGGTTGCTCAAGTCGTACCACTGCTTAATTTGTAGCCCGACTGCTTAATTTGTAGTCATATTGGAAAACACTAAGTGAAGGTAACCAATAACGGTTTTCATTTTATGAACAGTTCTATTTCCATTTAAGGAATCAGAATTTTAGAAATTAAGTATTGTTTTAATAATATTGTTCGACTTGGTAATTTATAACTAAAGAAAAGTTGATGTGAGACTGTATTCTATATAGTTTTTAGTAACAGGTACGACTTAGGCTCTAGGTGGTAAAACTAAGGTGATGCCTCAGTTGTACTGAAAGCACATTTTTGAATAACGTAAAAATACCCATTTCAATAGAAAAAAAATTAAGTAACTGTTAAAAAAATGCTAAATGTTTTTTTTAATTTAAGGGAGTATTCCGTTCTAGAGGCAAAACTTTTATACGATTTTTGAAAGGCCGTAAAGAACAATATTTGGTTAACAATATTTTCACTATATTTTTGTCTACACGTTCTAATAACTTGTTAAATAACTTAATGTTTTGAGAATATAAAAAAAAAATTAAAAATAGTCAAAGTTTTAAATCTAGAAGGTGATGAATTGGGTGGTCTAAAAAAATTGGCCTGACCATACCCATGATTTTGGCGCTTTAAATAATAGAAAGAAAAAAATATTCATTTATTATTAATCTAGAATGATGTCGCATTCGTATGAACTACGGACAAGTTAAATTTTTTTTTCAAAAAATAGCGACTGTCAGAAAAAAAATTTAGAACTTTTCTTTTGATATTCTCGATTTTTTAAAAAATAGTATAAATCGGAATTTGAGAATGAGCGTAATTCATACTGAAAAGAAGTCTATAAAGAAAACTTTAGGAATAATTTAAAGTAAATCTGTCCATCTGTCGTATCGGAAATGACACTTTCGATAAAAACCTTTATAAAGTATTCTTTATATTTTTGAATAGTTGAACTCAGACAAATATAAAAAAAGTATATTTTTAATTTTACACTAGAATACTTTCAAAATTGCACTAAGTGGTCGTCTCACGTGAGGCTTTTAGGGGGAAGAGAGGTTTGACAAAAAATCATGAAAAATTATGTAGGGGAGGGAGGAGGCTAGTAAGATATCACGTGTATATATTTTTTACCTAAATTATAAAGTAAAAAAAATTACGTTTTTTTTTTGAAAAATTTGTTCGGAAAATTTTACGTTACTAAAAATACACGTGATGTTTGGTGGTGGGCAGGGTGGGGGGCAATTCTAAATATCACGACGTATCACCATGGGAGAGGTGGGGTCCAAAAATTGCTAAAAAATCGATCACGTGATTAATGGACGCCCCCTAAAATAATATAGCATTATTTCGATAGCGGATACGACTTTGGCAACCTTACCATATATCTTTTCTGGACTACTGATTCAATACATGTTTAATTACTAGTTTGATAAATTTGCAACGTTCCAAAAGTTATTGTGATAACAAAATATAGTACATAAATTTTGATTTCAATAATGAGTAATAAAAATAAATAAAAAATAGGGATCGATGCTATATAACTCGTTAGTGGTCGTTTTAATCGAACGGTGTTTGTCATACAGTATTGGTAAACGGCATGTAGTTTCCATCTGATTAGTAGTGTGCGTCTACAGGAATTATGGCCTTTGCCTGCAGAGCGCGAAGTCATCCCACATCGACACCTCCAGTCACCTCTGACATTGAAATATTTCGGCAGCTCCGAAGAGTCGGCATTGTCTTCTATAAGTTCACAATCTGCTAATCTGCGCTCATTGTTAAGTCCCACATTAGACACACGTAGAATTTCTAACCACTTGCAAAGATGGGTGTAGTAGAGTAAATTCGCAGCTCCTACTGATAACAAATGATAAGTATTATTGGATAGGCATTATTTTATAAGCTAGATCTTGTATAGTGTAGATATTGTGAAAATTTTCCAATGTTTTTAAACCAATACCCAAGAACGCTATGTTTTTCTATTTATCCTATTTAGAATATATTATTATAATCCGTAAATTATAACAATACATTCTAAATGATACAGTGTGACCTTGGTGGATGCTTTTATAAAATATTTATCCAAAAATGTTATTTATCCTATATATGTACATCATATTTCTCTTCGAGCAATTGTCGTAACTTGAAATCATACGTATATAAAGTATAAGTAATTCATCCAGGCAATCATTATTACAGGAACATGTTCTTGAAGTTTGTGCTTTTGTAGTATAAAAATCTATTGTGATTAATATAACAAATTGCTGTATTTGTTATAAATTTCAAATATTGTTGTTATTGTTGAAATCTAATTGCACTACACAAGGGTTTAATTTTAGAATACGAACCTTGCCCTTAGTGTGTGATAAATATTGTAAATCTATACAAGCTCTTGATTCTGTGATCATGACATCTGAATAAAGTATTATCAAGAGATTTAGGGGTCAATTCTCCGGTAAAATCGACCGTAACATAGTGTTGTTATAGCAACCCTCCTTTCTTTATATAAAATGGTAATAAAAACTGACAAAACTCTATGTATTTGTTGTACAGTCTGGCTTTTTAGATATGAAACCTGACCTAGAAAACACACAAATGTTAAAAAAAGATTGTTATCATAACTGCATCTTTTTGATGTGCATTTATAACACATACATGAAGTTAGGTTTTATGTGTATACAGCATTTGCCAGTATTTACTACCATTTTATATGAAGAAATGAGCGTGACAAAGCGTTGCCATAACAGCAGTATGTTACTGTCTTTTTTACCGGAGAATTTGCACCTTACTATTGTAATTAAAGGATAAATTACATTTACATTAAAAATATATTTAATTAGGACTTAATTTATTGATTATATTCCTCTCCAGTATTTCTGTTACTACATGACCGATATCTACGATTTAATATTCCATGACAATTTTTTATATACAATCATTGGGTTAAACAAGTAAGGCAACGATACAAACATAAAGGTGAATAAATTGTCCAATGAAAATAATGACATCTAATTTATTAACTGTATACTTATTTATTACTTGAAAAAATATAAACATTGTAGAGATATAAGTGTATATTTACACTAAAATTGCTTTTGCACATTTAACTTACGTGTTCAGCTATCTTGCCTTAACTAGATACCTTACCATGCCTTGTGTTGTCTCAACATACATTAAGCTTAATAGTTTGTACTTAATATTGTATTAAGTTATTAAAGATAACATTTATTTAGAAATCTATTGTAATATTAGCTTGCAATAATGAACAAAAATGTGTATTGAATAAAATATGGATATTTTCGAATCGTACTAAGAAAAATAAATAACTAAATAAATAATTCTACCATTACGGTTTTTATTGCATAGAAGATTTCCAAATTAATTTCGTTATGCATTTTTATTCAAATTTTGCGGGATATTGTAATCGGTGTGTCTCTTACAATCGTGGGCTGCAAATTGTGTAGCATATAAGAGAGCTAGAATAAAAATTAATAAAATTTTGTTGACACAAACTCGAGCTACCTTTTACTGATGCTAAATGTAGGTGTGCTCATACAATTAATTGATGCACATTGCACAATTGCTACGATCAATATATTGTAAGTGTTAAATTAAATAGCTTCAATATTGTCTGCCAGAAATATATATGTGTGCTGTTCCCATTGGTTTGATGTAATTTTGTTGTTAAAATAATTTATTAAATAGAACTTTATTTAATCATTGACATCTTGAAAGTAAAGACATTTATTTTAATAATAATATTTGATAATATTCTATTGGAGTCATGTAAGGAAAATAATGGCTAAATGACACTATGAAATCTGAACAAATTATGGGATATATAGGCTTTTTGATAGATTAGAATTGCTAATATAATATCTCAATTTGTTCACCGACGTCGTTATTAATGTGATTTAGTCATAACCTAGTATTATACCAAGAAATGTATTTATTTAAAGTTTATTGCTAGTAATTTCATATTTTTTATTACGTTTGTATTTTATATTATATGTCACTTTACAACAGACTATCCAATATTTATATTATAATATAATCTTTTATTTTGGTTTATATTATAATATACAAATTATAGTATAGTCTGTATTTGTACATTAAACATTATTAGACAGTGCAAGTCTTAAATATAAGAAAGCTTGACATTGCTAAGCAAACTATTAATAAATACATAGGATATGTGACCTGCAATTTTGCACTGTTAGCTATTTTACGATAATAACTATTGCATAATTATTTTGACTATTTTTGTATTCTAATTATTTAGTTATATAAGAATAGGAATTATGATTACTATATCGTTTCAAAAGAAGAATTGCGAATGTGTTAAAAAACAAAAGATATTAAGAAGTGAAATTAAAGATTTTACGCGATATTGCTCTATTTGAGTTTTTAAATTTGTAAATAGGAAATATATGTTTTTGGTAAATATCAATATTTTAATATTTTAAAAGAGCAACAATAAAGATAAATATATTTTTAGTGATAATATAATCTTAATGCAATTGTGTGCAATTTTATTGCATATTACCGAATATTTTGTCTGATTATTATTAAAAGTATTTTCAATTGATTATCATTAAAAATCAATATTTTTACATTTGAATATAATATTTTCTTCGTTGCTCTTGCTACCGCTATGCCTTCATGTATATGCAACTATTTCAAAGCAGATTTTAGAAATATAGATTTATTTACTAAAATGTAACAAAATATTCACTTTAAACTTTAATGACATGTATATAATGAAAATGATGTCTTAATGATTCTTTATGATGTTTGCTTGGTTTGTCATATGAATAAACTTTTAAAATTTCGCATTATCTACTTTTATTTTAAAAAAACCGTTATGCACATCCATTTTGCGGCTTTGTATATGTTTGCACAATTACTTTATAATATTTCATTTTATTCCAAAGTCTCCCTTTCTTGTTCTTTATAAAACAATGTGTTATTTTGTGTTTTTTTCTTGTGGAAACAATGTAGTTTCCAGCCATTTACCTGCATCTCCGCTTTTTTTGAAAATAAGGTTTATTCCCCTTAATTTTTCGTAAATACTCAGCTGATAATATAATTTATTTAACGGACTACAAAATAATATACAATATTATTATGTAAAAATGTACATAAAAATGCATAATACATAAACAATAATTATTTGCCTATTACTTTTTTGGCATCATTTCGACTTTTCTGGTTTGTATTTGCACTGGTCTTTGAACATTTTTGCATACCTCAGAAAAAATCGATGTGTGTTTGTGTATGTTTTGTCCGCATTTTTTCATCCACGTTTTCGGACGCACAGATCAACCGATTTGAATGGTTCAAAAAACATTCGATTCCTATTGATAGTGAGACATGCTTATTAGTTTCTGGCAAAGGCAGGTCTAGCCGTTTACGGAGATACGGAGCTAAGAGTGCAGAAAATAGAAATATAGTTTTTGAGAGAACGGAGTATCCGATTTGAATGATACAAAAACATTCAATTTGTAATTACAAATTGAATGTTATTGTATGATTGGGAGAAGTGATGATTAGTTTTTTGCAAAGGCAGGTCCAGCCATTTTGAATATACAGAGCTAAATGTGCAAAAAATGGCAGTTTTTAAGAGAACTAAGCATCCGATTTGAATGATTCAAAAAACATTCTGGTTGTGTGGCAAAACGATTGCTTTTGAAAAAAATTATTTCGAAATTTTTTTTTTCAAAAAAAATTTTTTTTTTGTGTATCGAAAATAATTATGAATTTAATTATAATTCTTGCTAAAATTCTAACGCTCACTTATATACTTTAAATAAATCATTTTACCTTTGCAATTTAGTTTATATAATTCTTATAAATATTAGACAGTATTTATAATAATCTATTTGAAAACATTTAATATTCCTCAAACATACGTTACGGTACGGGAAGTTCCAGCAATTTGCCTCAAGGCACGATGCCATACACCCCTAGTTTTAATGTTATATTAAATTCATTTTACACTTGTTGGAATAAACTACTGGCAATACTTTTCTAAATATGTTCCCTCTCATGTGGCAACACTATTGCACTATTGCCATGCTGCGAGCTGTCGGAAATTATTCGAAGTTTACGGTTTACAAATTGTTTACATTTGTTATGCCGTGTAAACAAAACTTAATATTTTTATTATAGGGCGTGAAGTAAACCTTTTTCAACCAATTTATCGCCCGCATTTTAAAGTAGCATGTATAAAGATCACAAAGTATTGAATTAAATTAGATATTAACAAATGTCAATATGCCGGGTACAATTTTAGAAAACTTAAGTGGTCGCAAGCTAGCATGTCTTGTGTCGTTATTACTCATTTCCCAAGTAGTGTGCTTCCTTATCGGTGGATTAGTAGGTAAATATTAATTCCAACATGTATGTTTTATTGAAAAATGTATAAATCAAGCTGTCTGTGTTCTAGCCCCATCTCCATCAAATGTAAATTTAGTTTTGGGGACCATTTGTCGAGATAACGGTGGCCACAATGATACAACTAAATGGTTGTACCCCAGAGGCAAAGGCTCTTGTGAAAAAATTAATGTTGCAGATATTAAACAGCATAAGCAAATGGCCATGGAGATAGTCTTCACGTTCCAGGTATTTAGCACAAAGTTTGATTATAATATTAATATATATATATATATATATATATATATATATATATATATACAGTAGAACTTGTTTATCCGGATTTTGGTTATACGGATTTGGAATTATCCGCACTACCAACTGCAACAATTTTATGTATGTACATACCTACAATTCGAATTTTTGCATTATTAATGGTACAGTTTAGTATATGTATGTAACTTAATCTAAGAAAATATGTATGTACATACATAAGGAAGTGTTGATTTCTTAATAAACAATATTTTTGTTGATTTGAATAATATTCAATTATTCAAATTTTCGATTATCTGAATGCTGTCGACAACAATTAGTCCGATTAATCGAGTTTCTACTGTATACAGTATTAATAAACATAACATGATATTTTAGATTCCTCTTCCAAAAGACAACATGATTTTGGACTATTCACGCTGGCAACAGAATTTGATTGGTGTAATCCAAACTGATATTTCATATGAAAGCAGCTTCTTAATACGTATGTGTATTTAATTTATGTAACATTATTTATTGAATCTAAAAATTCTATTAACTCTATATGCTCAATGGTGTGTCGCTTTGCAATTCACCTGTGGGCATGGTTTATATTAACACTTAACGGATGGGTCAAATCTGTTCTGATCGCACCTAATTTTCTTGAATTTTTTCATTGTGACTATAATAAAACTTCATTAAATCAATCATAATAATTTATTTAATATTTCATAATCATAAAGCTTTTAGTATTTTAGTAGAGTGTGTGAACATTCACCTTTATGTAAACGCAAACACATAAATCTGAAGTGCCCACCCTGTAAGTGTTAATATTATGTACAGTTCATTTGCCAATTATATTTGAAAATATACTGCATTTAGCAGTATAAGTTAATTTAATATAGTTTTTTTTTTTTCAATTTAATTTATTGTGCAATCTTTAATATAAAACAATGAGCAAAGATTGTTAACAATATAAAAAATGATTAACATTATAATTTGATTATAATCCAGCAGAGAACCTATTAGGAGCATGATATAAAAGAAAAACAGACATACCCTTATTAAACATATATTTTTTCATTTTTTTTTTAATCTATACAAAATTGAGGATTTTTTTATGTGGTTTCCACAGATTTTTGCTTGTGGAGACCGCAGCACAAAATGGTCTTGAACATGTTAATTAAGTGTAACATTTAAATTATATTACTACCTACTGCATAATTTACACTACCTTGAATACATGCTACTTATTAAATAAATACTGGAATTATCTGTTTTTTATTTTTATATAGAGACAAAAACGACATTAACACTTGATGCTCGTTTGGCATATCGAAATAAAGGTGATGCTGATGACGACTGGAAGTACTATTCATCATCTGTAATAGAAAGAGTTTTAAATTGTCATGTGGATGAGGTAAGTGTGGAGCAGGAAACTTTGTTCATTAAGTTTAATGCTTAGTACTATCATTTACAAATTAAATCTGGTAATTATAAAAATATAATACTTTTTATATTTAGTTTTTTTAAAAATCAATATAATCTCTCTCAGGGGATTTTACATTGGCTGTTTGAAACTGATTGATTGACAAAACAGGGGCATATCATTCATGCGTTCAGTGAGCGGTTAAATTTATCAAAATCAGTCTCTACAACTGGTCAACCATTTTTCTAATTTTGCTAGATTTAAAGCATGAGAGCACATAATTATGTGAATTTTTAAATTTTGTAAGGATTTATGATACTTTCATATTTCCTGTTACAATTCATTTTGTGTCTTTATAACTCCTGGAATAAGTCTCTTGAAGGAGTTAAAAATATATTTGAATTAAAATACATGATCAGTGAAAATTCACAAAAAAAACTAAAAAATTTATTACATAATAATAAATGACGGCGAGGCACTAAAATTCATATTATAAACATTTATGCATATGATACAATTTAAACCTTTTTTGATTTTTCAGAAACCTGTATACTACAATTGTAGTGCAATACCCTTGTTTGAACTTGGATCTTTACACCACGATTATTATTTATTGAATATTCGCCTTCCTATTGACAGTGAAAAGAAAATGAATTTGGATATAGGGTTTATTGAAGATATGTGGCTCACGGTAACAAATATTTGTTTAAGAAATTATTTAGTATAAAAACATTTAATTTGCTTTTATTTACTTTAAAACATTCTCCATAGATTATAAACCAAAATGGGGGCTTTACAAAAGTGTGGCTGTCTTTAAAAACTGTTTTCTTCCCATTTATTGTTGTTATAATGATATGGTTTTGGAGACGTGTTCATATGCTCTCAAGATCACCAGCTTTATTAGAATATATGCTGATATATTTAGGGCTTACTTTAACTTTCTTAAATAGTAAGTAATAAAATTATTTAAATATACCATAGTTCATTTCATCTTCATTTATTTAAAGATTATATAATTTAATGTACTGATTTAGGTTGAAAACTTAATTATAAAACATGAACTTCAAATAATATTGTAATATAAGTATTGCAATGTATTAACTTAGAACTCTTATTATTTATTTATTCATAATAAATTTTTTTAATATGGCATGGTTTCATAATTTTATGTTTTCACATTTTGAAGAAAATAATTTGTTTATAGTTGGAAATCATTTTTGTTGTTACTCAGTATTTTAATTACAATATGTGTTTATTTTGATATTGCCTTATTCATATTTTTTTTTTTTTAGTGCCTTTGGAATACTTAACTTTGATATATGATATGCCATTTATGTTACTTTTGGGCGATATACGTCAAGGAATATTTTATGCAATGCTACTATCATTTTGGCTTATATTTGCCGGAGAACACATGCTGGTAATTATTTTTCACAGACTATTTCTAAATTTGTCTTTTCTTTAGCACTGGAATTTACTTCTAATTTTTTAATAATATTAGATTCAAGACACTAAGAAAAGTACATTGAAGGAATATTGGAAGAATCTCTGTGCTGTGGCTATGGGCTGCGTTTCTTTATTCATTTTTGATATGTGTGAACGTGGTGTGCAACTCCATAATCCATTCTACTCTATTTGGGTTACAGATATTGGAACAAACTTAGCAGTATCCTTTTTCAATAATCTAGTTTTATATTTTTCCATATTTGCATGTTTCTAGATTATATATATTGCTTTATGATTTTTTCTTAATAATTATTATAGCTAACTTTCATTATCCTCGCTGGAATTTCAGCTGGTGTTTACTTTATGTTCCTTTCCTACATGACATGGAAAGTGTTCTGTAACATTAGCATTAAGCAGTCTTCATTGCCTGCTATGTCTACAGCTAGACGATTACATTATGAAGGATTAATTTATCGTTTTAAATTTTTAATGCTAGCTACTTTATTATGTGCAGCTTTAACAGTTATTGGTTTTATTTTGGGACAAGTAAGTAACTCATTTCAATTTTAGTTCAAAGTAAGTATTGTAAATTCTACTAATTTGTTTTGTAATATACAGGTTACTGAAGGAAAATGGAAGTGGGATGACGATATTGATCTCAATTTTACTTCAGCCTTTTTCACTGGAGTTTATGGAATGTGGAACATTTATATTTTTGCATTGATTATTTTATATGCTCCTAGTCATAAACAGTGGCCTGCCGATAGTCATATAAGTAAGATTTTTTTTGTTACTATTTACTAATTATCTGAATAATAGTTCACAAAATGATGTTTTTATTGAGGCATATTTTGCTACTTGCATGGCACATGCCAGTTTAGTATCTGGATCTTTCTTTACATTTATTTTTAATTTATTTACTGCTATCTGTTATTGAAAGCAATGAGCAGAAATTGTTAATATGAGAAAAGGGATCACTTTCTCACAAATTATCACTTTCTCGTATATTGTTAACAATTTCTGCTCATCGTTTTCATTAGCAGATTGTAGAATAAATGAATTAAAATATATATATGGGTACAGATATTTCTAAATATATATATATATATATATATATATATATATATATATATATATATATTTAGAAATATCTGTACCCACACTTTTGTCCACATAGAATTGCCATTTAGTTTTAGTTTTCTGTATTAGCTTGATTGAAAAAGTTCTTCATATACAATATTTAGGCTGCGATTTTCTTGAGCGAATACAACAGCACGTTTAGCCTTTTTCAAGCATTTAGAGAGTTTTGACTTTCTGTTAATCATAACTAACATTTAAAAAATGAAAAATCCAGCTTATATTTTTGAAAAAATAGCTATCAATGATACTAACTAAATAAAATAACTTATGAATAATTAATTTTTAGTTAAATCTGTAAGGTGAATGCAAATGTACTTACACTATAATTATTTAAAATAGTTTCATAAAGGTAAAAAAAATTAAATGAAACAAAATTATTCAAATTAAAATAATATAAGATGTAAAAATATATATAAGATTATTAAAATATTTTGAATTATGGTAAGACAAAATTGAAAAACCAAAAAAAAAACAATTAATAAACCAGTTAACTTTATTGTTAAATTTCATGTGGATGTAATCGCGATATTTAAAAGTAAACTTGGCCCAGATGCATCCTGCCAAGAAGTTTCATCAAGATTTGTTCAGTCGTTTCGAAAAAAATGTTAATTTGGTGTATATACCCTATTTACATTAGTGCATATAATAGCTAAATCTATATTACAGCCACTCTAATTTTATTTATATGTATAAATAATTATATTCTCATTTGTTTATATATATATTTTTCATATTTTATAGTTGTAATATTTTATCATAATCTTACAGCTGATCATAGTGTGAGTGAAGAAATAGAATTCAGCCGTTTGCCAACAGATCCTTGCTCAAGTGAAATATCATCCCTTACTTCATTTGTTAGAAAAACAGCAGTGGATTAAATGGGAAAATCTTTGGTTGTTATATGGTGCATGTGGTTTTGAAATACTCAATTTGAGGTCTTCGCAATCTTTATAGATTAAGATTTTATACAAATGTGCTTTTAATACAAAAACGTCATGAATATGTACGTCATAAGATATGAGTTCTGTGGTATTATATTTTACATCTATAAATGATAACCATTTAATGATAATTATTTTGCTAAAGTAAATTAGAGTTAATTAATATTAATAATTGAAACGTATTAGATGTTGTGTTATTGAAATAATTTTTATATTTATATGATCTTAATATTATATAAGCCTAACAGTATTATTGATAAATGGCCATGTTAATTTTATGTATATTTATACCCATAATTTTATAGCTTTTTATATGAAAATGTAATATTAAGTTTGCTAGATTAAAATTTACTTTATTTTGAAGTGGCTTCTGCTAAGCTCATTCAACTCGAATACTAGAAGCTTTTAAACAATGTTTTAAAAAGAGCTTTCTAATATTTTAACAAATTCTTAGCTATTTATGTTGCTCTCTGTTTTGTACTATAATTTTAACTGATAACAGTATTCACATAAACAATTGTAATGTTTGTTTTTGCAAACTGTTTAATTATTGTCTTGTAACTTTCATAATTGTCTTATTACTATTTATTTCATACATACTATTCATTTTCATTTGAACCATTGATCCATAATGTATATATAAAGTTGCGCTTCCGTCAATGTACATTGATGTTAAAATAAATAATTATAATTTAACATCTCTATTTCAAATATCTAACTTAGTTTATTCAAGGTTTCAAGTGATTCTAAATCGTTTGACTTTACATCGGCTTTAAATTGTTCGAAATTTGGTAAAGCTATATATGCGTGTGGACTAAAATTTGACCTGATGACCAAATTTTCTTAAAAACGGATGCACTGATTTCAAAAAATTTATGCCATTTGATATTGATTAGTATTGCAAGACGATCATCCGAGCTGTTTCTTTAGAATTTGCAGCAAGGTGCAAAAGTTTTCATCAACGTTCTCACCAAAAATGTTCAACTGACTTTGAAAATTTTAAAACACGATAAACGAAAACAATGAAATGATATGACTTGGGTATTGTGCTGACTAGTTTTTAGTTAAGATCGGCCGGGCTGTTTCTTCATAATTCATTGTTGCATTTTTTTGGCATTGACGTTCACATGAAATAAAACACATTTTTAGAACACCAAGTAAAATGATATGTACAGCCATACTTGTTTATCTATGTGTGTTAACAATAGTTAGTTCTAAATAGCTAAATATTATTGATTAAGTTGGTTATTTACATGTATCGAAAAGTTTATATAAATTGCCTTAAAACAAAATGCCACTTACAATTAGTAATTGCGTTACAAATTTCTAGATAAATGAAAAAATATATTGAAATCTAGTGTAGTATAAATTTTTATATTCTTATTATGTCACTTGAATTTACCGCTTTGCTATAGCCAAGACGCCAACCTTCAAAAATGTCAACAAGATAACGAAATTTGACCGATTGTGCAAAGATTTTATCTATATTTATTTAGAACATTGACAATATACAAGTCACATTATATAACAATTTTGCACATTTTCATCATCATGTCTTTCAGATTTTGTCCAAACCTATCGTTTTTATTTAATGAAGTTCCATTTGCCAGCAGATATCAAAAGGCAAAATCTTTGGGATTTAAAGGGGTTGAAAGCGGTTTCCCTTTCAATGCCGATTTAAATGCTGTCATAGATGCAAAAAATGATTCGGGCATTGATCATGTATTAATAAATATATATACAGGTAATAGATAATGTAGGAAAATGATTAACATAACAATGTCATTTTGTTCAATTTTAGGGGATACTTCGAAAGGAGAACTTGGCTGTGCATGCATACCTGACATGTCTTCAGTATTTGATGATGCACTTGATAAAACTATTGACTTAGCTAAGTCATTAAACTGCAAAATGCAAGTTCTTACTGTATTTATTTAGGAGCTTAAATATTTTATTGTTGTCAATGATAATGAAGATTTCAAATAAAAATTTGGCAGGATTCATTTAATGTCGGGAAAAGTAATTGGTCCATGTACACAACAAAACGATGAAGCTTATTTGCACAATTTGCAGAGAGCATCAAAAAAGTTAGAGCAAAATGATATAATCGGTTTAATTGAGCCAATCAACTCGATAACTGTGCCTGGATATTATTTAAATGATTACGGCAGAGGTAAGTGATATAATTTTTTTTATTACAAAATCTGTTTCAGTTAACTGTTATATTTTCTTTATATAAATTTGTATTTCATTTTATCCTCATATTTTATGAATCATCATTGTTTTATATGAATATTAATAGTTTTGTGAATAATATATGTCTATAAGTTATTACTTTATTCAAATCTAACTTGTTTTTTTTTTTAATATTTCAGCACTCACTGTCATTAAATCAATAAATAGTCCAAATTTGAAATTGATGCTTGATATTTTCCACCTACAACATATATGTGGAAACATTTCTCATAACATTAAGACATTGCTGCCATATATAGGGCATATCCAAGTAAGTTAAAATATTTCAGTTTAAGATTTAGTTAAAACTAATTTATACATAAGATAACTTGTTAATCAATAAATATATATTATTCAGATAGCGCAAGTGCCTAATCGCAATGAACCGAATACTCCAGGGGAAATTAATTTTCCATATGTGTTTAAACTTCTAGAACATCTAAATTATTCGAAATGGATCGGGCTTGAATATGTTTATAAAAATGGTTTTGACTGGATATCAGACTATGGTTATTCTAATTAATAATTGTTTTACAGTAATAACAACAATAATAATACAAATTTCAGCAGATTGTAAATGTTATTGACGCTTCTGATTTTGTTATGATCATAATAATTACCTCCCAACAAACAGCTTCATGCCTCACAGCAAACAGCTGTTATTTTGACGGATATATTGTTAAATTATCTTCATTTGTGTCATCATTATATACTCCTTATATCATCTCATATTGCATCAAATTGTAAATCACTGGCACTAGGTTTATTGATCATAATTATATAAATATGTATTGTATTGAAAAAAAAAATTAATATATTTTTGTACTGTGTGAAATAATGAATTTTATTTTGCATATACTGTCATTTACATTCATCGTTTCATTCTTTGAATAATTGCTTCACTGACATTTACTTTGATTTTGCTTATATCTGCGGTTATATATATATTTTTTTTTAATTTTATGTTTTGAAATTGTGCTTTCGAAGCATTTGTTAACTTCCCGTAGGGTAGTTATAGTAATGGGCCGAAAATCGTAAATTAATTTTTTTGCATTTCTCGACGTTTTGAAGTTTTTTGAAGATTTTGGCATACCTCAGAAAAAAATGATGTGTGTGTGTGTGTTTTGTATGTCCGCATTTTCTCTTCCACGTTTTCGAGCGCGGATCAACCCATTTTAATGGTTCAAATCATCATTGACATTCGATTCCTATTGATTCGGAGATGTGTCCGATTTGAATGATCTAAAAAACATTGAATTTGTAATGATTGGGAGAAGATGTGATTAGTTTTTGGCAAAGGCAGGTCCAGCCATTTCGAAGATACAGAGCTAAATGTGCCAAAAATGGCAGTTTTTAAAAGAACTGAGCGTCCGATTTGAATGGTTCAAAGAACTTTCTGCTTGTTTTAACAAAATAATTGCTTTTGAAAAAAAAAATTGTTTCAATTTTTTTTTTGTATATCGAAAATAATTCAGATTTTAATTTAATTCTGATTAAAGTTTTTTAACTCTGACTAATCTTATATACTTTAAATAAATAGTTTTAACTTTGTAATTCAGTTTATATAATTCTTATAAATATTAGACAATGTAATAATATTTATAATAATCTATTTGAAAACATTTAATATTCCTCGAACATTTCGTTACGGTACGGGAAGTTCCAGCAATTTGCCTTAAGGCACGATACACCACTAGTTTAGCTGTCCATTAACTCGAAAAGAGCGATTATGAGCGAGTTCAAAATCTATTGAAGTACTTTATTGAATTTTAATGCATAGATTTTTCAGATTTTTTAAATGCAAAAACATTTTGAAATAATTTCAGTTTCACTTATCTAATATTTGAATGTACAACGGCAAGTTTTACCAATAGGTAGCGCCAAAATAGAGAAAGCAATTCACACAGCCGACATCTGAATATTACCAGATCGATGGTTTTCATTCGCTTTCCCTAGTTTATTTAAGAAGATTGGCGTTTTTTGTACAACTCACAGGCGTGTACAATAGAATTAAAAATGTGGAAGATGATAAAGTTACTTATTAAACTTTACTGACATTCCACATATAACATTAATGAAGCGGCACACGTTGTAACAAATAGTTTGGATCATTATGTGCATAATCTATTTGTTTATTTAATTTGTGTAATAATATGTACTGAATTACTAATAATTTATTACGTTGCTTTATAGGTTCTGATGCACCCAATTGGTTTTATTTTATTTGTTCTTACTATTGAGTATGGGTATTTGAAAGAAATTAGAACATGGAGAAGCCGTATTAGCTGAAAGAGGTAAGTTCATAAAAAAAAAATGAATTGTAACTTTTTTACCCTTTCGCTACGAGTTAGTTTTTCGCAGGAGTCACATACTGTATGATCCAACAAGCCGCACTAGTATTTGCTACACAAATTATTTTAAGATTTATCAATAATTATTACTAAATTAAAATCACAATAACAATTTAGAATTCTCAATAATTTATCCAAGTGTGATAAATATTTATGCACAGTTCAAACAACGGATGTCGTCTATAAGCGACACTAGTACAAAAAAGTCGTCAAACAGATGTTCCTATAGGCGACGCTCGTAGCGAAAGGGTTAATTGTACATTTTGTCAGGTTTGGACTATGACATACATGAGTTTTATAAATTTTATATTATGATCTAAGCACAATGCCTTAGATAGGACGATTGCATACATTTTGATAAATATAAGTCTAATGGTTAGGTCAATAATCGAAATATTTAGATAAAGATCATTTGTTTTATCAATATTTTGAATAATTGCAATTTTATATATAGGGCTATAATTTGCTGCAATGTGTCTAATATAACTACAAATTCGGAAGCCAATTATTTTTCCATAATATAAGATAATAGGATATTGTTAACATAAAAAATCGACTTATGCAATCTGAATGTTGTAACGTGAAGTGTTGCTTTGAGTGCATTTTACAATGTCTTATATAGCTTACCTATGGATTATGTATTTTCTGTTAATAAATTAGTAATAACCCCGCTTAACGCGGGTTACGTTCCATTAAAGTAAAGCGTAAAGCGAAATAACGCTAAACGGGACGATCTTAACATGCAAATAATTTGATAAGGTAAAGATAAAATAAAATTATGGCTATATATTAATTTCAACAATAAAATAAGATTATTTCATACAAAAATAAAAATAATTTTAACGAATATACTTATAAAAATAAATAAAATTCCAATTTATTCGAATCACTCAGTTATTCTGTTTCCAATATTTTGCTTTTTTAACTTCCCGTAGGGTAAGTTACAGAAAATGAAAATTTTTATATATTCTTACGTTTTAAAGGTTTCTGAACACTTTGGCATACCTTAGAAAAATTTGATGTAGGTGTGTGTTCGGATACATATTTTCGTCGACGATTTCGTGAACACGGATCAACCGATTTGAATAATTCGATTCGTATTGACAGGGAGACTTGCTGATTAGTTTTTGGCAAAGGCAGGTCCAGCCGTTTCGAAGATACGGGACAAAAAGTGCAAGAAAATTGTAATTTAGTTTTTGAGATAATGGAAGCGCTCGATTTGCATGATTCAAAAAAACATTTTATTTTTGTTGATGAAATGAAAAACTGATGAATTTTTTGGGTAGGCCGGTCTATGTCAATTGGCGGCCAAAAACGATCATTGCACATATGCACATCAAATTATCAGATATTTAATAATAAAAACAAACTTTTGTCACAAGTTGTTGATAGAAGGATAAAGCATTTATAACACAAGCCTTGCTGTTGATCTCTCTTATCAGAATTTTGATTATTTTCAACATATTGGTCCTTAATTTCTGTCACATTGATATCGTATCTATTTACATGTAACTTTGAAAACTATTTTTTTCTTTTCTTCGTAAACCCTCCACTATCAATATTTTGTTTTATTCTTGCTCAGTCAATTGCTTGATCATTATTAATAAAGACTAGCTGCTGTTTTTTTAACTATTTTTTCTAGATTTCCATATTATGTGATGTAAACTTTTTTTTATGGTATGTAATCTATACATTTCAAAGGTTCTGAACATTTTGGAATACCTTATAGTTAGAAAAATAGATGTATGTGTGTATGTGTATGTATGTATATGCTAATTCAAATATTCGTCGACTATTTCGGGAACATCGATTCAACCGATTTGAATGAGTTTTTGACCAAGACAGGTCCAGCCATTTCAAAGATATGAGGCAAAAAGAGTCAAAAATAGTAATTCAGTTTTTGAGAGAACGGAGAGAATTGTCAAAAATTTTATTTTTTCAAAGCTTTAAAAAAAATTTGAAAGCTTTTCTAAAAAAATCAATTTTTGGTACGGGAAGTTCCAACAATTTGCCTTAAGGCACGATGCCATGCATCATTAGTTTAACGATTTTACTCGTATTTTCGAGAATTACCAGGCAGAAATAAAAGAGCGCTAAATGTTAGCAGTGTTAAGCGAACTGTTTTACTGATTTTCTAGTTTGACTAATTTCAATAGAATAATTAACAAAATGCGCATCAGATAGACTTGAACTTGAAGGCTGAAGCCTGAAATCAGCAGTGACGGATCCAGCTTTGGCGCCAGGGGGGGGGGTCATAGAATTAAATTGTGTATAGAACATATATTTGCAATACGATCCTTAAATTAAAAATCCTTAAATTTTAGAAGTCTTTGACTCCGCCGTAAATTTTAGGAGTCTTTGACTCCGTCGGTCTATAATAAGTTACATATTGAAGTTATAAAATGTGTTTAACAAAATACATAAATAAAATCATTATGAAGTAATTTTATTGCTGAATTAGTGTTCTATCTAAGTCTTAAGACAAGCTCAGGGGAGGGTCATGACTTCCGTGATCCACCCACTGGATCCGCCACTGGAAACCAGGCTGAAATAAGAGCGCTAAATGGAAGCAGTTTTAAACAAACTGTCTTTTACTGATTATCTAGTTTTACTATTTTCAATAGAATTAACAGAAAATGTGCATCAGATAGGCTTCTACATTTTCAGGTTTCTAATATACGCATGCAATTTATTTTAAAGTGCATTATATTAGATGTCGTAGTACTGCGTTCGTTTATATTCTGTGTAACAAGAGTGCACAGTGTAGTTCTTTGACATACTAAACCTAGTAATTTTTTATTTAATCAGAAAAATGCTGCCGCCTTTCTTATTTCTTTCCAATATGACCAGACACACAATTCGAATCCCGAGCTCGCACACATAAACAATACTCACGCACACGAAACCCCACACCGCCGCGCACAGTTTCCATATAAGGCATCACAAAGACCGAGATCAAAGCAAATCGTGGAGGCGGGCTATTAAATTAGCACAGAGCACACCCTTCCGAACCCCAAACCCCAACTCCGGGGCTTCTTCGAGCTAAGGGTATGTGGGGTGGTATATATACGTAGCAACTCGCCTGACCGAATGAAGTGCGCACGAATATGAATATTTCAACGAGAACGAAATTACGATTAAAGGGGGCGCGGATGAAGTCATGCAAAATATTTTATTCGGATTATCAGCCGTACCAATTTTGAATAGGGGTATATAAGCTACGATGTTAGGTTTTCATTACTCCAGACTTTTCTGTATGATTTCGCACTCTACTTTTATTTTCCATATAAATTAAAAAATACCGATGGCAAAGTTTACGAAACTCAAAGAATTACTTTTAATTCTAAATGCATTCAATCAATAGGGAAGACTGGGTACGATGTGTCACTTTTTTATCATCAATAATTTTGTTAATTTAGCAGTTAGCTGAAGAAAAAGTAAATTAAATGGTGATTTGAAGATTTGTCTATATGGAAATACTAAAATACTGTCCGTAAATACAATGGATTGTTA
The DNA here is from genome assembly GCF_003426905.1 of Ctenocephalides felis. Classification (NCBI taxonomy): domain Eukaryota; kingdom Metazoa; phylum Arthropoda; class Insecta; order Siphonaptera; family Pulicidae; genus Ctenocephalides; species Ctenocephalides felis. The sequence goes on from NW_020538040.1 coordinate 151,705,967, forward strand.
TAAACTCAAATCATACAAAGAAAGGGCGAGTATCACAATCGTCAAGTAATAGATGCACGAAAATATGTTAAAAAACAATAGGTATAAACACCAAAATAACTTTTGTTGTCAGAATCGACTTTAATGTCAGTAATATGTAACACAATATCAAATTCATTTCATCATTTAAACAAAGCTTAATCTACACGAAGCATATTGTCTGTCTTAAAAAATTATATTATTTTGATCGGCAATAAATCAATGCAAGTAAACAAAGCTTATGAATACATTATAAAAATATATTACAAAACATAATTTTTCAACAAAGTCAATAATACATTTTTGTGGATCTTTTTTTCTTGTATTGAATTTTTTTTCCTTTTTCTTTTATATTTTACTTTATTTATTTAATCTTTACCCGAAAAAGACAAGCCCCACAACAACATGTCACAACTGTACCCAATGCACACTTTTCAAACAAATAATCGTTATTACTGACAATGAGCTAAATTATCTAATTGTAAGCAAATACTAATTGCTGGTGAATAACTACTAATGTTAAACTTACAGCAAAAAAACAAAGTGATCGTTCTGCATACAAGTAATAGTTATTATTTAAAGAAATCGAACGGAAAAACTTACTTCTGACTCTTTAAAAACAATGTGATCTACAGATCATGTTAACGTAGGCGCCGACCGAGAGCAAAAATGGAAACTTGTTCAAACAAATATACTGCATCTTTCTCCCATTAGTATAGTTAAGTTGTTAGACTGTCACTACCGTACCCTGGCACAATCGTACCCAGCCTCCCCTACATTCATAAATTAATGATGACCTGTACACTTTTATATCCTTCTTTGGTAAGGATTTTTAATTCAAAATGGTTGAACTGAATAATTAATTGCCTGATTTACGATTAAAACCTTAAAATAGCCAGTAAAATATTGATGTAAATTTGATGGAACACTAATTAAATTTATTGGGTTATTTTAATTATTATTTTTAACTAGTTATTAGCTTCTATTCAGAAGTTCTTGGTTCGATACTCGCTTCGATTATAAAAATAAATAAATAAAACAATAGATACCAATTTGTTTCCAAGTGGAAATATCTCATCCGGCATTCGTTGCATCTTGCCCTAAACAATACAAGTCTTCTAAAAAACGCATTTCTATGATTTACTCTTTCTACTTTCTAATTTTGTTTCTCAACGTTTCAAATATTTCTGAATTGTTTAAAACCATAATTGGAAAAACATACCCACCTACAAATTGGAAAAAAATACTCACACATGCATGTGAGCCAGTTTTTAATCTTTCATCGATGTTTTCTCAAAAATGGCTGCACTGATTTCAAAAATTTAAAAGCCATTCGCATAAGGTCGAGTCGTTACTTTACAATTAGCAAAGTCCGAAAATTTTCATCCATGTTTTTACATAAGAACTGATTTTGAATATTCAAAAACCGTTCTGAATCAGTTGGGGATAGTTACTGATTAGTATTGGCACAAATCGGACATCAGGTTCTTTGTAAGTAAATGTTAAAAAAATAAGATTTTAATAAAACTTAACATGATGATAGAGTTCATGCTATAAATGAACATCCTAAAATATTAAAGGCCTACGAAAAGCAATCTAATTATAAAAATTCATTTAAATATGGAATAATAGGCCGCGTTTTTTGGACATACAAGCGCGCGTTTGTGCTCTATAATTAATACAATTATGTACATAATACATACATACATACATACATACATAATACATACTTCACAATTACTTGGTCTGAAATCGATTTCATTAGTTTTCAATGCAAAACGTAATTTTATTTTTGACATTCAGTTGTAAATTTTATCTAAATGGCTAAATTTCGATTCTTACTGATTGAGTCGATCGTTTACACGTAATGGGGAGTTTATGCAACTTGCCTTAAGGCACAATGCCACATCTAGTTTTCATTTCCAGTCATACAGTTGACGACTTTCGATGTTCAAACCTCACATATCAGTTTCAACACGAGGATTGCGTTTTCTTTACACACGATGCACAAATAGATACAGTAATATGTGCGACTTATTTGTTTATTTTCTTCGTTATTTGCTTTGGTTCAGCACCAAAAACTTTGAGCGAAACTCTATTATTGTCGTTTGTTGTCGGTCTATGTGTTTCAACAGTTTTGAACTTATAGTAATAGTGCCCTATAATACAAAAATCGTATTCCATTTTGCTATGAGCGTCGCTTATAGGCGGCTTCTACTTACGTCCTGTGTGCATGAGTGCCGCCTATAGACGACAAAAGGTTAAGGACTTTTGCTTCAAGATTTATCACTCTGAGTTAAATTATTGTAAATTCTAATTTGTTATCGTAATTTCTAGATTTTTTAGAAGCATAGGGTACAAAAGTCCAATTTCACTTTGAGCAATTATATTTAAAAACCAACCAATTAGTAAATAAAAAAGTAAATAAGGTTAAAATAGGCAACTTCACAAGAGATAAATTAAAAATTGTAGTTCAAACTCGGATTATAACACATATCAAACAAAGATTTATGATCAAACTAGTAAAGTAAAACGCCCAGCTATTTCATCATTGTAGAAATGTGTTGTTTTGCTGTTTTCAAAAATTTGCCATTTGGTCCTATTTACCCCATAGGCGGGGTAAAACCGGACAGCCAGAAGGCAAGAGGATCCAATATCTTATTCTAAATTTTAAAGGCATTTTAGGAAATAATAGCTAGATAGCTACATCTAAAATATAAGTTTATTGGGTACATTTTGTACAGAGAATACATTGTGTATAACCTTGATGTAGTATTTTGTCAGAATATTTATAAGAGTTGGAATAATATTTTTTTAATTTATCTACTGTAAAATTGTCTTTTTTAAAATTATTTACTTTCTTATTTACTATTTTTTATTGTTTGCCTAGGGTGAAGGTTTACTTGGTCTTTTTTACCCCACCCGCCTGTGAGATTTTATAGTGGTTATATAAAAAAATGTTGAATCTTACCTAACAATAGCAATATGAACTTCTTTTAAAGAATTTGATAACATATAGTTAAAAATTAGATTAAGGTGTCGTAAACTAAACAACAGGGCTCACAACCAGAAATACTAACAAGGAAAGAAAATACTTTTGTTATTGTTTTTCAAACATTGCCGTTTATTTCCTAATAGCGACGTCATAGAAATAAAGGCGTAGGCTGGTTACACAACTTTTGCCAGCTACTTTCAAATATTGTTTTATAAAAGACTTAACTTTGTAATGTATGAAGCAATTCATAATCTCTTATACCAGGCACCCATTTCTGACTGTATATATTGCAAAATAAATAAATAATAAAAAAAAACTTTACTTGTTTTTGGGATATTGGTGGTTTAAATACATATTTATTGATAATGATTGAAAAATGTTTAAATTTTTTATGTAACAAATACTTTAGCGACTTGTTAGCTCGTACAGCAGTGTCACTACAAATGCATCATTGCATTACTTTGCAATTCGGAGTTGTAAGATTTAATTATTTACTTTACTATTATATAATCGATTTTCGGTGTTATCTGCTTGAACAAAGAATATCAATGTTATTGAATTTTCTTTTACTAAAATTATATTCTGTTCTGTTACAACATGAAAACTAGTTTTAATATAAAAAGATGTTATAGTGTTTGCACGGAAACTACGGTAATTGAGTTTGTATCACGCTTTATAAGATTTTATAAAGTATATTACTAAATAAAATATCTGCTTATCCATAAGTATATAATACATTTATATTATCTTGCACATGAAATTACAATTTTCAATAATCTTTTATTCAGATTTAGTTATTATTATGTAAAATAATATAGTTTAATTTTAAGCTAAAATTTTGTTGAAAGCATAAAGTTTTACATGGGGTAACATCAGTAGACTAAATGATGTTGACTAATTTCATATTGGCTGATAGTATTTATTGAAGTATTACTTGGACTATTCGGAATTGAGGATTATTTAGTCGGTATTTCCTTGAAATAAAAAGCTTTTAGAACTTATTTGTGTATGCTAATACAAATAAGCTAATTTTTGGGCAAAATGTAGGGACATTTTGGTGTGCGAACGGAGTATAGAAAATAGATACTTTGTTGGAAATTATGAGCTTTTAAGTGCTACCCGAGCTTTGGTGAAAATGTTAACATTTTTTTATTTGGTTAATTTTATTATTTTGTTTACTTAAGCTTTGAATACGTAATCGTAAACAAAATTTCTAGGACCACAGCTAAAAAAAATAGCACAATTTTCGAAGTTTTCAAGAATTGAGACTTTTTGCTAAACTATACACTTAAAATTTTCAAAATTTGTCGGCTTTGAGTGGCTATTCTTTAAAAAAAATGCACTAAATTGTTATGACAAATTTAATCTAAAGTTGGCGCAATAATCAGGATTATAGTATGATAAAATACTTGAATGGTGAAAAATGGTAAAAAGTCTTAGTTCTTGAAAAATTTGGGGCAATTGTGTCATTATTTTCAACTGTGGTCTTAGAAATGTTATTCACGATTACGATTTCAAAGTTTAAAGAACAAAAGTAATTAAAATTGACCACAATAACCAAAAAATGGACACAATTTTGCCAAACAACATAAACATAAATTTTTTGTCAGGACAGTATGGTCAATACTATCACCACGTTTCGGCATGACGTTGATTTCTGGAACATACAGTGTAGTATTCGGAGTTTAAATGATATATACGGAAAGTTTTCAGTTATGCAATTATTAAATAAAACAAAAGTTTGTTAATTTAAAATTTTAATTAAACTAGCCAGGATTGTTAGATTCACAGATGATGATGATGTTCTGAAAAACTTTTCATTATATTATTATATGTGTGTGTGTATGTATGTATATATGTATGTATGTATGTATATATACATCTATATATATATACATATGTGATGTGTGTGTATGTATTACAAGTAAGCTTCTTATCGGACATTTATTTAGTTTAGTTTAATCACTGCGATTGACCTAAATATAATATTCCAATATATTCATCGTAAAATTCGTTAGATGCGATTGATTACATAAATCACATGAATTCGACATCAAGATAAGTCTACATTGTTAGTTTGAATGGGTATTTAACATCACAATCACTATGCTTCTTTGACAATTTACTATTAGTGACTAATGATCAATAAAAATTGATTTAATATAATGTAGCTTTTTCAAATTTAAAAATCATTCTTCAACTTAAATACTACGCTTAGTTAGGCACATGTTTTACTTTTCCGCCGAGAATTTTTGGGGAAAGGGTTGCATATAGGGTAGAGCGAGATAAAAGTCCGCGGTAAAAAGGTCCACCAACGAATATCTCAGAAACAAGTACAGTTGGGAATTTTTTAACAAAATATTTGAAAGTAGTGGGAAAAAGGTGTGTAATCAGGTTGATTAAATCAGCCATCAAGCAACATCGCCATTAGGAGATAAACGGCTATGTTTGAAAATCGTAACAAAAATATTTTCTTTTGCTGTTAGTTTTTTAGTTGTGAATACTGTAGTTTATCTTACGAGACCTTAATATCTTTTCAAGTATATGTTATTATAGTATATTTTTAAGATGTATTGTTAATTTTAGGTTAGATTCAACGGATTTTTTATATAACCTCTATAATAGCTTACGTATGAGTGGAATATAAACAACCAACTGAACATTACCCTGACAAAAGTGTAAACAATAAAAAATAGTAAATAGAAAAGTAAAAAGTTAAAAAATCAATTTGACAATAGATTAATTAAATAAATAGTTATTCCAACTCAGCTGATGAATATTTCTGATAAAATACCAGATCAAAGTTGTTTACAGTATTATCTTTGTCAAAAATGGGAAATTTATATTTAGCGTTGGTTGAATAATGTAGCTAATATTTCCTAAAATCCCTTTAAATTAAGAATAAAACATTAGATCTGTTTGCCCCTTGGCTGTCCCATTTACCATTCCTATGCTGTAAAAAGAGACAGATGACAAATTTTAGAAATATGTATAGTAAAATACACATTTTTATGATTAGGAATTAACTGGAAATTTTACTGAACATAGTACGATAGTT